>NC_064618.1:385631792-385946667 GCF_023898315.1 Schistocerca nitens
GGTGTGTCAGTATGGATATAAGCCTACTGCAGTGCCCTGCTCATCGAGCTAATCCCGATGAGCGTGCCCCTGACTCTCGGCAGGCCAAAACTACTGGTCGCTGCAGGTCCCTATTTTAGTATCTACTTCTAATCCTAGTAACTACTAACTAACCTACGTCAAGTCCCGTGCTGTCATAATCTTGAAGTTAGCGTACTCCAGTCCCCCTAGCCCTGCACGTGGCGGATTCCAACTAGCGAGTCGACCTGTCGACGTATAGGCAGTACAGGATTAGGGTACTGGGACACGTTCAGTAGTTGGTTTTAATCGCGAATGTCTCTCAGGTATGCAGTCAGAACTTTAAGTGTTACTTCATTTGCCAGGTTATTCAAACTTTCGAAAGTCTCTTCATGTCTTAATAGGTCGTATGTATCATTGTTTGGTAGTTGTTGCCTTAATCTAACTGCTACATCATCGAAAAGGGGGCACTCGTAAACCACATGGTCGGGAGTACCCTCCTCCGATGCGCCACAGTCACACTCAGGTGTAGCCCTTTTCCCAAACCGGCATAGATATGTCGGGTAGGGCCTATGACCAGTGACAAAGTGAATTAAACCCCAGGTTGGCTCGAAATACCTCATGCTTAACCTTTCTTTAACATTTGGCAAGAGTCTGAAGGTTCTTCTGCCAGATTCATCCATTTCCCATAATTCCTGCCATAGATCCTCGCCCCTTTTCCTTATCACTCTCTTGTCTCTCGCCTGAACTCCCAGAATATTTTCTATTTTCATATCGTTCCCTTTCTTAGCCCAGTACCATGCTGCTTGCTCTCTAATTTTGATGTCCAGAGGACAGAGCTCCGTTATCACTAATAGGGCACCACAGATCTTAACAGCATGTTCCTCTGTATTCTTCTCACTGTCATGGCGGGCACCACCCTTGTGAGCCTGTGTGCCGTAACCCACTATTGAAGTTAGTATGCTGTTATGGTACAATTTTATTAGATGGGAGGGGGGGGGAGCTGAAAACTTTTGTGTCCTATGGAGATGAAGTTATTGAGCTTTTGTAAAGCTCTTTGGGATACGGGTTCAATGTTCTTCCCGGAAGTTCCACCTTTCATCGATGATAACTCCCAAGTAGCGAGTCTCATGTCGTCTAAGAAATGGTGAGCCCCAATTCTCACTATAGGATTTCTTAGTAGCTGTCCTTTCAGCTAAAGGTATGTTGATTTAGTTGGTGAAAAAGACATTTTAGTATTACGGCGTAGACAAGAGCTTTCAAATGCCCCCATAAATGAAAGTCAAGAGGGTTGAGTTCAGGAGAGCGTGCAGGCCATGGAATTGGTCCGCCTCTACCAAACCATCGGTCACCAAATCTGTTGTTGAGGAGCGTACGAACATTTCGACTCAAGTGTGCAGGAGCTCCATCGTGCATGAACCACATGTTGTGTCGTACTCGTAAAGGCACATGTTCTAGCAGCACAGGTAGAGTATCCCGTATGAAATCATGATAACGTGCTCCATTGAGCGTAGGTGGAAGAACATGGGGCCCAATCAAGACATCACCAACAATGCCTGCCCAAACGTTCACAGAAAATCAGTGTTGATGAAGTGATTGCACAATTGCGTGCGGATTCTCGTCAGCCCACACATGTTGATTGTGAAAATTTACAATTTGGTCACGTTGGAATGAAGCCTCATCCGTAAAGAGAACATTTGCACTGAAATGAGGATCGACACATTGTTGGATGAATCATTCGCAGAAGTGTACCCGTGGAGGCCAATCAGCTGCTGATAGTGCCTGCACACGCTGTACATGGTACGGAAACAACTAATTCTCCCGTAGCACTCTCCATGCAGTGACGTGGTCAACGTTACCTTGTACAGCAGCAACTTCTCTGACGCTGACAGTAGGGTTATCGTCAACTGCACGAACAATTGCCTCGTCCATTGCAGGTGTCCTCGTCGTTCTAGGTCTTTCCCAGTCGCGAGTCATAGGCTGGAATGTTCCGTGCTCCCTAAGACGCCGATCAATTGCTTCGAACGTCTTCCTGCCGGGACACCTTCGTTCTGGGAATCTGTCTCGATACAAACGTACCGCGCCACGGCTGTTGCCCCGTGCTAATCCATACATCAAATGGGCATCTGCCAACTCCGCATTTGTAAACATTGCACTGACTGCAAAACCACGTTCGTGATGAACACTAACCTGATGATGCTACGTACTGATGTGCTTGATGCTAGTACTGTAGAGCAATGAGTCGCATGTCAACACAAGCACCGAAGTCAACATTACCTTCCTTCAATTGGGCCAACTGGCGGTGAATCGAGGAAGTACAGTACATACTGGCGAAACTAAAATGAGCTCTAACATGGAAATTAAGCGTTTCCGGACACATGTCCACATTACATCTTTTCTTTATTTGCATGTGAGGAATGTTTCCTGAAAGTTTGGCCGTTCCTTTTTGTAACACCCTGTATACATGCCTATATGTATCAGTGTTTCCATGCATGTGTCTCTATAGGTAGTGCTTGATCGTGTTGCAGCGCCTAGCGTGGAGGGCGCCGTGTTCCGCATCGCGCGCGTCTCGCGGCTGCACATGGGTCCCTACCTGTGCATCGCGTCCAACGGCGTGCCGCCCAGCGTCAGCAAGCGCATCTCGCTCGTCGTCCACTGTGAGTACCGTCGGCCGCCCCTTGCAGGGCCCTCTGCCAATGCGCTGCAGCCGCCTCACACCTGCCGCCGCGGTGCGAATAATGCGCTCTTCTGTGTCGCAGTTCCGCCGATGGTGTGGACCAAGAACCAGCTGGTGGGCGCCTACGAGGGCCGCCAGGTCACCATCGACTGCTACTCCGAGGCCTTCCCCAAGTCCATCAACTACTGGACCCGGGACCAGGGCGAGATACTCGCTCATGGTAACAGCAAAGTACATATGACCTCACGCTGCTATTCCGTTTTATCTTCTTTGCTTTTACCAATTCCTTGTTTCACACCATATTTATTAAGACAAGTCTGTACCTAAACATTCGAAAATGCGACAGAAATTCGTTACTGTTCGGTAAATACCGGGTGGTTCAAATTATAACTACACACAGGTTTAGTGTGGGCTGCAATTATCGTATGGCAGCGAAAACTGGTAGATATCCTAAAGTGTCAATGCGGGACCGATTTACGCTGAAAAAAAGGTTAGTTCCACTTTCTCCTATTAGGTGAAAATCTGGCGCTGTGAACGCAAAAAAGACGTATATAGACAATTCCGTAGATATTGGATTAGGAACGGGACGTGGGCAGAAAAAGTCAGACAAGTCAGAAACGCATACTGTCAATTTTATTGTTTGAGAAATGTCATATTACCGCCTTGAGCTGCTGTTAATATACTTTACTTATGCAACCAGCTGAAGTAACCAGGAATAATGCACGATTATCATATCGTAATGCAAATTACGTCGTCATTTTATAAAAGCTGTGCTAGAGGGTGTATACATTCATGTTAAAACTGTAATTGGTGCTAACCCTGTGAACAGATTGATGCAATAAAGAGGTTATTAACCGCCACTTACAAAGTTTGTTCAATATCTCCTCTGGAGACGTCGAAGAGATGCTGTGCAGCGCCAGATTTGCAGGTGGTGCCCAAAATTGGAATTGACTTTTTTCCAGCTTAAATCAGTTCCCCATTAGCATAGTAGCATATCTATCACGTATCTCTACCATAGGGTAATTACACCCCATCACTGGACCTTCGTGAATAGCCGTAAGTTATAACCACCTGTTACATTGTTGTATTCGAAAATCAAGGTCTGTTAAGATGAATGGAATAGTATTTATGAATTACACTGCAGCGGAGAAAAGTACAGGAATGTTCAGGTAAAACAGTCACAGGTCGCGCGCAATTTAGTGCACTGTTAACCTGTTTCATTCATCAGATGCGAGCAGCATGAGTTAATCACGGCCGTTGCCACCTTAGGGCGTTAAAAACACAGTTCAATGTCACAGCCAAACAAAATGTGGTGCAACTTGGATCCATCTAACAGCCCGTCTGATAACGGATGGTGTATTCCTATGAGAGATGCCGCTACCAATAGTCTCATTTGCAAGTCGAAACAACTCCACTTCCTGTTTGGCAGTGACAACGAGCAGTACTTTCAGATCCATAACATGTCACCACTGGGCCAGTGATTATCTGCTGACGCTCCTATCTCATGAGTCTGACCGATAAAACTGAATGATACTGAGCCCAACCTACGGCTTTATATCTCAGTATTACATCAGGTTTGATTACATGGGAATCATTGTGTCCCATTAGAGCACAGAAACAAAATCAGCTTTGGTTGCAGTATGAGCTGTATTTTACTGCAGATCTAGACTTCAGCTAATAGTGCAGCTTTCATCATTGCTGTTGTTGTTGTGGTCTTCAGTCCTGAGACTGGTTTGATGCAGCTCTCCATGCTACTCTATCCTGTGCAAGCTTCTTCATCTCCCAGTACCTACTGCAACCTACATCCTTCTGAATCTGCTTAGTGTATTGATCTCTTGGTCTCCCTCTACGACTTTTACCCTCCACGCTGCCCTCCAATGCTAAATTTGTGATCCCTTGATGCCTCAAAACATGTCCTACCAACCGATCCCTTCTTCTAGTCAAGTTGTGCCACAAACTTCTCTTCTCTCCAATCCTATTCAATACCTCCTCATTAGTTACGTGATCTACCCACCTTATCTTCAGCATTCTTCTGTAGCACCACATTTCGAAAGCTTCTATTCTCTTCTTGTCCAAACTAGTTATCGTCCATGTCTCACTTCCATACATGGCTACACTCCATACAAATACTTTCAGAAACGACTTCCTGACACCTAAATCTATACTCGATGTTAACAAATTTCTCTTCTTGAGAAACGCTTTCCTTGCCATTGCCAGTCTACATTTTATATCCTCTCTACTTCGACCATCATCGGTTATTTTACTCCCTAAATAGCAAAACTCCTTTACTACTTTAAGTGTCTCATTTCCTAATCTAATTCCCTCAGCATCACCCGACTTAATTTGACTACATTCCATTATCCTCGTTTTGCTTTTGTTGATGTTCATCTTATATCCTCCTTTCAAGACACTGTCCATTCCATTCAACTGCTCTTCCAAGTCCTTTGCTGTCTCTGACAGAATTACAATGTCATCGGCGAACCTCAAAGTTTTTACTTCTTCTCCATGAATTTTAATACCTACTCCGAATTTTTCTTTTGTTTCCTTTACTGCTTGCTCAATATACAGATTGAATAACATCGGGAGAGGCTACAACCCTGTCTCACTCCTTTCCCAACCACTGCTTCCCTTTCATGCCCCTCGACTCTTATAACTGCCATCTGGTTTCTGTACAGATTGTAAATAGCCTTTCGCTCCCTGTATTTTACCCCTGCCACTTTCAGAATTTGAAAGAGAGTATTCCAGTCAACATTGTCAAAAGCTTTCTCTAAGTCTACAAATGCTAGAAACGTAGGTTTGCCTTTTCTTAATCTTTCTTCCAAGATAAGTCGTAAGGTCAGTATTGCCTCACGTGTTCCAACATTCCTACGGAATCCAAACTGATCTTCCCCGAGGTCAGCTTCTACCAGTTTTTCCATTCGTCTGTAAAGAATTCGTGTTAGTATTTTGCAGCTGTGACTTATTAAACTGATAGTTCGGTAATTTTCACATCTGTCAACACCTGCTTTCTTTGGGATTGGAATTATTATATTCTTCTTGAAGTCTGAGGGTATTTCGCCTGTCTCATACATCGTGCTCACCAGATGGTAGAGTTTTGTCATGACTGGCTCTCCCGAGGCCATCAGTAGTTCTAGTGGAATGTTGTCTACTCCCGGGGCCTTGTTTCGACTCAGGTCTTTCAGTGCTCTGTCAAACTCTTCACGCAGTATCTTATCTCCCATTTCATCTTCATCTACATCCTCTTCCATTTCCCTAATATTGTCCTCAAGAACATCTCCCTTGTAAACCCTCTATATACTCCTTCCACCTTTCTACCTTCCCTTCTTTGCTTAGAACTGGGTTTCCATCTGAGCTCTTGATATTCATACAAGTGGTTCTCTTCTCTCCAAAGGTCTCTTTAATTTTCCTGTAGGCAGTATCTATCTTACCCCTAGTGAGACAAGCCTCTACATCCTTACATTTGTCCTCTAGCCATCCCTGCTTAGCCATTTTGCACTTCCTGTCGATCTCATTTTTGAGACGTTTGTATTCCTTTTTGCCTGCTTCATTTACTGCATTTTTATATTTTCTCCTTTCATCAATTAAATTCAATATTTCTTCTGTTACCCAAGGATTTCTATTAGCCCTCGTCTTTTTACCTACTTGATCGTCTGCTGCCTTCACCACTTCATCCCTCAGAGCTACCCATTCTTCATCTACTGTATTTCTTTCCCCCATTCCTGTCAATTGTTCCCTTATGCTCTCCCTGAAACTCTCTACAACCTCTGGTTCTTTCAGTTTATCCAGGTCCCATCTCCTTAAATTCCCACCTTTTTGCAGTTTCTTCAGTTTCAATCTGCAGTTCATAACCAATAGATTGTGGTCAGAATCCACATCTGCCCCAGGAAATGTCTTACAATTTAAAACCTGGTTCCTAAATCTCTGTCTTACCATTATATAATCTATCTGAAACCTGTCAGTATCTCCTGGCTTCTTCCATGTATACAGCCTCCTTTCATGATTCTTGAACCAAGTGTTAGCTATGATTAAGTTATGCTCTGTGCAAAATTCTACAAGGCGGCTTCCTCTTTCATTCCTTCCCCCCAATCCATATTCACCTACTATGTTTCCTTCTCTCCCTTTTCCTACTGACGAATTCCAGTCACCCATGACTATTAAATTTTGGTCTCCCTTCACTACCTGAATAATTTCTTTTATCTCGTCATACATTTCATCTATTTCTTCATCATCTGCAGAGCTAGTTGGCATATATACTTGTACTACTGTAGTAGGCATGGGCTTTGTGTCTATCTTGGCCACAATAATGCGTTCACTATGCTGTTTGTAGTAGCTAACCCGCACTCCTATTTTTTTATTCATTGTTAAACCTACTCCTGCATTACCCCTATTTGATTTTGTATTTATAACCCTGTAATCACCTGACCAAAAGTCTTGTTCCTCCTGCCACCGAACTTCACTAATTCCCACTATATCTAACTTTAACCTATCCATTTCCCTTTTTAAATTTTCTAACCTACCTGCCCGATTAAGGGATCTGACATTCCACGCTCCGATCCGTAGAACGCCAGTTTTCTTTCTCCTGATAACGACGTCCTCTTGAGTAGTCCCCGCCCGGAGATCCGAATGGGGGACTATTTTACCTCCGGAATATTTTACCCAAGAGGACGCCATCATCATTTAATCATACAGTAGAGCTGCATGTCCTCGGGAAAAATTACGGCTGTAGTTTCCCCTTGCTTTCAGCCGTTCGCAGTACCAGCACAGCAAGGCCGTTTTGGTTAATGTTACAAGGCCAGATCAGTCAATCATCCAGACTGTTGCCCCTGCAACTACTGAAAAGGCTGCTGCCCCTCTTCAGGAACCACATGTTTGTCTGGCCTCTCAACAGATACCCCTCCGTTGTGGTTGCACCTACGGTACGGCCATCTGTATCGCTGAGGCACGCAAGCCTCCCCACCAACGGCAAGGTCCATGGTTCATGGGGGGTCATCATTGCTATAAATACAAAATAACACAGCAATGAGACACTGGAAAAGCACACTGTCCAAGAAGCATATCGCAGGTGTACAGAATGCCAGTTGCACAACTACATACTTCTATAGGTAATCATGTAGACTCGACATAGTTATAGCGGCGCATGAAACAAAATAACTTTAACATATACACATCACCTCGGTTCCGAGAGCTCCAGAACCTGTACAGGAAATTAGAACAGAGAACAACATCAACATAATTTCCGCCCTTTTTATTGTTCATGAAAACCACTCATTGCATGTTGTACCACCATACAGCGAGACCTTCGGAGATGGTGATCCAGATTGCTGTACACACCGGCACCTCTAATGCCCAGTAGCATGTCCTATTGCATTGATGCATGCCTGTATTCCTCGTGGCGTATTATCCACAGGTTCATTAAGGCATTGTTGGTCTATATTGCCCCACTCCTCAACGGCGATTCGGTGTAGATCCCTCAGAGTGGTTGGTGGGTCACGTAGTCCATAAACAGCCCTTTTCAATCCACCCCAGGCATGTTCGATAGGGCTAATGTCGGCAGATCATGCTGGCCAACCTAGTCAAGCGATGTCGTTATTCTGAAGGAAGTCATTCACAAAATGTGCATGATGGGGGCGCGAATTGTCATATATTAAGAGGAATGCCTCACCAATATGCTGCCGATGTGGTTGCACTATCAGTCGGAGGATGGCATTCACGTATCGTACAGCCGTTGGGGCGCCATCCATGACTACCAGAGGCGTACGTCGGCCCCACATAATGCCACCCCAAAAGGGCAGGGAACCTCCACCATGCTGCACTCGCTCGCCAATGTGTCTAAGGCACTCTGTGTGACCGGGTTGCCTCCATACACGTCTCTGACGATTGTCTGGTTGAAGGCAAATGCGACACTCATCGGTGAAAATTACGTGATGCCAACCTGAGCGGTCCATTCGGCATGTTGTTGGGACTACCTGTACTGCGCTGTATGGTGTCGTGGTTTTAAAGATGACCTCGCCATGGACGTCGGGAGTGAAGCTGAATAATGCTTTTCGTGCAATTTCGTACTATAGCCGGAGCACTCTCATGGTTACTCCATGCACCCTGATTACAAATTTTTACATAAATCTGGTGTTTCGATCTGTTTCGCTGCCATTCATGAACAGCATTTCTGGGGGTGTTTTCCAACAAGATAACTATCGCCCAAATATAGTTGTTGTAACACAACACGCTCTACAGAGTGTCGATATAATGCCTTTGCCGGCTCGATTACGAGGTCTACAGTCGAGCATTTGTGGGACATCATCAAACGACAACGGCAGGGTCATCCACAAACAGCTTTAAGCATCCTTCCATTGGCTGAGCAAGTGTAACAGACAAAAACCTCCATCACACAAACTGACGCCCGGCACCTGTACAACTCATTGCATGCACGTTTGCACGCTTGCGTTCAAGATTCTGGCGGTTTCATCGGTTATTAATGTGCCAGCATTTCACAATTGTCATGCGTTATCTCACGCTTACGTTAACCTGTGGTCTTGCAACGTTAATTACTTAAGTATATTACACTGATGAATGTACATTCGTAATTTCGTTAGTCTACATTAATTATTTTCTGTTGTTGCGTTTATTTTTCTTTCAGTGCATATTGCATAAGATGATCAGTGCGAGGACAATGTTGTGCAATAACAGATTTGCTCGGCTGTTGTAAGCGTATGTAAAGCTCATGGTCAGTACGCTAGTCTCCATAGACCTGACAGTCTGACCAAAATACAGATGCAGCACCTGCGAGGATTACGGTAGACACCAACCTCCCGCCCTTTACGCAAACCAAGATCATCCTATACGTTACCTAAGAAGACCATAATCTTACATGGTGCTCGGAAAACTCACTTCACATCATATCTCCGAAAAATATGACCAGTCCTGTAGGAAATGATCCCTAAATAAGGAAAAATGGCCCTAGACTTTGGTACCGCCTCCGTATTTATCATCACTCATCCGGTGCACCTCGTTCGACAGAGCAACGCAACTCTAAGCTGTCTTACACTACAATCATTATGACGAAAGGTTGACAAATTCTGAGGATGCGGGATTACGTGGGCCCTTTGAACCAAAACCATTCACCTGACAATCAAGTTAATTTCTTCACGAAGTAAAATTTTGACACCATATCCTGAAGCAAGTTACGAAACGAAATATTAAGTGGTCATCCACAGAGTGGAACTTACGATAACAGTATGGAATCTTATGAACCATAAATACAACCTGAAATTCGCTTAATACTTCAAGATGTTTCTATAAAAACCGATCATAATTAAATGTAACTGTATTTACATAACAATTCGAGATTTTGAAATTTTTGCTAAAAGCCTGAATTAGCAGTAAAGAACATGCTGCTCTGCAGTAACAAACTGAAGTTTCCACATTTGGCTTAAAATCAGTAACGTGTTCGAACAATTCTCACAATAACTTGTACAGCCTGAAACAAATGTCTGCTTCTACAAGCGTAATCTTGATGATTAAAGATCGTATCAAGCCTTGCAATAAACAGAAAATCATTAATGATCAAAATTAGGTAGGTAAAAGTTAGGCAACCCGCAAGAGAGTATATGAAGTTAAAGACAGCCATTAATACTGCGAAAGTGACCCTCTGTCAAAGTGGCCACCGTCATGCAAGTGTGCCGCTTCCTGCAGCTCAGGCTGAATTTATAAATTTTTGAACACAGTGAAACAAGTATACAAGAAATTCCTGTAACAGAAAGCGATTACCACAAGTAGCTAAGCCTAAACAAAACACACAGGGTATACCACTCGCAAATTTAAAACGGAATCTTTAGTTACCTTCTGCATTCGTAACTATTCGATTGGTACTGGATGAACAAATAACGTAACTGGCAGCCAGGTCACTGTACGTTAAGCACTACTAAGAATACTGCAAGTTACTTAGGTCCTTAATGAACGTCCTGAAGTTTCATATAAATAAATACTTTTTAACCAGGGCGTTAAGAACTAGTTTATCAGTATGGAACAATTTCTCTCTGCTTGTTGGCGAATTTGAATATGCGGAATAGGGACTGAATATTACAGGTTCCTCTGAGAGTAACTATAACAACATCGTGGAGACCGACTACCGGAGCCATGAAGAACTAACACAACTTCCACAATTGGCTTGCCATAATGCCGAGAACGTGTCACAACATTGGAGAGAATTCATCTCTGATGTGTATTCCACAATGACAACTGATCCACACAAATGCATCTCTGAAAGGGTACCTCCAAAATATGACCACCACTCCCACGAGTGAACAACACCGTCGCTATTACAACAATTAATATCCGCTGGCGCCTTCCTCTGGTTGACACGCACACACACACACACACACACACACACACACACACACACAGACAAACAAACAAACACGGCGAGCCGACTGTACGGAAACTGTAGGAAACTTGACGCTTTAACCGCTTGGAACACGTCTTTACGCCTCTGGTCACCTGACACTCTGCAACCCACTGATCTCCGACGTCTCTGCGCAAACACCTAAACGGCACTCTTTTCTATCCTCGCTACCCCCTGGAGTCGAAGCTAAGAACGACACTCGATGAAATCAAAGACACAGCAAGGCACGACATGATCGACAAGGACACCTGAACGTAAGCATTGCTGGCGCACGGCTCAAGGCCCTTGTGTTTAAGAAAGTCACGGCTAATCGTCTCTCCTACTCTTATCGCAGAACCTGACCAGTGCTAAATGGAAGGACGATTAATGTGCAAGTGAACTACGATACACAAAAGTTACTAACTGCCCAAAAGACACGCTCCCTGAAGCACAGGTAACCCTGCATTGGTATTGTTAGAGGCCTCCATATTCGCTAGCGCCTGCGAGTTGTTGCGTGTGCAGCGGTTTATGTTACTGTTATCTCGTATAACAAACTGGCCGCGAATTATTGACATTTACAGGATTAGCAAAATCCGGCGCTAAATCAACAGGAATGAATGCAGTGGGCCGCGTTATGGGATGAAAACTGGCGCTTCAAATATCACCCGATAATGCGGGACGCCGTGAGATCACATCATTTAGGCCGCGCTGGTTTAATTGTGTGCAGGCGCTTCCCCATTTCCTGACACAAATAAAGCGGAAACGAATTTAATGGTCGCCTAGGATTAAACGTTCGACATATAGTAACAATTGTAAATCTGCCCCAGCGACAGGACTTCGTATTTGGGCCGGCGCGTTGTTTTTCGATGATTTTCGTAATTCTTTTACGACGTGTGATTCCTTGGGTGGTGAGAATTTTTACTGTTGAATATCTTAAATCTACCGGCAATGAATCAGGACTGGAGTCACACGTCTCACACACAGGCATCGGGGTATTAACACCTAGAGTTTTAAAGTAAAATTATGATGTACAGGCAATGGACATGCTTACTTTTATTGGTGAGATATGGTGAAATTGCGATCTGCATAAGAAACAGGTTGCCTACAAAACATTTTATCGGTCTATGCTTTTGTGTAGGGTCCATGTCAGGTTGCACTTGCAGCGTGTAACAAACGTATGCAGAAAAGGGTAACGCGGATAGTCTCAGGTTTTTATTTCCCACGGAATGTTTTAGTAGAAACGTTGAAAAACGCCTGGTTGGCGCTGCCACGCTCAAAAAATATCTTCAAACGATACATAGGGAGTGCCAGGAGGTACAATCGCCCACATCTCGTGGTCGTGCGGTAGCGTTCTCGCTTCCCACGCCCGGGTTCCCGGGTTCGATTCCCGGCGGGGTCAGGGATTTTCTCTGCCTCGTGATGGCTGGGTGTTGTGTGATGTCCTTAGGTTAGTTAGGTTTAAGTAGTTCTAAGTTCTAGGGGACTGATGACCATAGATGTTAAGTCCCATAGTGCTCAGAGACATTTGAACCATTTGAGGTACAATCTTCATCTCAGTAAATTATGGTCTAGGAGATACTTCTAAGATAAAATTACACTAATGTCAGAACTATCAGGCAACGCAGCAAGTTATCCATTAATAAAATTGGGAGAAACCTTGTTAAATTATGCCGTAAAAAGTACTCGCTTCCTATGTGTTGCCCAGTGACTTGCGGCGTACGGATATAGATGTATATTTAGTGCTAGGATTTATGTTAATGCGACGCATTAGAAATTATGGGGACTCTGTATTTCGCATAGACTGATAGATCTTTATCACGGAAAGAACGTAGATCTACATCTACATGGCTACTCTGCAATTCACACTTAAGTGCCCGGTAGAGGGTTCATCGAACCATTTTCATACTACTTCTCAACCATTCCACTCTAGAATGACGCGTGGGAAAAAGAAAAACCTAAATCTTTCCGTTCCAGCTCGGATTTCTCTTATTTTATTATGATGATAATTCCTCCCTACGTAGGTGGCTGTCAACAAAATATTTTCGCGTTCCGAAGAGAAAGTTGCTGATTGAAATTTCGTAAATAGATCTCGCTGCAAAGAAAACCGCCTTTGTTTCAGTGACTGCCACCATATCGGTGACACTCTCACGCCTATTGCGGGATAACACGAAACGGGCTTCCCTTCTTTGCACTTTTTCGATGTCCTCCGTAAATCCTACCTGGTGAGAATCCCACACCGCGCACCAATATTCCAGCAGAGGTCGGACAAGTGTAATGTAGGCTGTCTAGTGGGTTTGTCGCATCATCTAAGTATTCTGCCAACAAAGCGCAGTCTTCGTTTCGCCTTCCCCACAATATTATCTACGTTGTCTTTCCAATTTAAGTTGCTCTTAATCGTAATTCCTAGGTATTTAGTCGAATTGACAGCCCTTAGATTTGCGAGATTTATCGTATAACCAAAATTTATCGGATTTCTTTTGGTACCTATGTGGATGACCTTGCAATTTTCTTTGTTTAGTGCCATTTGCCACTTTTCGCACCATACAGAAATTCTCCCTAGATCATTTTGTAATTGGAATTGATCGTTTGATGATTTTACTAGACGGTAAATTACAGCATCATCTGCAAACAATCTAAGGGGGCTGCTCAGATTATCACCTAGAACATTTATGTAAATTAGGAACAGCAGAGGGCCTATGGCACTACCTTGTGGAACGCCAGGTATCACTTCTGTTCAACTCGATGATTTACCGTCTATCACTACGAACTGTGACCTCTCTTTACCCTATATACTAGATAACTCTGCTAGTTTAGCATATTTAAACGTGTCAGAGACGGATGATGGCGGTTAAGAGAGCTGCTAAGATCATAAATAAGGAAAGGAATGTGAGTAGAATAGTAGTAACTATCAGAAGACGCACGATGATAGGACGTGTGGTTAAGACATCGAGAAATTTTTTTTTTTTTGTACAGAAGTCTGCTTCCTGACTCAACGTATGTGGCGTTGTTGTACGATATTGTACAGTCAAGCGAAAAATACGTCTCTCCTCAAGGATTCCAGTCATTTGGAGCCATTGAGATCCTGTATGAAGTTGAGTATGGCACTCTTGATCTTGCCAAGAAAAATAAATCTATAAAATAAATTTCTCCGCCGATTCAGCCAACAAGCAAGTGATTTATTTTGAAAATATCATAGCCAGTCTCCTGTCCCGTCTCTGTGCAATCCGTATAAGACTTTGTTGATGTACATCTGTATCTACATCGTTACTCTGCGAGCCGTCGGACGGTGTGTGACGGAGGATACTCCTGGTACCACAAACTGATCCCCGCTTCCCTGTTCTATTCGTGAATAGCACATGGGATGAATGATTGTCGGTAAGCCTCTGTATTACCTCTAAATCGTGGTTATTTCACGAGATGGATGTGCGAGGAACTAATATGTTGCCGACATTTCACGGAAAGTACTCTCCCAGAATTTCAAAAGTAAACTTCTCCGTGACTCACAGCACCTCTTTGTAGCGCCTGCCATTGGAGTTTGTTGAGCATCTCTGCAACGCCCTCTCGCCGGCTAGACAATCCGCTGGCGAAACGCGCCGCTCTTAGTTGGATCTTCTCTATGCCTTCTGTCAGTCCTGCCTGGCAAGGATCCCAGATTGATGAACAGTATTAAAGATTCGGTCGAACAAGCGCCATGTGAGTCACTTCTTTCGTGGATTAGCTACATTCCCTTAAGTTTCTTCCTATTAATCTCAGTCTGGCATACATCTTTCCTTCTGTTTGTTTTATGTGGTCATTGTACGTAAGGTCGCTGTGAGCAGTTACTCCTAGATATTTTACGGTAGATACTGCTTCCAGGAATTTGTCATCAATAGTGTAGTTGTACAATAGTGGATTACGTTTCCTACATATTTATTTAATCTCAGGGTCAACTGCCGGAGCCTAGACCATTTATCAATTCTCTGTAGGTCATGCTGCAAACAGATATTGTCTTCTGGCGTTGATAATTTCTTTTAGACAACCGCTTCGTCTACGAACTGTCTTAATGAGCTTTCGACGTTTTCTATTAGGTCATTTATATGCATTGTAAACAGATACAGTCCTATAACACCACTTCGGGATACTACGGAAATTACGTTTACATCTGCCAATTTTGTTCCGTTGAGAGCGAAAATCTGGTCTGATACTCGGTAAGCTCGCATTTTTGTTTTTAACAAGACCGCAGTGCGGGACAATGTAAAATTCTCTCCTGAAGACTAGGAACACGGCATCAACTTAACAACCGTGTATACAGCGCTATGGGTCTCGGAGAAACAGAGCGAGCCGTGTTACGTAAGATCTCTGTTCGTGGAATCGATGCTGATCTTTGTAGAGAATACTTTGTTTCTCCAAAAAGTCATAACTCAACAGACTGACGTCAATGATATCAGCCTATAATTATCTAAACCTGTCTTACAACCATTCTTGAAAGTGGGAGTGACCTGCGGTTTTTTTTCTTTTTTTTTTCTCCAGTCGCTGGGCACTCTTCGTTGCTCCACGAACTATGATGAACTGGTGCCAGAAGGGTAGCATATTCCTTCGCATAATCCTTGTAGAATCCTACAAGTATCTCTTCTGGTCCTCCTGGTTTTCCATTATTAAGTGAGTGTAGTTTCCTTTCCTATTCCGCAATCTGTTGCGTTCACATCCGCCATTTCTAAGTTCGTATGTGATTAGAAGGAGGGAAAGACTTTCAGAAGCCAAATTCTTTATTCGACATTCTCTTTGCTCGCTTCCGTTTCGGTGCCGTTTTGGTCACTGAGTGACTGTATAGATGATTTAAAACCACTTACGATTTTGCGTAAAATCAAAACCTCTTAGGGTTTTTAGTCATATCATTTAACAAATAATTACTTTCAGAGTCAATGAACACTTGTCTTATTGCTCTCCTTATGCTGATTTTCGATTCATTTAGCTTTTGTTTGTCAGCTTGGTTTTTACTTCTCTTGAATCTGTGATGAAGCTGTCTTTCTTAACACAGTAGTTTTCTAATACGTCCAATAAACCACAGTGGTCTCTCTCATCCCTTAAGACTTTGCTTGGAACATCCGTGTCAACGGCATATTGAACTATGCTTTTAAATTTTTTCCATTTGTGCTCAACATCTTCGTCCTCAGCACTGAACTTTTGATGCTGACTATTCAGATACTATGCGTTTTGTATCCTGTCACTCTTGCTAAGCAAAAATATCTTTCTACTATTCTTAATATTCCTTGTAATCCTCGCACCCATAGTTTCTATCGCCGTTTTATGATCACTGATACCTTCCTGATTCGATAAATTGAGGTATTTTTGTTGCTGGGAGATCTAAGACGCTACCTTTACGAGTTGGTTCTCTAATTTTCTGCTCGAAGTAATTTTCAGACAAGACATGCAGAATAATGTCACACGAATTCCTGCCTCTGGCACCATTTTTCAAAGCATAAGTCTCCCAGTCTATAGTTGGCAAGCCGTAGTCACGCCGTGTTATAGCAGCATGATCAGTTGCTAGCGATAACTGCAAGTTATCTCTGAAGCGCTCAGACACTGCAGCTCCTGACCCAGGTGGTCTATAAAAGCGTCCGATTACCATTTTTTAACTTCACCCACACATTAATTCACATTCCGCATGTACGTTAATCTTCCGAGATATTATCGATTCGTTTACTGCAATAGATATGTCGTCATAAATGGCGACTAAACTATCCTTATGATACATATTCCAAGCTCAACTCATGATTTCGTTGCTACTCTCACTTCCTGTTTCAACCAACTTTCTATTCCTGAACTATCTGTGCATTATAACCTTCAATAAGCAATACTAATTCCGGAACCGTTCCTTGAATGGTCCTGCAGTTGACTGTTATCATATTAACCTTATTATCATATTAACCTTATCCGACTGCGATGAGCCGGCCGCTGTGACCGAGCGCTTCAGTCCGGAACCGCACTGCTGCTACGGTCGCAAGTTCGAATCCTGCCTGCGGCATCGATGTCTGTGATGTCCTTGGGTTAGTTAGGTATAAGTAGTTCTAACAAGGGAACCTCCCCATCGCACCCCCCCTCAGAATTAGTTATAAGTTGGTACAGTGGATAGGCTTTGAAAAACTGAACACAGATCAACCGAGAAAACAGGAAGAAGTTGTGTGGAACTATGAAAAAATAAGCAAAATATACAAACTGAGTAGTGCATGTGTAACATATACAACATCTAGGTGGGTGTAAACCGTGGTCCCGTGGTTAGCGTGTGCAGCTGCGGGGCGATAGGTTCTTGGTTCAAGTCTTCCCTCGGGAGAAAATTTTAATTTTTTTTTTTATTTTCAGACAATTATCAAAGTTCAGGCACTCAATTTCGCTCACCTAAACTCCAGGACATGTTCAGATTTGCTTGGACATATGCAGGATTTGACGGTCTACACACGGAAAAATTTGAAAATGTTAAAAACATATGTTTCGACAGAGCACAGACAAAACTGTGCGACTGTGAAACTGTTGCATTCATTTGTTGCAGTTTATGTGACAAACTCTTATGTTTTCACACTTTTTTGGGAGTGATTATCACATCCACAAGAAAACCTAAATTGGGCAAGGTAGAAGAATCTTTTTACCCATTCACCAAGTGTACAAGTTAGGTGGGTCGACAACATATTCCTGTCATGTGACGCACATGCCGTCACCAGTGTCGTATAGAATATATCAGACGTGTTTTCCTGTGGAGGAATCGGTTGACCTATGACCTTGCTATCAAATGTTTTCGGTTTCCATTGGACAGGCACGTCCTTTCGGCTACTAAACGCACGGTTTTGCGTTGCGGTCGCAAAACACAGACACTAAACTTATTGTACTGAACAGAGACGTCAATGAACGAACGGACAGATCATAACTTTGCAAAAATAAAGAAAGTAAACTTTTCACTCCAGATAAGATTTGAACCAAGAACCTCTCGTTTCGCAGTTGCTCACGCTAACCACGGGACCACGGCGCTCCTGAACTCGGACTCTCCTAGATGTTGCCTATCTTGCACATGGACTACTCAGTTTGTATATTTTGCTTAGTTTTTTCATAGTTCCACACAACTTCTTCCTGTTTTCTCGATCGATCTGTGTTCAGTTTCTCAAGGCCTATCCACTGTGCCAACTTATAACTAAATCTGAGGGGGGTGCGATGGGGCGGTTCCCTTGTAAGTCTAGCGGACTGATGACCTTAGATGTTAAGTCCCATAGTGCTTAAAGCCATTTGAACCATTTTTCGACTGCTATGAGGAGCATTCTCTGAGAACATTGTGGCTGGCGTATCTTCATCTTTGGAAAGCAATACGTCTCTGATCTCAAATGGTGGGGGGGGGGGGAGTTCTCTAACCTAAAAAACCTTATGTGAAAGCCACAAGTACTCCGCTAAGCAAGTACCGCTTCCTGCATGACCTTATAAGGAGAACACTACAATTATCCACCCAGCAGCGGAGCTCGAGAAATTCGTATACGATACTGTCGCAGAATTATCTGACCCTCTGGTTCAGACCTTCCACTCTGATGATCGATCCTGGGAAAGACGACATAAATAGTGAGCTTAGTCTGCTCACCAGGTGCAATGCTAGTTGCTTTCATCAAATGAGCCATTCGCCAGAAAGGAAACGAGGTTGGTCCACTCAACTGGCAGGCGTTATTCATGCCGGTTTGTGTCACTATTTGCAACCGGTTGCACTCGGTGCACTCAACAGCTGCTGGCAGAACCTTCTCCACGTCTCGGACAAGAACCCCTAGCAAACATAGCGAATGTACGGTGGCATTCTTTCCCACCATGCCTTCTACTTCCTGAGCGCCTTCATAACCCTGCGAACAATGGAGCTCACAAGGGGTAGCATACCTGCTCTCTGCACTTTTTCGGACTAGGTAGGAAAATAAGCTGCCGGCCCAACAGGAAAGGCATTCCATAAGGGTCCGAAGTATTACGAGCAGTGGGTAACACATCGTACCTGTTGATGACGTGTAAGGACCCAGCTGTGTGGCCTGTTTCCTGTTTCGCTTTCCACCCAACGACACGTGACCCCTCTGGATGAAGACGGACTGGTCATATGTTGCGCACAGGAAAACGCAGCTACAGTGATAACGGCACCAAACGTGTCGCAGGTCTCGTCACGGACGCCCCGATGTCGCCGCTGCTTTGCGCAGTAGCCAGAAGGCCGTCGACCGTGGCCAGTACAGCTCCCAGCTGTTTACAAACAGCAGACGATTATTCTTGTGTCCATTCACAACAAGCACTGTCCCTCTCCATATCATACGCTGTAAAACAACAGAACAAGATCTCGAAAAATACAAACAAAGCAGTCAGGAGTAACTGAGAAAGTCCAAACTGACCCCCGCAGAAGAGAGAATTACCTGACTGTGCTGCTGCTGAGGTTGGAATGTATTCAAAATATAAACGTGGAGAATAAACGAACTCATCTGCTTTGCAAAGTGCTCACCGTAGCGTAAGATCGCAAAATCAGCATACTTTTAAAACCGAAATAAATTTATCAATTGAAAATGGTTATAGCAACAGCTTGTTACTACCAGAAACACTGCTTACACAAAAGCTATTGCTGGAAACAAATATGCAAACTGTACACTCTGTGTACTAACACGAGATTTAAACTGAGTTATTTGGCGTGACGTATCCGGCGGCAGGAACCTATCCGATGATGTCATCGCACTGAGGCATGTACAGGCGCCTCCTTTGTGTTCTGCGATTGAGGTTGCATGATGTGATGACCATTGGTTTAAACCGCGACAGGTCCCACGCTAGTACGCAACACTGACTGGATGGGGTAACCTGTCTGTCTTTCGATGGAACACCTGTTACCTATTGCTCTGAACAATGACGGCTGTTGCACCACTGTACTGACATGGCCATCGAGTGGACGTTAAAACTAATACTCTTCCCTTTGATTCCATATAGTGTGCAATCAGTGAGGTACTTGTCATAATTGTCATTGTGTTGGCAAATGCATATTAGCCTCATACGAATTTAAAACCATTCAGGTCATTCCGCCGCCCTCGTGCGTGTAACGGAACGGCGCTTGTGGCCCGCTCTCATTCGTAGTTCAATTTCGGAACTGGCAGTTTTTCCACCGTGGTCTGCGGAGGGCCATTCGCTCATAAATATTGACACTGTTCCCAGCTGCCCTCTCCGTTCTATCGCCGCAGTTTTCTCTTCCACCACAGCGCTTATTCTGAACTACCTCTGTACTCCTCGCCCTCCTGTCTGACAAAGACCTCTCGTCTGTATCTTTTACAGTGCGAGGAGCTTGCAGGTAATTTAACGGTAATAGATACCTTATTTGATTTAAGAAAACAATTTGCGCTGGTGGACAGAGCTGCAGACTTGTAAATTGCGTTTCATTTAGAAACTTTTTTTTTTAAATACAGAACCTAACTTCGGGATTGCTTGCAACACAGCTCTTCTTGGCTTTTTATTCATATTTTCTACATCATTTACAGTATATCTTCACTGACAGAGGACACGACTTCCTTTTTTTCTAGCTATTGGCACGACATCTTAACGTAGTCAACAAGTCAGTCTTGCCAAGTTCAGCAGCACAACCTTCAGTAAAAAATGAGAATTCGTCATCTTCACAATAAGATAATTCCGCACTGCTGTTATCAAAGAGAATATCTGATTGCTCATCAGTTAGTATTTCATGCATTGCTGGAGAATATAGAAATAACAGTCCTTTCAGTATTCCATTATAGAAGGCCAAATTGAAACTAGCTTATATGGATTATGATCTGAGGTCCAAGTACGAGAACCTTCAGGAAATGGGATATTTCGTAGCAACGAACAAAATTTATAGAAATCTGAACCAGTTTTCAACATCTAGAATAGTTAGCGGCCGGCCGCGGTGGTCTAGCGGTTCTAGGCGCGCAGTCCGGAACCGCGCGACTGCTACGGTCGCAGGTTCGAATCCTGCCTCGGGCATGGATGTGTGTGATGTCCTTAGGTTAGTTAGGTTTAAGTAGTTCTAAGTTCTAGGGGACTGATGACCACATTAATTAAGTCCCATAGTGCTCAGAGCCATTTGAACCAATAGTTAGCGAACAATAGGAAAAAACACAGATTCTCGTTATAATATTTCGGCTCCATAATTATTTAAGTAGCATTTCAATTTGTATAAGGAACCATTTTCTTCACACGACCTGCTATAAACCCACACATGAATCGTCCCTTCAAAGATGCTGCGCCTTGATTTTAAAACTAAGAACTGGAAAGTCCACAATCAGAGACCATCGCTCTGTAACTGAAAAATGAACATATTTACGGAGAAAAATATAATGAACGAAGCACTGAGGGAACGGAGAGGTTACAAATCCACTGACTGATCTATAAATACTATCGGGCATTAAAACTCAAACACCACGAAGGTGGAATGTATGCAAATAATAAACAAAATGGTTCAAATGGCTCTGAGCACTATGGGACTTAACATCTGTGGTCATTAGTCCCATAGAACTTAGAACTACTTAAACCTAACTATCCTAAGGACATCACACACATCCATGCCCGAGACAGGATTCGAACCTGCGACCGTAGCGGCCACGCGGTTCCAGACTGAAGCGCCTAGAACCACTTGGCCACAACGGCCGGCAATAATAAACAATTCGAAAGCAACTGCACAAAATAGATAGGGGTAACGCCATCAACATTGTGCGTATAAGGAAAGATCAGACTGTGAGTTTATCAGAAATCTCATCTGAATGTTGGTTGCTTGTGAGAAGCTCATCTTACACCTAGTATAAGAAAGGGAATAGACTAATCGATAGCGTTCTCGCTTCCCGCGCCCGGGGTCCCGGGTTCGATTCCCGGCGAGGTCAGGGATTTTCTCTGCCTCGTGATGGCTGGGTGTAAGTAGTTCTAAGTTCTAGGGGACTGATGACCATAGATGTTAAGTCCCATAGTGCTCAGAGCCATTTGAACCATTTTTAGACTAATCGACTACAAGCGCATGTCTGAATGAGCGGCGGGATGGTGGACTGAGAGAGACCCTAGTTTCCCGTTCTGTGAAACTGCTACTCACGTAGATCGGTTCAAATGGCTCTGAGCACTATGTGACTCAACTGCTGAGGTCATTAGTCCCCTAGAACTTAGAACTAGTTAAACCTAACTAACCTAAGGACATCACACACATCCATGCCCGAGGCAGGATTCGAACCTGCGACCGTAGCGGTGTCGCGGTTCCAGACTGCAGCGCCAGAACCGCGCGGCCACTTCGGCCGGCTCACGTAGATCGGGAAAACACGCTCTGTACAACTGCCTTGCGAATATGGAGTAGATCTCATAACAGCTAACCAGGCATTCTACATAATTTACATTTTGTTCAGTACGACAAACATGTTGAAAGATCAAGTTTATTGTGGTGGCCATATTCGAAGCAGCTGAATATAAATTGCAGTGTTAAAAAAAACGCCTTTTGCATACGGTACATTATAATTTTTTTTACTTACCTTGGGCACCGAGACGCGTTTCACCTTAGTTATAAGGTACCTTCAAATGGTTCATATGGCTCTGAGCACTATGGGAATTAACATCTGAGGTCATCAGTCGCCTAGAACTTAGAACTACTTAAACCTAACTAACCTAAGGATGTCACACACATCCATGCCCGAGGCAGGATTCGCCACCTGCGACCGTAGCAGTCGCGCGGTTCCGGACTGAAGCGTCTAGAACCGCTCGGGCACCGGGGCCGGGTAGAGGTACCTTCAGCGAGCATCCTGAAATACCCTGCCGAAAATATAGCACACTCTACTAGATATTTCCAATTCACTCAAATTTTATTGTTGCAACAGTGCTTATAGAGTACATGAAATGATGATATTTACAGGTCAATAGCACAAGCGGTTTTGAGACGCCGGGTATCGACCCATTCTGAAACACTATATTAGTATGTGATGAATCTCCACAGGTGGCAATGCAGGTGCTGACTCTGGAATCCAGTTGATTGTAAAGACGGCGAATACTCTCCTGGGTACGGTATGGCGCACCTGCTCAAACAATTCACGTAGTTCTGTAAGAGTTGTTAGCTGACCGGTAGCACTAGCCACTTCCAGATCTATCATATACCACATGTGCTCTGGAGGAGACAATTTCGAAGATCGTGCAGGCCAAGAAAGTTGCTCCACGTCTTGCTGAGCACTCTGAGTTTCACAGGCAGTGCATGAGCGAGCGTCATCCTGTTGGGATAACACATCACCTTCCTGTTGTAAGAACGGCAAAACAACAGGTCTACAACACTGTGCACGTACCGAGCGCTAGTTAGTGCCCACTCCACAAACACCAAAAGTGAACGAGGGTTGTAGCTTATCGTATCGCAGAACACAAAGCCTGGAGTGGGACCATTGTATCTTGGACGAATGCACTCCAGGAGACAGCGCGCATGATGGCTATGCCATAGTCGCAAACGACCATCACCTGCATGCAGGCAGAATCTGCTTTCATCACTGAAGACCACGGCGCGGCATTCCATCTTCCAAGCGATCCCCTAACGACAACATTCGGGTCGTACGCGTCGTTTCTGTGGCGTGTGTGGAAGACAGGCTAGAGGTGTGCGTGCCCAGCCGGCCGCGGTGACCAAGCGGTTCTAGGTGACTGCTACGGTCGCAGGTTGGAATCCTGCCTCGGGCATGGATGTGTGTGATGTCCGTAGGTTAGTTAGGTTTAAGTAGTTCTAAGTTCTAGGGGACTGATGACCTCAGATGTTATGTCCCATAGTGCTCAGAGCCATTTGAACCATTTGTGCGTGCCCGTAGTCCCCATTGCTAATAACCAGTTCACAACATTTTGTGTTGACAAGTCTGGGCTCACCATCCCTCTTATCTGTGCCGTAGTAGCTATACGATCTGCCACAGGTGTTCTTACTATATGACGCTCGTGCTCGTGCTGGTGCTGCGTGGACATCCAGAACCTCGTCTACCGGTGTGGGAATGTTCACGTGACCACTGATACCAGCAATTGTCGCAGCACGTCCAACTTGTTTGGCAGCGCTCCGGAAGGACCATCCCGGCACTCTGAAGGACACAATTTGACCCCTTTGAAACTCGCTCTGTTGACTGTAGGAAGCACGTGTGAGTCCATGGCATGGTTACCTGCTTGCTTCAAGCGTTTGCACCACAATGAGTCTTCTGGCTGTGAACACTACCTGTTAAAGGGTAGGGACACATGACGCTCTTGTAGCGATGGTATTACATTCCTTTTTGGTGGACGACGTTCAAACCATTATCAGTACATCTGCTATCCCCCACGTAGCATATCCCGTCACTGGACCAAAATCGACGTCGTCTTTCCAGATGTACATTCGTTTGAAAATACGGGTTACAGATTGAAAACAGTACATTGCAGTTTTTATAATAAGCTGTAAAACTACTGACAGATCAGCGGCTAATTCATTATTTGTAAGCCAAAGAGCTTTCTCTCATGTGGCAAACAGTTTGAAAGTTCGCAGTTTTTCTTGTGTCCATTTTTTTCGAAAGTACTTTAACTGCCATTTTCTATATCTAGAGTGCCGTTTGTTTCTGAAACTGTAGCCAACTTTCCCAGGGTTAGCCTTCAATTGTTTTATCTTTGACTATAAAAATGTATGCTGGTGTAACGTCTGTCTGTGTGCCTGTCTGCGTGTGTGCCAGCATGTGTGTGTGTGTGTGTACCTTTTGTTATTTATTTATTTTCACATTTTTTTAAATTTCAGGACACTCACTGAAGATGCCTTGTAATCAAGGCAAAACGCGTCTAGGTGCAGTTAAGTTAAATAAAAAAAAGAAAAACTTAACGTACAGCATGTAAAAGGCGGTTTTCTTTGGAACCACTGCAGTTTATGTTACAAGGAGTCACAAATTTACTATGGACCTCGCTGCGTCCCAACTGTGTTACCCGCGGTTAAGCAGTTAGTTATAAAGAAATCTTAATGCCGAAATTCACTATCCATGCGTATGAGCCATCGAAAAAGTAATATCTAGGTAATATTGAGGGGCGAGCCACTTGAGCAAACCCCACGACGTCGAAAAAGTGCTGCACTGAGGAGAGGTATCGGTGTCGGTCGCTGAGGCCTCGCTGGAAGTCGACATTCCAAAGGTATTCTGTAGGACTCAGGTAAGGGCTCTGTGCAGGGCAGTCTATTACAGGGATGTTACTGCCGTGTAAGCACCACGCCACAGGCCGTGCATTATAAACAGGTGCTCGATCGTGTTGAAAAATGCAATCGCCATCCCCGAATTGCTCTTCAACAATGAGAAACAAAATGCTTAAAACATCAATGTAGGCGTGTGCTGTGATAATGCCACGCAAAACAACGAGGGGTGCAAGCCCCTTCATGAAAAACTCGACCGCACCATAACACCACCGCCTCTGGATTTTGCTGTTTTCACTACACACGCTGGCAGATGAAGTTCACCGGGCATTCGCCATACCCACACCCTGCCATCGGGTCGCCACATTGGGCACCGTTATTCTTCACACAACGTTTTCCCAGTTTTCAATCGCCCAATGTTTACGCTCCTTACACCAAGCGAGGTGTCGTTTGGCATTTACCGGCGTGATGCGTGGCTTATGAGCAGCCGCTCGACCATGAAATCCAAGTTTTCTCACCTCCCGCCTAACTGTCACAGTACTTGCAGTGAATCTACATCTACATTTATACTCCGCAAGCCACCCAACGGTGTGTGGCGGAAGGCACTTTACGTGCCACTGTCCTTACCTCCCTTTTCTGTTCCAGTCGCGTATGGTTCGCGGGAAGAACGACTGCCGGAAAGCCTCCGTGCGCGCTCGAATCTCTTTAATTTTACACTCGTAATCTCCTCGGGAGGTATAAGTAGGGGGAAGCAATATATTCGATACCTCATCCAGAAACGCATCCTCTCGAAACGTGGACAGCAAGCTACACCGCGATGCAGAGCGCCTGTCTTGCAGAGTCTGCCACTTGAGTTTGCTAAACATCTCCGTAACGCTATCACGCTTACCAAATAACCCTGTGACGAAACGAGCCACTCTTCTTTGGATCTTCTCTATCTCCTCCGTGAACCCGATCTGGCACGGATCCCACACTAATGAGCAATACTCAAGTATAGGTCGAATGAGTGTTTTGTAAGCCACCTCCCTTGTTGATGGACTACATTTTCTAAGGACCCTCCAATGAATCTCAACCTGGTACCCGCCTTACCAACAATTAATTTTATATGATCATTCCACTTCAAATCGTTCTGCACGCATACCCCCATATATTTTACAGAAGTAACTGCGACCAGTGTTTGTTACGCTATAATATAATCATTTGATGCAGTTTGGAATTCCTGTGTGATGGTCTGGATAGACGTCTGCCTATTACACATAACGACCTGCAACTATCGGCGGTCTCTGTCAGTCAACAGACTGTACGAGTCCCTTCACGTTTCCACTCCACTATCACATCGGAAACAGTGGACCTAAGGACGTTTAGGAGTGTAGTAAAACTCGTGTACAGACGTATGACACAAGCGACACCCAATCCCCTGTCCACGTTCGAAGTCCGTGAGTTCCGCGGAGCGCCCCATTCTGCTCTCTCGCGATGTCTAATGACTACTTATGTCGCTGATACCTGGCAGTAGCTGGCAGCATAATGCACCTATTATGAAAAATGTTTTTGGGGGTGTCCGGATACTTTTGATCACATTGTGTAGTGTCCCTGTAATCAAAGTTCCGAGAACTATTGTTGTCTGCGTATATGCAGAGATTTAAAGATCACGATACACGCGAGTAGTCACTGTAGAGCTATTGGTGCGATAAACATGGTGTGCCAGATGATTATCTGCCACTTTTAACGTTTGTCCTCGACTTTTATTGACAGCGATGTAGAAGGTCACTTTCAAAGGATAGTGCAAAAGTTTGTTGGGACGGTGGTTAACTTCCATGGATGACTTTTTAGTTAAGTTACCCACCCCAGTAGAACAGTAGTCACGTTGACCATCCCAAAGGAGCAGCGATTTCTTATTTTAGTAAGAGGTACCCTACGTGTTGTGTTAACTCAAGATAAAGGCTATCTCCATTCCAAACTCATCCAAATACGTCCAGCCGCCTTAACTTGAAGCAGTAACAAACCTACAAAGTCGAAGAAGAAAGAAAATAATCAATTTCTAATTCGGTGGAGTACAAATTTATAATATTTTTACGTACAACAATTTCATCTTCCCACAGGCGTGCGCCTGTTACCAGCGGATACGCTCATATATCATAATCAAATCCTGCCTCACTAAAAGCCTACAACGTTCTACATGTAAGGTACGATGGTTAAAATGGCTCTGAGCACTATGGGACTTAACATCTGAGGTCATCACTGAAGGTCCGAGAACCGCTCGGCCAAAGGTACGACGTCTCTCTGTCGTACAGCATTTAAATGATACAGTCGTTGTGAGTCTTCAAACGTCTCAGGAGCTATAAGATATGCCTGACGCCCAGCGGCTTAAATGCAACGGGATTGTATGGAAGTAAGGATACAATACTTCGAGAAGTCTAAAAGCGTTGTATTCATCACGTTTAATCGTGTTATGTTGGAAATATTAAACTATAAAAACATTTTCACAAATGCGACACAGTTAAATGTCGAAGGGTAAATAGCTTTCTTCTAAGAGTAATTATCGTCCCACATTTCGCTCAACAGTCTTCAAATCAATAAATATCCTGTACTACACACTTCTAAAAGTAGCATATGTGTTAATTCAGGCCATAAACTAATTACATTCCAGATTTCTTCTACATCCGTCCACCTGCTTCAGCGTAAAAGAGTACAAACATACAATCTTCCGTATTTGTAATGCATATGGGATTACAGCAATTAGATGTTTGTTTAAAAGTGAAAAACGTAGTAGACACAATAGAAAAAATTCATATACATATTATAGGAGGTATTTTGTTGGCCTTTAAAATTGCAACATCTTGAAGACGCCATGCAAAAAACGTCAAATTTGCACGAACTGTACTACAAGCTTGATCGTCCAAACGGAAGGACACCAACTCAATGGTAACGCACTATGAGTCGAAGTGTGAAATGTAAGATACCTGAATGTGGTAGGAAGGCTACTGAATCAGAAAAGGGGGAAACATCAGAATCGACAGCAAACCGGCTCCTACGACAATAGTTCAGGTTTACATATCAACGCACGGGAAGAAAAATCTAATAATCATCTGGGATTACAGTTCAGAAATAAGGAAGGTAATAGAAGAGACAGTTACTGACAATTTGGCGTCGTCAATGAGAATCATAGAGGAGTAAGACTAATTGTGGTCTGCAGTAGGAATGAGAGAAAAGAATACTACTAATTGAGTTCTGCAATAAATTTCGACTAGTGATAGCGAATACTCTGTCCAAATATCATAAAAGGAGGAAATGTAATTGGTTACGTCTTGAACTCATGGGAAGATTCCAGCTGGATTACGTAATGGTGAGATAGAGATTCCAAAATCAGATAGTAGATGGCAATGAAAATCCAGGAGCAGATATAGATTCATATTACAATTAAGGGAGTAGTATGGAGTTTAAGGAATCGCCCGGAAGACCAGTATGGAAACAAATTACATACTAAACTACTGAGAAATGATAAGGAGCATGTGAAGTTGTCTGAGGAGGTAAATCCGATAGTCAATACGACAGCAGGTAAGTCAGTTGAAGAGGTGTGGACAAATCTAGAAAGGGCAGTCAGAGAGCAGGGGAACTGAAGTTTAGTTACACCGAAGGTAGCTACAAAGAAACCTTGGGTACCAGACGAAATAATTCGGTTGATCGATGAAAGATGGTAGAACAAAAATATTTGGGATAAGACTGTAACACAGCAGTGTAAGTTATGGTCACAGGAAGGACAAATTCAGCATATGGGAAACTCAAACAACTTAAAATAGTAAAAGAAAAGACATAAACTTGAAGAGTGCACGAGGCAAAAACGGATAGGTGGAAAGAGTACAATGAACGGCTCCACGATGTAGAGAAATTACCTCATGACGAGACAGAGGATAAAACGGTAGTCGATATAGTCGACATATAGGGGACTCAGTATTAGAGTCGGAATTTAACGAAACTGTGGAAGACTTGAGATAAAATAAACCGAAATGCAAAGATACCATTCCTTCGGGATTTCTAACATCTTGACGGAGCTATTAACATTGGTTTATAGATTCTATGAGACTGGAGCTATATCATCAGACTTCCGGAAAAATATCGTCCCAAATATAAAATGGGGAGATAAACGTTTTACTATAATTTTACTGCTCCGAAGAAGAATTTAATGTTTCTCAAGCCGGTAATATTAAACTCGTTTATGAACTAGTGCATATAGTGTCTCCGTTTGTATGTCCGTGAAGGAAACTTTCTCGATCGCGGTCGACTACTCCCACGGCATATGTAATTTCGTACACTTAGACAAGTTAATCTCGTGGTGGAAAAGCAGCTGCCGACTCCGACGGATGTCTGTAAAATTCTTGAAATGTAAGAGAAAGAAAACTTCTATAGGATCTTCTCGAATTGGAACACTACCACTCGCATTCGGTCATTCGATGATTGTGTGAGAGTGAAATGAGTTCTTTTTAGCAGAGAAAACTTTACTGTGCTTTGGACCGTGTTATTGAAACAGCTTATAGAGCAAACATCGACCACGAAATGTTCGGTGTCCTATACAAGCTTGCAGCACATAATAGTTCATCACAGAATCCTTTGATTAAAATTAAATACGCGCAATTACCTTTGTACTGCAACAGACTGTATTTGGCCGTTATTAAACTTCACATTAACATTACATATCGCTCTCGTTATCCTGTCTCGTAACAAAGTCCAGTCACATTCCGATTTTCTTACTTCTTTTCGCTCGCCATGGAGCAACGCGGAGCCAAGGAATAAACACTTCGCTCGCGCAGGCGAGCCGCGTCACCTCGCGGTATTTATTGGGTAACGTACGATATACTGATAAATCCCCCCCATGTACCATGGACCTTGCCGTTGGTGGGGAGGCTTGCGTGCCTCAGCGATACAGATGGCCGTACCGTAGGTGCAACCACAACGGAGGGGTATCTGTTGAGAGGCCAGACAAACATGTGGTTCCTGAAGAGGGGCAGCAGCCTTTTCAGTAGTTGCAGGGGCCACAGTCTGGATGATTGACTGATCTGGCCTTGTAACATTAACCAAAACGGCCTTGCTGTGCTGGTACTGCGAACGGCTGAAAGCAAGGGGAAACTACAGCCGTAATTTTTCCCGAGGACATGCAGCTCTACTGTATGATTAAATGATGATGGCGTCCTCTTGGGTAAAATATTCCGGAGGTAAAATAGTCCCCCATTCGGATCTCCGGGCGGGGACTACTCAAGAGGACGTCGTTATCAGGAGAAAGAAAACTGGCATTCTACGGATCGGAGCGTGGAATGTCAGATCCCTTAAACGGGCAGGTAGGTTAGAAAATTTAAAAAGGGAAATGGATAGGTTAAAGTTAGATATAGTGGGAATTAGTGAAGTTCGGTGGCAGGAGGAACAAGACTTCTGGTCAGGTGAATACAGGGTTATAAATACAAAATCAAATAGGGGTAATGCAGGAGTAGGTTTAATAATGAATAAAAAAATAGGAGTGCGGGTTAGCTACTACAAACAGCATAGTGAACGTATTATTGTGGCCAAGATAGACACGAAGCCCATGCCTACTACAGTAGTACAAGTTTATATGCCAACTAGCTCTGCAGATGATGAAGAAATAGATGAAATGTATGACGAGATAAAAGAAATTATTCAGGTAGTGAAGGGAGACCAAAATTTAATAGTCATGGGTGACTGGAATTCGTCAGTAGGAAAAGGGAGAGAAGGAAACATAGTAGGTGAATATGGATTGGGGGGAAGGAATGAAAGAGGAAGCCGCCTTGTAGAATTTTGCACAGAGCATAACTTAATCATAGCTAACACTTGGTTCAAGAATCATGAAAGGAGGCTGTATACATGGAAGAAGCCAGGAGATACTGACAGGTTTCAGATAGATTATATAATGGTAAGACAGAGATTTAGGAACCAGGTTTTAAATTGTAAGACATTTCCTGGGGCAGATGTGGATACTGACCACAATCTATTGGTTATGAACTGCAGATTGAAACTGAAGAAACTGCAAAAAGGTGGGAATTTAAGGAGATGGGACCTGGATAAACTGAAAGAACCAGAGGTTGTAGAGAGTTTCAGGGAGAGCATAAGGGGACAATTGACAGGAATGGGGGAAAGAAATACAGTAGAAGAAGAATGGGTAGCTCTGAGGGATGAAGTGGTGAAGGCAGCAGACGATCATGTAGGTAAAAAGACGAGGGCTAATAGAAATCCTTGGGTAACAGAAGAAATATTGAATTTAATTGATGAAAGGAGAAAATATAAAAATGCAGTAAATGAAGCAGGCAAAAAGGAATACAAACGTCTCAAAAATGAAATCGACAGGAAGTGCAAAATGGCTAAGCAGGGATGGCTAGAGGACAAATGTAAGGATGTAGAGGCTTGTCTCACTAGGGGTAAGATAGATACTGCCTACAGGAAAATTAAAGAGACCTTTGGAGAGAAGAGAACCACTTGTATGAATATCAAGAGCTCAGATGGCAACCCAGTTCTAAGCAAAGAAGGGAAGGCAGAAAGGTGGAAGGAGTATATAGAGGGTTTATACAAGGGAGATGTACTCGAGGACAATATTATGGAAATGGAAGAGGATGTAGATGAAGATGAAATGGGAGATAAGATACTGCGTGAAGAGTTTGACAGAGCACTGAAAGACCTGAGTCGAAACAAGGCCCCGGGAGTAGACAACATTCCACTAGAACTACTGATGGCCTCGGGAGAGCCAGTCATGACAAAACTCTACCATCTAGTGAACACGATGTATGAGACAGGTGAAATACCCTCAGACTTCAAGAAGAATATAATAATTCCAATCCCAAAGAAAGCAGGTGTTGACAGATGTGAAAATTACCGAACTATCAGTTTAATAAGTCACAGCTGCAAAATACTAACGCGAATTCTTTACAGACGAATGGAAAAACTGGTAGAAGCCGACCTCGGGGAAGATCAGTTTGGATTCCGTAGAAATGTTGGAACACGTGAGGCAATACTGACCTTACGACTTATCTTGGAAGAAAGATTAAGAAAAGGCAAACCTACGTTTCTAGCATTTGTAGACTTAGAGAAAGCTTTTGACAATGTTGACTGGAATACTCTCTTTCAAATTCTGAAGGTGGCAGGGGTAAAATACAGGGAGCGAAAGGCTATTTACAATTTGTACAGAAACCAGATGGCAGTTATAAGAGTCGAGGGGCATGAAAGGGAAGCAGTGGTTGGGAAAGGAGTGAGACAGGGTTGTAGCCTCTCCCCGATGTTATTCAATCTGTATATTGAGCAAGCAGTAAAGGAAACAAAAGAAAAGTTCGGAGTAGGTATTAAAATTCATGGAGAAGAAGTAAAAACTTTGAGGTTCGCCGATGACATTGTAATTCTGTCAGAGACAGCAAAGGACTTGGAAGAGCAGTTGAACGGAATGGACAATGTCTTGAAAGGAGGATATAAGATGAACATCAACAAAAGCAAAACGAGGATAATGGAATGTAGTCAAATTAAGTCGGGTGATGCTGAGGGAATTAGATTAGGAAATGAGACACTTAAAGTAGTAAAGGAGTTTTGCTATTTAGGGAGTAAAATAACCGATGATGGTCGAAGTAGAGAGGATATAAAATGTAGACTGGCAATGGCAAGGAAAGCGTTTCTCAAGAAGAGAAATTTGTTAACATCGAGTATAGATTTAGGTGTCAGGAAGTCGTTTCTGAAAGTATTTGTATGGAGTGTAGCCATGTATGGAAGTGAGACATGGACGATAACTAGTTTGGACAAGAAGAGAATAGAATCTTTCGAAATGTGGTGCTACAGAAGAATGCTGAAGATAAGGTGGGTAGATCACGTAACTAATGAGGAGGTATTGAATAGGATTGGGGAGAAGAGAAGTTTGTGGCACAATTTGACTAAAAGAAGGGATCGGTTGGTAGGACATGTCTTGAGGCATCAAGGTATCACAACTTTAGCATTGGAGGGCAGCGTGGAGGGTAAAAATCGTAGAGGGAGACCAAGAGATCAATACACTAAGCAGATTCAGAAGGATGTAGGTTGCAGTAGGTACTGGGAGATGAAGAAGCTTGCACAGGATAGAGTAGCATGGAGAGCTGTATCAAACCAGTCTCAGGACTGAAGACCACAACAACAACAACTGATAAATCAAGAGCTAACAACTGGACTACAGGACCAACATGGAAATGCACCTTCCCTAAGCTTGCATGGGCCCAGGACAATGGAGGTAATACTCAAGGAAAATCAAGTCGAAGTAACAGAATTCATGGATTTAAAAAAAGCACATGACAACGTAAAATGGTGCAACATGTTCGAAATTATGAGGAAAATACCTATTGGTGTAAGATATTACGGGTAACGTACGATATGCTGGTAAATCAAGAGCTAACAACTGGACTGCAAGGCCAAGATGGAAATGCACCGAAAAACAGTCTAAGACGGCGGATTAGTCTTTACTCATTACATCTAACAATCATTGATGGAAATAAAAGAAAAGTTTGTAAGTCGAAATATAATACAGGATGAAAGGATAGTAACAATAATATTCTATGACGACGATGCTGCTATCAGTGAAAATGAGAATAATTACAAAATATTTTGAATGAAATGAACAGGCAGATGATCACAGAGTTTGGTCTGACGACTAACCGAAAAAGGGCTACGATAATGAGATGTAGCAAAAATGGTATTGGCAAAAAAGTTTAGGATCCAAATTGGTGATTAAGAAGTAGTCGAACTGAAGGAATTGTGCTATTTTGGAAGCAAGGTAACAGATGACAGACGAAGCAAGGAAAACATAAAAAAGGGAGACTAGCAAGGCAAACAGGCCATTAAATCTATTGGTATGAAACGTACGCCTTAATTTGAGGAAGAAATTTGTGAGAATGTAGGAGCGAATCGAGGCGTTCGAGATGTGGTGCTACAGAAGAATGTTGAAAACCAGGTGGACTGCTAAGATAAAAAATGATTAGGTTTTCCGAAGAATCAGCGAGGAAAGAAATATATGGAAAAGACTCACAAGAAGACATGACAGCACATGTATTAAGACATCAGGAAATAATTCCATGATTATAGACGGATCTGCAGAGGATAAAAACTGTAGAAGACAGAGATTAGAGTATGTCCAACAAATAATTGAGAACGTTGGGCACAAGTGCTATTCTGATATGCAGAGGTTGGCGCTAGAGAGGAATTCGTGGTGGATCGCATCCAAACTTTCATAAGACAGATGACAACAACAAAAAAGCCATAAATGTCCCTCACATGATACTTTTCGGGTTGGCGGAAATTTCCATACTACAAAAAAAGTAAAACTACACACAGATACATGTCCTCACTTTCAAATAAGCAGTGAAACAGCCGTTTTAACGGTTATCTGTCGTCGTCGGCAGAAGAGCAATCTCTTATTATGAAAAATGTACTCTTATATACGCTTATGAATGTTTGGATGCTAATAGGTATCCTTGGGTAACAGAACAGATACGGAATTAATTGATGAAAGGAGAAAATACAAAAATGCAATAAGTGCAGCAGGCAAAAAGGAATACAAACGTCTCAAAAAGAGATCGACAGGAAGTGCAAAATGGCTAAGCAGGGATGGCTAGAGGACAAATTTAAGGATGTAGAGGCTTATCTCACGAGGGGTAAGATAGATACTGCCTACAGGAAAATTAAAGAGACCTTTGGAGAAACGAGAACCACTTGCATGAATATCAAGAGCTCAGATGGAAACCCAGTTCTAAGCAAAGAATGGAAAGCAGAAAGGTGGAAGGAGTATATAGAGGGTCTATACAGGGGCGATGTTCTTGGGGACAATGTTATGGAAATGGAAGAGGAGATAGATGAAGATGAAATGGGAGATATGATACAGCGTGAAGAGTTTGACAGAGCACTGAAAGACCTGAGTCGAAACAAGGCCCCGGGAGTAGACAACATTCCATTAGAACTACTGACAGCCTTGGGAGAGCCAGTCCTGACAAAACTCTACCATCTGGTGAGCAAGATGTATATGAGACAGGCGAAATTCCTCAGTCTTCAAGAAGAATATAATAATTCCAATCCCAAAGAAAGCAGGTGTTGACAGATATGAAAATTACCGAACTATCAATTTCGTAAGTCACAGCTGCAAAATACTAACGCGAATTCTTTACAGACGAATGGAAAAACTGGTAGAAGCCGACCTCGGGGAAGACCAGTTTGGATTCCGTAGAAATGTTGGAACACGTGAGGCAATACTGACCCTACGACATATCTTAGAAGAAAGAATAAGGAAAGGCAAACCTACGTTTCTAGCATTTGTAGACTTATAAAAGCTTTTGACAATGTTGACTGGAATACTCTCTTTCAAATTCTGAAGGTGGCAGGGGTAAAATACAGGGAGCGAAAGGCTATTTACAATTTGTACAGAAATCAGATGGCAGTTATAAGAGTCGAGGGACACGAAAGGTTAGCAGTGGTTGGGAAGGGAGTGAGACAGGGTTGTAGCCTCTCCCCGATGCTATTCAATCTGTATATTGAGCAAGCAGTAAAGGAAATAAAAGAGAAGTTCGGAGTAGGTATTAAAATCCATAGCGAAGAAAAAAAACTTTGAGGTTCGCCGATGACATTGTAATTCTGTCAGAGACAGCAAAGGACTTGGAAGAGCAGTTGAACGGAATGGACTGTGTCTTGAAAGGAGGGTATAAGATGAACATCAACAAAAGCAAAACAAGGATAATGGAATGTAGTCGAATGAAGTCGGGTGATGCTGAGGGAATTAGATTAGAAAATGAGACGCTTAAAGTAGTAAAGGAGTTTTGCTATTTGGGGAGCAAAATAACTGATGATGGTTGAAGTAGAGATGATATAAAATGTAGACTGGCAATGGCGAGGAAAGCGTCTCTGAAGAAGAGAAATTTGTTGACATCGAGTATTGATTTAAGTGTCAGGAAGTGGTTTTGGAAAGTATTTGTATGGAGTGTAGCTATGTATGGAAGTGGAACATGGACGACAAATAGTTTAGACAAGAAGAGAATAGAATCTTTCGAAATGTGGTGCTACAGAAGAATGCTGAAGATTAGATGGGTAGATCACATAACTAATGATGAGCTATTGAATAGAATTGGGGAGAAGAGATGTTTGTGGCACAACTTGACTAGAAGAAGGGATCGGTTGGTAGGACATGTTCTGATGCATCAAGGGATCACCAATTTAGTACTGGAGTGCAGCGTGGAGGGTAAAAATCGTAGAGGGAGACCAAGAGATGGATACAATAAGCAGTTTCAGAAGGATGTAGGCTGCAGTAGGTACTGGGAGATGAAGAAGCTTGCACAGGATAGAGTAGCATGGAAAGCTGCATCAAACCAGTTTCAGGACTGAAGACCACAATAACAACGTACTCTTATGGTTGGAAAAGTTTTATTTAGCTCATGCCACAAGAAATTCTTATGTGGACGACTTGTTTCGGTAAACTTTGATTGTCGTTTTCAAATCATTAACGTAGATCAATTTAGTGCCCTGTGTGTTGTGTACTGTCATCTAGCCCTGAATGCATAGGAACTTAACTAGCTGGAACAGACACCGCGGTGTCACGTCATTTAACACAATTTTTTTTATGAATATGCACCACGTGGACGGTTTTATTATTAGATGCCTGACAGGGCTAGCAGGTGAAGGTTTGCCGGTCAAACAGACGCACCCGCCACGACCCTACCGCTAATTCATCGACTACACATAGGCGAATGGGTGTGGGCACGACTGGCCCGCCTATGTATGGGCCCCTACTGGATATAACGACCCAGAACCTGCTGTGGTAGTTGGAGTGCCATTGGGCACACGACACCATCATCTGTGACCCGCAGAGTCAGTATTTTGGACAGTAGGCATTCTGTAAAAGAAGTGTTAAGACTGGTGGCTATGCCTATCTTCATAGGTCTATGACGTTATCTTTCAGCAAGATATTGCAATACCGCACTTGCTCGTATTATCCTGACCCACCTCGACAAAAATGATGATCAGTTGCTCTCCCACGCCAGTGCACTCTCCATCTCTCAGTCATTCAAAACATCTGATTCTGGGCTGAAGAGTGCTTCGTACGCCACCACTTGCCAGCTATTAGGGTTGATGAACTGAGGCATACACTTGGAAGCAGCCTTGAATGACGTTCGAGCGCCTGTCATCTAATTTCTGTCCAAGTCGATGTGTCCAGCTGAATCATTATGGATGCCAAGGCGACAGCTCTGTCCACTAAATATTGCACCCTGTTGTCGTAGTCTTCAGTCTTACGACTGGTTTGATGCAACTCTCCGTGCTACCGTATCCTGTGCAAGCTTCGTGATCTCCGAATAGCTACTGCAACATTCATTCTTCTGAATCTGCATACTGTATTAATCTCTTTGTCCCTTCCTAAAATTTATACCCCCACACATCCCTCCACTACTAAAATTGTGATACCTTGAGGTCTCACAACGATCCCTATCAACCATTCCCTTCTTCTAGTCAGGTTGCGCCACAAATTTCTTGTCTACCAATTTACTCAATAGCTCCTCCTTAGTTACGTGATCCACCCATCTAATTTTCAGCATTCTTCTGGAGCACCACATCTCAGAAAGTTCTATTCTGTTCTTGTCTAAACTGTTTATCATCCATGTTTCACTTACGGGCACTCCCACACTCCACACAAATACCTTTAGAAAACACTTTCTGTCACTTAAGCCTATATTAGATGTTAACAAATTTCTCTTCTTCAGAAACGCTTCTCTTGCCGTTGCCAGTCTCTACTTCAGCCGTGATATTTTGCTGTCCAAATAGCAAAACTCATGTACCCCTTTGTCACGTTTCCTAATCTAATTTCCGCACCACCATCTGATTTAATTCGAACACACTCAGTTATCCTTGTTTATCTTTCCTTGATGTTGTTCTTATATCCTCCTTTCAAGACACTGTCCATTCCGTTGAAGTGCTCTTGCAAGTGTCTTGCTATCTCCGACAGAATTATAATGTCATCGGCACACTTCAAAGTTTATATTTCTTGTCCCTAAACTTCAATTCCTACTCCAAAGTTTCCTTTGGTTTCCACTATTGCTTGGTCAATGTGCAGACACTGTCCATTCCGTTGAAGTGCTCTTGCAAGTGTCTTGCTATCTTCGACAGAATTATAATGTCATCGGCACACTTCAAAGTTTATATTTCTTGTCCCTAAACTTCAATTCCTACTCCAAAGTTTCCTTTGGTTTTCACTATTGCTTGGTCAATGTGCAGACTGAATAACTTCGTCGGCAGGCTATAATCCTGTCTTACTCCTTTCTCAATCATCGCTTCCCTTTCATACCCCTCAACTCAACATGTTTCACTGCCGTCTGGTTTCCCTGAATTGTAAATAGCCTTTCGCTCCCTGTATTTTAACCCTAATATCTTAAGAATTTCAGAGAGTGTTGCAGACAACATTGTGAAAAACTTCCCCTAAGTCTAACTGCACCCTGTGCACCTTCAAATCACGTACATTTTCAATCATTGTGTAATACCTGCTACACTGTGTAGGGGAAACATTTAAAATTCCCTTCTTTGCTATCCTTCCTGATACAACAATTTTAGTGGCCTGCAATACAGATTTACATTGACAAGACTGACGTCAGTGAACGTGAGAGAAAAAGAAAGAGGAACGTGATAGAAAACAAGTATGGAGAGAGAGGAAAAGAAAGTTTTGTTATGTAGAACTGAAAACAGAATAAAGCACGACTTGTCAAAGTTGGAAGCTTTTTCTTTACTGTTTGACAAAGTGGAACCGTCCATATAGGTTATTTTTTGGAAAAAATTGTTAGGTTGGAAATGATAGTGTGTCAGCTTTCTCTTAAATGGCACACAGCGTTTGTGTGCAGCGTTCTAGGTATCTTGTAACAAAGGTATTCAGCAGCCACTGATAATGAATTAGCGATTTTCTAAGTATGGTTTGGCACAACCAGAACACTAGAAAAATAAACCTTGCGTTGAATTTACGATGAAATGATAGGTTCTTGATCTGTAATGCGATATACTGGGGCGTATGCGCACAGAGAAGGAAATGAAGTAGACAGCTTAACTTGTCTGGCCGCAGTCATCGTAAGGGTCCGCATGAACCACTGACATGGCCAGTCAGTATTTTGGGGATGTAGGGCACATAGTCAGTGAAGTTTTTACCGGCTAGATTAATCACTACCTGTGACGAGCTGTATTATATAGCGAAAGTGCAAGTTCGGCAGAACGAGTGAGTGTGCAGATTTTCTTTTCTCTTTCTGAGGAAATATATAATGTAACTTCTGAAATACCACAGAGACGAAATGAAGTCGTCGTGTACGTGTCGACGGTATCCTTACCCTTCTAGGTCTTCATCCAACCTCTTCACCGTTACAGTAATATTTGGTTGTAATCAATCGTATTCCGTCCTAGACACAGATCAACAACGCGTTTCGAAGGACACATAATAATCAGGTTGTGAAACTTAGCTAGGTAGTTAAAACACATGAGGTAAGTTTTAGAATCTGATGATGAGAGCATTGCCTCTCGAAACGAGTTGTTGAACTTTGGCTAGGGCGGAATACGGTTGAATGCTACCAATTATTACTGTAAAAACTTAGCGACCGTTTCCTCAAGTCCGTAATGATAATATTAAATTTCTTTACCGTGTTCTGATTTGTATTAGAATACCGTCTAGAAGAACTAGAGATAATTTTTAGCGGTATCCGGAAGTATTTAATTTATAATCTGGATGATAAATTTTAGGCAATTTCTTCGCATTTATTTTAAGTCCAAAGCCGTGTGTCCATCTGACGACTGACTTCACCTGGTCAGTGGCAACAGTGATGTCTTCACGTCCGATACTTCACGAAGTTGGAGATCGTCGGCATATAAACTATATTCGTGGAGGAGAGAACTGACTGGATGTCATGGACGTACAAGGAGAACAATCGTGGGCCTAAGACTGGTTACTATGGCACTACTGAGAGAAAATGTTTCAAGGACGATGTTTTATTCCCATGTACAACACTCTGCTCTCTTTGTCTTAAGTAGCTTTCAAACGACTCTTCGTTCAATCTGAAACTTTGTAGTAGTACTGTCAATAATAAACTTGCTCAGTACGCTTCTCAGGTATCATCAGCATCATCATTCGTTAAGCACACGCATTCAATACATTTACAATATGTAATGAATGTCGTTACATAAAACAAAAATCATTCCTCGTTCCCTTGTCGCATCGTAGGATGCATTTCTCTCTTAATTGTCTGATAGATTGTTTCATTACATTACACTCACAATTCGGAGACTCTTCAATATCAGATGTATAGTGTGAGTCAGAGCACCGACCACATCCAATGCGGATTCTGTTTAATTTGAACTACAGTTTCCCGTCAAGTTCGAAACCCACAGTATCACAGTTATATTTCTCGAAACATTCCCGTTCTTGGTAACTGTTGATGAGCTGGCAGTTCTTCTTGCAGAGAGCCCTTGCTTTGGTGTTACTTGCAGCTGGCTGTTCAGCATTGGCGGGCGTCTCGAACGAAGCCTATTTCTTCGTAAGACAGGTATGTCATGGTGAATGGGTAGTTCCTTATTGTCTTGTATGTTATCGTAATCTCTAAGCAGGGTCTCAGTTCACTGAATGTCTGGTGGGCAGATATTGTTTAGCACGGGAAGCAAGTAGATAGGTGTTGGTCTGATTTTGCCAGTAATCATGCCCATCTTGTTGTTGAGCTGCGCCTCGATGAGGCTGGTATGACAACTACGAGGGTAAGTCAATGATTATCCGCAACGTAGTTATAAACCTTTATTGTAATCAAACAGGAAACTTACAAGAATATCATTTTTCGACATAGTCCCCTTCCGTTTCAACACACTTGGTCTATCGTTGTAGAAGCTTCCTGATGCTCTCATAAGAGAAGGTTCTCGGTTTAGCAGCGACCCAAGAACGCACCGCTTCGTTCACTGCTTCGTCCGAGGCAATCGACGGGCCCTTAATGCCTGTCTTAGTGGACCGAACAAGTGATAGAAGTTGCAGCATCAGGACTATATGGAGGACGATGCAGTACTTCAAATTAGAGTTTCTGGAGCTTTCAGCAGTGTGAGCAGCAGCAGTATGCGGACGGGCATTGTCGTCTAACAACACAACACCTTTTGACAGCAATCCTCGGCATTTGCTCCGAACTGCAGGCTTTAGCCTAGCAATAAGCATCTCACTGTAACGTACACTGTTTATTGTTGTGCTCCTTTCCCCTTAATGTTCCAGTACTGACCTTGTGCGTCCCAAAAAACCGTAGGCCGGCCGGTGTGGTCTTGCGGTTCTAGGCGCTTCAGTCTGGAACCGCGTGACCGCTACGGTCGCAGGTTCGAATCCTGCCTCGGGCATGGATGTGTGTGATATCCTTAGGTTAGTTAGGTTTAAGTAGTTCTAAGTTCTAGGGGACTGATGACCTCAGATGTTAAGTCCCATAGTGCTCAGAGCCATTTGAACCAAAAAACCTTAAGCATCAGTTTTCCTGCGGACGGTTGGGTCTTGAACTTTTTCTTGCACGGCGAGTTTGGATGTTTCCATTCCATACTCTGCCATTTACTCTCCGGCTTGTAACGGTGAATCCATGTTTCGTCACCAGCAGTGATCCTGTATAAGAAGTTGTCCCCTTCGTTGCGATAGCAATCCAAATGTTTTTTTGCACATGCCCAAGCGCGTTTGTTTATGAAACTGTCTGACTTGTTTTGGGACCCATCTTGCACAAACTTCATGAAACCCAAGTATGTTGTGGATGATTTCGTAGGAGAACCGTGACTAATTTGCAGACGATGTGTCGCTTCGTCAATAGTTAATCGTCTGCTAAGAGCATCATTGCACGTGAACGCTCAATGGTTTCTTCATTTGTGGTGGTAAACGGTCGTCCAGCTCCTTCATCGTGCGTAACAGTTCTTCGAGCATTTCGGAATTTTTTAATCCATTTGTAGACACTCCGTAATGGCAAAAGACTGTTCCCGTACTGTACCGAAAGTCTTCGATGAATTTCGGCCCCTGATACGCCTCCCGATCACAAAAAACGGATCACTGAACGTTGCTCTTCTTTGGTGCAAATAGACAGCGGAGCAGCCATGATTAACAACACGGCGGCGATAACGAAACTAACCTAGAAGCCTGAAAATTGAAAAGATACAACAAGATATAAACAAATCATGCGTCATCGACGTAAAACGACAGTACTACCAAAATAAACGAAAATATAACTAAATTGCGGATAATAATTGACTTACCCTCATATTAAGCCACACTGAAGCACAATACTGAAAAAACAGTACAAGACCCGAGACTGCAAAGTCTCTATTTAAGTCCCCCCCCCCCACCCACCCCCTCACCACCACCCCAGGTTTTGCCACACAGCCTCCGAATGATGATGTTGCGAGTTTTTATCTTGTCTAAGGTATTTTACAGATTTGGTCTGGTGTGAGGCATATCAGATCATCAGTTAACCGTGAATATTGTAGAGTTCGTGTGTTGGTGTTTATCATGAATTTGCATAAGTTTTTAGTCCTTTGGTGATGGTCAACAGCATACATTACTGGGCTTTGAATACAACTGGTATGATGATGGGTGATTCGTAACCGCAAGAATATTATGGGACTTCGTTCTTTCGAATAGGTCTCTGAACTGAGAAATTAAATAAGACTATTACTAAGGTATCTGGCAACATTTTTCTGCATGGCGATGCTGATACCGTCATTGTTTGCCTCTTCAGTAGAGGCTCTCATGATTGCTTTTTCTTGTTCTGTTAGGTTTTGTTAGGTGGAAAGAGGTTTAGGTAGATTATCTAGACGTTATTGCGGGTAATAGTTCTTTGCAGCTTGGACGCTGGATGGTGCACAAAACCATTGATTCAGTCAGCTGAGTCCTGATTTTTGTCTTTCCTGCACCAAAACTACGGATTCCGTGTGACAGTCAGTGCCTTATTCACAACTCCTGCTTATTCAGCACATAGTCCCGTAGTGTTTTGTGGCGGAATGTAAGGGCCTTAGTACACTGTCTCTTGACCTAAGCTATGTGCAAGGATCATAATTTCGTCAGCAGTTAACAACCGCGAAATCGCAGTTTTACACAATAACTTTTTGCGAATCCCAGGATGGTACACTTGTGAAGACCATGGCTATCTTCTCGGTCCAGTAACCTCATCACCAAACTCATACGTTTTCTTCCTTATTTCATAATAACTGCGATTAAGTTTTATTTGGTAGCTGAGTATCTCAAAGTATGTTCACATGTTATCAGGTATTCATTAGAATCAATCCATATTCAGTTGTGATTAGCAGAGGAAGAAAAGGGTCTTCAGCTGTTGATATAACGCACAATTTGCAAAATCAAACATATCTGTACTTGTTACAAACTAACTCGGCAATTTAGAAGCTAAGGAATCTCCACATACAATTGGAACAAATGGAAACATTATGACCCCAGGAGATACAAGGTACTCTTCTATAAGATATTGGGCCGAAACGTATTTCTTCCTGCGCAAATTAGTAAATATTATGATTATGTCATGTACGTCAAACGATCGCGGAAATTATCTTGATGTGAGTCCAACTAAGTCCAAGTTATGAGACTGTCTGTTTTTATTATTAAATTTTCGAAGTAAAAAAAAATGTAATAAACGCACTGATTGGTAAAGACAGAGCAGGAGTTGAAATTAATGCACTCGTCCTGACGTAAATTATGGGAAAAAAAGGGTATGGTCAGAAAGTATCCATCCATCCATGCGGATTCCTCTTCCATGTTTATCACATACAAACCTGTATTTCATGTCTAAAAGTTTTGTCTGTAATGTGACGTTCACTTTTCTACTTCCTGACCGTACTCTTTTTTTCTCGTAATTACATCAGTCTTTTGAGTTCATAGAAATATTCACCTGCAGTGATTAAGGGAAATCACGGAAAATATTGATCATGGGACGGGCATGTGCAACAAGTGTTAGAATAATTCGATGACTAAAGCAGTTTCAGGTGCGAACGTGTGTAGCGGAAGCCAGTGTCTTGAATCCTAAATCATGGGTACCACAGTCTCTTACGGACTACGTCAATTCTCCCAAGGAAGGGAGAGACTGTTACTGTGTTCTGAATTACTAGTGATTGTATTTCAGAATACTTGAAATAAGATTTATATATTTGCAATAAATTTTTGAGTCGTAGCCAAACATGGACACGACTGCTATTGACTCTATGTTTTTATTATGTTTATTTGTTTAGGTCAGACAGCGCAGCTCCGGCTTAAGCCTTGCAAAGAGGGCTAAAGAATATTGGTATTTTTTTAGGAATCCAGTACCTTTTCTTAAATTTCACTACTGGTATTTTACCTTTTTAAATTTTCTCGAGTCCACACCGTCCGGCATGTCTCTAGCGGAATCTAGAACATCCATTAAGACGGTAATTTAATTTTACGCGTTATCTGAAGACACAGAGACGTCGCGGCAATTAAGAAAATGAGCTGAGTAGCTGAGGGAAGTTTTTATGGATCAGAGGGTGAGGGACTCCTGGGAATGGCATTAGGCATCCAATAACGACGGCGGAACTTGAAAGAGCTTTCTTAAAAAAAAGGAAAGAAACCTACATAGCGAAGTTTGATCCTGTTAGCACAAACACATTACTCAGACTGCTTCAACCACTTTTTGCAATGAGGAAGTAATTAGGTGGTATATCCATATATTGAGCATATACATGTAATAATCCTGCACGACGACTTAGATGTAAACGTAAGTTTACAAATAATCATATTGGTAAACAGCTACTCTGACTTCTCAGATTATGAGTTTGCATGCGGTGGAAATGTATTCTTGTCTCATGTAGCGATGGAGTTTGTTGCGTGAGACCTCGAACCAGTTACCCGCGAAGTAATGGCCTCACAGCCTCATTGAGTCGTAGACGGCGTATGTCAATAGCTGTAGTAACGACACTCCGTCTTATTACTTATTTTGTTTGAGAGGTACGTAACAGTATTATCACAAGATCCCAGAGCGGAGGAATGAGTTACTTGTGTGTGTCAGACAATCCCGCATGAACAATCGAAGGAAGAGTTTGGTTTATAGATGAGCTACGAAATGTCGCCTCAGGCTCCAGTCCGTTCATAATGAATGGGTAAATAATTGGAGGACGATGCAACACGTTTTCCACATTCCTGCTGTTACGATTGCTTTATATGCTACAGAGAAGCCATAGTGATAAAGAGCGATAGTGATAAAGAGCGTCATCTCTTCAATTATCATTACACTTGTGCGTCGTCACACCCTTCATTGTAAAGTCTAAAGGCAACAGATAAAGTTGGACATTGCGTGTTTGGATATACTGACATTCCTGACCCACAGAAAAACGCTCATCAGTTTTGGCATAATTGGTAAACTAAAGTTGTACATCATTTCCTCTCTCTTCCCATCATCCTTTAAATTGATCTCCTCTATCGTCTCTTTACTCGCAGAAATGCCTCCATTCAAATACACCCCATCGCAACGCTCTCTCTCTCTCTCTCACGCACACACGTACTATATTTCTCTGATCATTTGCACCTGTGTCACTCCCTTGCTAGAGGGCACTATCTACGACGATGGTTCGTACCAAGTAATGTGAAACAAAAGTTTGCCAGCACAAAGGAAAAACATATACGTCTTTTTTCATAGCTGTCCCTTTCACGGCCCATTTAAAGAACTTTGGAGCGGAGTATGGTAACTACCCCGTAGTTACGGCAGAATTCCTTACCTACTGCTAAGAACTTGGAACAGTGCGGATGATCTCCATTGTATAAGTAAAGATGCGCACCAAAGAACAATCAACCGAAATTGTGAGCCACCAAGCTTGAAACCTCAAGTTTAAGCACCCAGACGAACACATATGTGAAGTAGTGACTGGCCTCACGGATATCGGCCTGCGTTCGATCAGGGATTTCAGTCTCCCGTTCGAGGTCCCACCTGACGTCGTCACGTCGGCTTTTAAACCGTATGGCAATGTACTCAGTCTCCTGGACGAAAAACGGAAAACCTTTTAGACCTACAATGTACTCAATGGTCTCCATCAAGTGAAAACTGAATTGGTAAGCATGGGCCGTCTTACTTGGTTATAAGAGGATGCAGGTCAACCATCATGTATGAGGGACAGCCTGTACCTGCGCTGGTTGCGGCCAGGAATGATATGTCCGCCAAAACTGTCTCCAGCGCCGTCTTGTACAGACACTACTCAACGACGCCGCCCCCACGGCGCCGTCCAATGTTGTTCCTGCAACCTACGCCGCTGTCACCGCACCAATTGCGGATCTCCCACATGACCCACGTGACCCGTTGCAGGTGATAACTGCCGCCGTGGATACTAATCCGACACATTCCACATCACTGCAACTATAGAGCCTGGAGACACTCGCCTGCCTAGTACCGCTGACCGCGACAAGGAGATGGATATGACGCCTGGCGTTGTACAGACTTCTACCTTCCTTCCATCTGGCAAAAATGTGATGAATAACCGCTCCCATTCCTACACAGAACAGCATGTACGTAAACAAACATCCCCGGGAAGCGCCGTAAGCGGCATCGTGATCCCACGGATGATTCTCTTCAAAGAATGGCGCCACAAGATGACGACAACGTGTCTGATGACGCACAGTTTTCTGACACACAGATGTCGGACGGTAATGTAACACCACCTCATTCCACGACATCTTCACGTCGTAGTGACGCGGTGCCGCCGAGCCCTCCTGGATGTCGTCCCTCCAGCTGTACAGACTCCACATGTGTGCACAGCGGACGACCTGTCGAGGAACACCACAACAGTACTGATGAATTTCTGTGTTGATGAAATCGAGGATGACACTGTGCCACTGCCTGATGTCGCGGAAGTGCATACACGTACGACACAGTGACTGAAAACGCGATGGAGGTTGCGGCTGACCCGTCCCAGGCGGTCGCCACCGGAGTGGACGCAACCTTCCCAGCTCAGCAGCAATAGCATCCGTGTGCGCCATAAACTGAATATGTTATAAGATAAGCTGAATGTGGCGGTTATGAACTTACCGTCCTCCAGAAGGTATATGCCGAGGATTTCACCGGCCCTTACGGATACACTACTCAAGTCTCCCATGTGTCCGCCCCTGGCAATCGCATTCCTTCTCCGTGATGGCCTCATTGGCCGAGATGTCGATTTCCTCCCTGCTGCGAGAGGCATGGCGCTGACGTCAGAATCGTTAATATCTCTGCGCCCTCCGGTGTGGGAAGACGCCCTTTCTTCGCAGATGCGGGCGCGCGACACTCTATGGGACGACAGAATGCCTTAATCTTTGTTGGGAATTTTAACTCCATCCATTCGCCGAAGAACCAACTGCCCCACTATGCTGCACGTCCACCGCTCTACACCATAATAACCAAAATTTGACCCGTGAACACATAGAAGTATGTACATGGCGATAGGGCGGGTTTCAAGCACTATACCAGCCATTCCTCCAGCCATATAGACCGCGTCTATCTCTCACGGTGCATTGTTAGGGGCCAAGTCCATTGAAGTATGGCACATTACTTCTCACGACCATGCGGTCGCCATACCCACAGTCACCTTGCGCCATTAGATGTTATGGCACGGGCGAGGCCCCTGAAAATTGGACGTGACACACCTACCTACATTCACCCGAATGCCGACAGCTCGTGGAGGCTGTGTGGACGCCATGTACTCTCCGGCGTACCTTGGTGACCGCTATGCGCCGGCCCTTAGGAAGGCGTTGATTGGTCACGGCTGGGAGATCATTACATTTATATTACCACATTCTGTGTGATTGTTCTACAATGCCGCACTCACCTGCCCATCAGTAAGCGGGCAAAAGCGTGGATCACGGTCCTCACGGGGCAGCACCTCGAAAGAACGATTATTCGTGCGCGCACCATGGATAGAATGGACTACAAAGAGCCGTCGGCGTCGGCGACGGGCCCTGATCCAAGCTGTAACTTTAGCCGACGGTCGCTGTGACACAACACACCGTGCGATCGGAAATGTTTTCCACGCTGAAGACAGTCAACCAGACGCAATTGATGAAATCTCTCGCCTTACGCATGGCACATTACCACGAGAAGCGCAGACGACATTACTTGTGGACGTGACGGAGAAGGAGGTCACTTACAAATCCCCAGGACCCGACGGCTTCCCGTTACGGTTTAACAGGACCTATCGCCAATTACTGACGCCTGCCTGGACGAATATCTGCAGCGCCTTGATGGCCCCAGAAGTACAGCTTCCTGGTGTCTTCCGCGAAGGATTGGTCTTTCCTGTCCACAAACCAAACGTTGGAACCTCTGTCAGTGACTACCGTTCAATAACGTTGCTGAACTGTGACATGGATATCTTTATCCAGCTTTTGGCAGCACATCTCAGGAGGGTCGCCCGGTGCGTTGTGTCCTACGATCAGGCCTCTTCAGGAGCGATCAAAACGTCCGGACTGCCTCATATGGATACCCTGACATGATAGCCCTTGCGCGGGCGCGGGGAATCACATGGTCCTGACCTCCCTTGATTTCAGTCAAGCCTTCGATAGGGTTGATCATTCCTATCTGATGAGCGGTGATGCGGAACATGGGAGTCGCAGACAGCTTAGCGGTAGTCGTAATGCGTCTACTCCGGAGCGCGACTTCTGCGGTCCTGTAAAATGGTCGTCTTTCCATTATGGTACAGCGAACGGTGCCACAAGAATGCCCTCTTTCCGCGATTCTGTACGATTTCGACATGGAATTGTTGCTTTGCTGCCTCCATCAATCCCTCATCGGGATGACTATTGGCGTATACACTTTTCGTTGCGCGGCCTATGCGGCGACCTGGTCATCCTGCGCAACGGCAACGATGTTCAGGAAGCGCTGGAGTGGGTGCATTCCTATGATGCTGCTCCGGGTAGCGTCCTTAATGTTCGCAAATCTCGCGCGTTGTCTATAGGTCGTGGGCTGCGTGGTGATCGCGTCGCTCCCCAGCGAATCAGTGACGTGGTGCGATCCCAGAGTATTAATTCTACAACCGACTTCCGGCGATCAGTGTCCCTTAACAGCAGGTGCTTATTACGCCGGAACCGAGAAGAGCTCCGTCACCGTCGACTCCGAACCCTGGACATGCTGCAACGCACCCAGTTTGCTAATGTTTATGTCGCGTTGCGAATCCCGAACGCGGCCCAGAGTTTCCTCATCCCGCCGTCAATGGCCAGACGCATGTTGGTAGCATTGGATTCCTATGTTAGTCAAGACTCGTTATTTAAAGTCAACTACCAGTCCCTCAACCTCCCGAAGGACAAAGGAAGCGTCAATCTCTGTCATTTCCTCCATGGAGGAACAGCTCTCTTTATAGGCACGCAGACATGCCTCACCAGCTTACTGATGAGGGCCCTTAGCCGAGCTCACTCATTGCCCCAGTTCCGCTGACAGACGTCCCTGTGCCCTTGTTTTTTACTTGAGCCATTCCTTCCTTGGATATAGCTTCATCAGGTCCGTGATTCTCTCTACACGTTTATCGACAGCCAAATTAGTATAGGCTTCGCTGCAATTGCGGCTTCGGCAGAATATGATTGAAAAAAAAAATCCCCTCGTATGGTGTAAAGCCGTGTGGTGGGAAGTGCATACCCCTGCTCTTGCGTCGAACATCCGATCCACCTTTAATGTGACGGTTAATGTGAAGTAGGTTTGCCAATGACGTCTCCACCGGATCCACCTGGCGCCATCACCCTAATGTACCACGACGTTAGCCACTGACTTGTGTGCAGCGAGTCGAATAATGTTTGGCTTTTGGTCCGTCAGATGCTGGTGTTCATCACACGCACGAGTCCTGATAGCATCACCCCAAAAATGAGTTTCTTTCTAGACATGTACTATTTTCAGCGTGATTTCTATTAGCGGGCTGGCAGTCCATTATCTGTTTGGCGGTAGTGCCAAATCAGCCCTCGATTTATGGCAATACATTAACGACGGACATTGTGCAGTTGCTAAGAACCCAAAGTACGAACATTATTTCTCGAACTTTCTTTGGAGGGCTTTCCACAACCCCCTCGCAGCTGGATCATCAACGCAAGGATCAGCTGACATGTGTCCCTTCTTCCGTTTTACAGATTCGATCCACTCAGCGGATAATCATACACATTTCCGAGAAACAGGCACTGATGATCTACTGCTGACTCAGCACCGCGCGAGATTTTCGAGGGGGATGGTTTAATTCATGATAAAATAAAAAAATAAACAAATAAATAAAAAATAAAAATAATAGATTAGGAAAGTACCTTTCTTTTGTCCTCCCTCCCTGGTTTTTCCTTTATCTGGTTGAAATTATTTGGGTCTTTCGTGATAGGAACCAACCCCTGAACTGATGAACCTTTTTTGGGGGCTTCTTCTTAAACATTTATGGCGGAAGTGGCGGTGGCATTAGCTTTCCTTTCTTTTGTAGTTTTAGTTAATTTCAGTAATGCAGGGATAAAAAACAAAGAAGGCGAAGTTAAAAAAAATAAACGCAACTGCCAACTGAACAAGAGATCCCTGGTTCGAAACCCGGTCCAGCAAACATTTTCTAAGCGCTTCAGTCTTGAACCGCGCGACCGCTACGGTCGCAGGTTCGAATCCTGCCTCGGACATGGATGTGTGTGATGTCCTTAGGTTAGTTAGATTTAAGTAGTTTTACGTTCTATGGGACTGATGACCTCAGATATTGTCCCATAGTGCTCAGAGCCATCTGAATCATTTGAACCCTCCCTCTTCAGTTTACATATAGTGTATCACATCAACGGTTTCCGTATGGTTCTGTTCTTGCAGACGTGTCTCTACAGCCTCACCTAATGATGTTGCTCTTTCATAAAGACACACACACACACACACACACACATGAAACACACACACATCACTCAGAGACACGCAACTTTCAATAACTCGCTTCACTATATAGTTCATCAACAGATTCACACTAGAAAACATCAGACTTGTCATAGAATCAGCTTTTTCTTTGGAGATATGCCTCTCTTGCATTTTAAAGTCAGCTATCACCACATATACCAAAGATGCTTCTAATGTGCAGTAATGTGAGCTGCTCTCTTTCGACTAATAATATCAGTGTTAAATGTTGCGGCCCGAATAGCGGATGGTTGGGGTAAATCCGCAACCGAGTATAAATTTTAGCTCCAACACATATCCAAGGGGGGATTATGTACCACTCCATTATCATCCTTTGGTCAACTTGGCTGCAGAATCGTTAAATTTTTACTGTGTTTCCTAGAAATTGATGAGAACTGCAAAATACCGCAATATTTGTAACAGTGTTTATAAGATAGGATAGTTACATAATTGAAAACACAAGTATTTACAAGTGCAATTGAACAAAGTTCACTTTATTACATAAAATTATATTCACTTGCAAACTGCAGCCTCTCAGTAATGAAACTAAATAAAGACAGGTTTGCCGAGAACAGTTAGTAGGCAAAGTTCATACGTTTTTGCAGTAAGGCTAGCAGTACATCAGATATGAACAAGTCGAACTCTCATATGCACTAGGCGCTCAATTTTGAAGTCCGAATGCAGCTTAATTTCATTAAAATGTGGAGTTAAAGTTCTCAAATGAATTCTGTAATCAGTGATAAGTGATATTAGAACTGTCAAATGATATCTATTTAGTTCCCAATTAGCGCTACTAGTTCACGGGGAATTAAATTAAACAGACTATAGAGTTCACTGCTTTCTATTCGGCGCGGTCAGTATGCCGCACAAAATATCTCCCAAACGCTGCATATCCTAAAATCACCGCCCAGAGACCGCGACTGGGGTACGAAAGACACCGTGCCGCAGGTGCATCTCTGCTATAAAGCTTCACTGAGGGCACACGGCCGTGCTCACCACACTGAAAATTACTTTTATGGGCATCATTATTGCAAATGCAACATTACAGCCTAATACGTATAAGGACAGCTCTCTATCTTGCGATCTTTCGTCGTCTAACAACTACATTACAGGCCTGCGTCTACGGTCTATTACTGACAAAATACGTACTGGAACCTTTCAGCAAAATTTGTGTATTTGCAGGAAAACGTTTATCAATTAACGTAAAAATAAAGTGACAAGTTATTCCGAACCGTGTTTTGAAGACCTTTCGCTTGGTACCTCAGAATTTACGATGCATGCAACCTGCTGAAGTGGCAGACGACTTTATTAATGACTGGTTCAATTAAATCTAATGTAGCTATTGAAACACTGAATACTGCAAAATGACTAAGACATGAAAAATATAATTGCAGTGCCTAGACTGTCCTGACTTCATAGTACGTGCTACTGTAGAGAATTGCGTATTCTGGCATCATTTGTTGAACTGAGAAATGTTTAATTCTTGAAATGTTAAAAATATTTAGTCAATCAAAGGAAACCTCTCAAAGATTACAGTGCCTAAACAGGTACACACTGAGATGACAAAAGTCACAGGTTGCCTCCTAATACAGTGTCGAACCACATCACACTTTTCCTGGCGTAGTGCAGCAATTCGACGTGGCTTGAACTCAACAAGTCGTTGGAAGCCCCCTGCAGAAATACTGAGCCACGTCGCCTCTACAGCCGTCCATAGTTGTGGAAATGGGTGGCCGCATTATACGCTCGAATTGTCCACAAAGTTGTTCAGACCAGTCGCCAACAGTTGTGGCCTGGTGCCATGTTTGGGAAACTGAAGACGATGAATGGCTGCAAATGGGCTCCAAGTAGCCGAACGTAACCATTTGCAGTCGATGACTGGTTCAGTTGGACGAAAGCACTCATTTCATTCCGAGTAAACACAGCCCACAGCATTATGGTACCACCACCTTCCACAGTGACTTGTTGGAAACTTGTGTCCATTACTGCATGAGGTCTGCACCACACTCGTACTCCACCGCCAACTCTTACCAACTGAAATCGGGACTCAATTGACCATTCCAGTGTGTTCCAGTCGTGCAGGCACCAACCGATATGGTGACGAGTCCGGAGAGACGCTGCAGGCGATGTCGTGCTGCTTGCTGCAATCATAGCCCGTTAACGCCAGATTTCACCGCACTGTTCTAACGGATATGTTCGTCGTACGTCCCACACGCGGTGTGGCTTGTCTGCTACCACCGACAACTCAACGCAAACGCCACTGTTTTCGGTCGTTAAGAGAAGCACGTCGGCCAGTGGATTCTCCGTGGTGAGACGTAAAGCCTGAAATTTGGCATTCCGGTATGCTCGAAATACCGAATTCCCTAAAGATTTGCGACATAGAACGTCCCATACGTCTAGCTCCAAATACCAATCCGCCTCCAAAGTCTGTTGATACCCGTCGTGCGTCCATAATCACGTCGGAAACCTTCTCACATAAATCACATGAGTACAAATGACGGATCCGCTAACGCACTGTCCTCTTATACGTTCTGTGCGCGATACTTACGCCATCTGTGTATGTGCATATCGCTATCCCATGGACTTGTCACCTGAGTATATTTACTGCATTTTTACCTGGTTTGGTTTCGTAGCGCCTCAATTTCTCTTACAGTTAACCTGTTAGGGAAATTACCGATGACGATAATGATTAATTATGCTCTAACTTGCGTGTTTATTGGCGTCTGGACTCGTCTCATCGAAGTGCTCAGCTTGGTGGCTTTGGAATTAATGTAGCATTACTGCGTCGTGCGACCCTAAATGCCCATGATTTTTTGGTAGACATATTTTGCTTCAATGATTATTCCCACCGTAACACTTCTTGTGACGAATTTTTGAGGGAGGGAAATCCAGCGTGTGTTCAGTGTCTCCCGCGCCTTGCCGTTGCTCCAAAAGCCTGGAGTCGTGCTGGAACTACATGGACTGTTATCACCGCTACTGACCGCAATGCGCGTTTAAAAACGAACGCTTGTGTGTATGTCATATTACAGTAATAATAAAGTGAAAGTTATACAACCGTGTCATTGGCAGGTTTTGTGCTAAAGTTATTAACGTGTGCAGGGATCGAAAACAAACATTCTTAGTGTAACAACATCGACAATATTACTTGGGACTATAAGCACAAAATTCAGTCATAAATAATGATTTAAAATTCCGGGAATTCTCCGTTTTACTGCTCTCAATACGAGCACTGGATGTTTAAGTGCCTGAACGTAAATCTCAAGACTTTTCAGTTAGGGCCATTTTATTCTTCTCCGTCACGTCCACGATTTCTAAATTTTATTTACGACTGTGGAGAGAAATTTAGCTGTAATGAGCTATGGCTGCAGGCGACCTACGCGGGTGCCTTTGCCAACAGCACGACATCGCCTGCAGCGCCTCTTCTGGGTTCGTGACCATGTTGCTTGGATCCTAAACGACTGGAAAACTGTGGACTAGTTGCATGAGCGTGTTTCAGTTGGTAAGAGCTAATGGTAGGGTCAGAGCGTAGCGCAGACCCCACAAAGTCACGTTCCCAGGTTGTCAACAAGGCACTGTGGAAGCTGGTGGGCCGGCCGGAGTGGCCGAGCGGTTAAAGGCGCTACAGTCTGGAACCGCACGACCGCTACGGTCGCAGGTTCGAATCCTGCCTCGGGCATGGATGTGTGTGATGTCCTTAGGTTAGTTAGGTTTAAGTAGTTCTAAGTTCTAGGGGACTTATGACCACAGCAGTTGAGTCCCATAGTGCTCAGAGCCATTTGAACCATTTTGAAGCTGGTGGTGGCACAGTAATGATGCGTACCGTGTTTATGTGTACCGTGTTTATATGGAATGGACTGGGTCCTCTGGTACAAATGAACTTGTCATTGACTGGAAATGGCTATGTTCGACTGCTTGGAGACCATTTGCAGCCATTCAAGGACTTCATGTCCCTAAACATGCTGCCGGGTCGCAATCGTTCGCGTTTAGTTTGAAGAACATTCTGGACAAATCGAGCAAATGATTTGGCTTCCCACGTTGTCTCACATGACTCCATCGAACATGTGTAGGACACAATCGAGAAGTCAGTTCGTGCACAAAATCCTGCACCGGCTACACTTCCGCAATTACGGACGGCTACAGAGGCAGCACGGGTCAGTATTTCTGCTGGGTTCTTCCAACGACTTGTTCAGTCCACGCCGTGTAGAGTTGCTGCACTACGCCGGAGTTCCGACACTATGTTAGCAGGTATCCCACGAGTTTCGTCACACCAGTGTAAAGCTAAGGAACAGTGTATTTTAAAGTATTATCAACGAGGTCTTCATTAGATTCATCACAACCTTTAAGTAATCCGCCGACCAAGATTGCATTGTGGTCAAGGCTATGGGCTCTTATTCGAGACGAGCGGGGTACTAATAAATTAAATTTTTTTTTTGCAATATCGCTCTTCTGACTAGTCTGATGTGGTCAGTCACGAATTTTTCTCATGTGCTGATCTCTTTACCTGTGAGTAGCACTTCCATCCAACGCTGTATGCCCGTACAAATGTAGTTTTCCTGGTTTCCTTAAATCGCTTAAGTCAAATTCTGGTTCGTCTCCTTTGAAATGAAGTCATAGTTGATTTCTTTTCCAATATTTTTACAATCATGGTTTGGGCTTCTGTACTAAAGTCCTTGTTGGTAACAGGATTTTCAACGGTGACCTTCGTTAGATCTCTAGTTTAAGCGGAAAATAATTGTATTCTTCTTCTCTAAAGACCCATTCGGCTGAAAGAGCACCGATAAACTACGAGAAAACTATATCTAGATTAGTGAACGACGGCTTGAAAGAGTTTAATGGCTCTACCAATATATTCCCTCAGTCGTATCTTTAGAAGTTGGATCTACCTGATTTGCAAGGGGCCTCAGACAGTGAAATGATTCTGGTACCTTTCCCACTATTCTAAGCGGTACCTCAATGCTAACGCTTGTCTTTTTCGACCAAAATCCAAAGAAGATAATTATTGTTACCCGCGAGACAAGTCACAGATATGTCATTTAACTGTACTACTAGGATGACAAATAAAAGAAAAAAAGTAATGACATATTGGAAATATTGGATTGTCCGACGTTACAAGCAGGAGCATGATTGATCTGTGAGATGTAAGGCAAAGACGCAAGTATAGGTTATCAGGAAGATAAAATGAGGTGAAGGGTGGGTAGTAACATTAGTACACCTTGTCGCGTTCGTAATGATGTAGGTGAAAAAGTGTAAAGTGTCTAAATCGTCGCTTGACCAGGAATCATTAATGAATTTATACGTATTTAATGACTCTTTTCACCATATATATGGACTCAAAAAGGATAGAGTATTAATCTTTAAATGTAAATGCTTTGTGTGTACAACAGTCTGTGCACGCAATTCATAGCACTCATTGTGTTGCTCATCGATGAATCAATTGCAAGCTAATGGGTATTATATAATTCTACGAAGCGGAATTTCATTTACGTATTTCGTCTTCTTCCACCCAATATCTAATAATTATGTAGCTATTTTGTTTCGAAAATGAATATTATTTAAATTCTGTGACGTCATATATATTTATTTCATATAATATTTGTATTACTCCCTCCTCGCGAAAACTATCACTGCTATCGAGAATCTGTACCACATTTTATGCCGGTCATTTGTCGGCCTCTTATGTACTTTTTTAAATACGACTTAGATATGCTGACATCTCTTACATACTCGCATCAGAATGGGCAAGGCAGGAACAATAGATAAATACAGAAACTCAGAAGGTTCATATGAAATTTTTAACCTCTTGTACCAAAATATAAAATATCAATACCATTCAAAAATTGTGTAAATTTTGACGACTTTTTAAAGTGAAATTCACACTGTTATACATATTCACGAGCCAAATTAGGAATTAACTCAGTCCAAGAAGAGCATACTCTCGTTTTATGATGGTCTAGATGTGTTCTGTAGGATAGACTTTGAGAGCCACACGAGCAATTGCGTGTTATTAGAATGTCCCTCGATATTTTCTGACAGCTCAGAGGACATAGTGTAATGTATTATCTACCCGAGAGCATGGGTCACCGGTTTGCTTGATACAGGCGGAAAAAACTGCCTTACGCGATCGCACAGTGGGACACAGTATCATTAGCCTGTGAGAATCGATGAGAGACCTATCATTTCTTCGTGTATAAAATTTCACGAGGTATAACTAGAAAATACTCCTACCACTTATGTCGTACTGGCAAGGGTATGCATAGTATACTCGAAGTGCTATTATACCGAGATGTACTGCATCTCATCGATCAAAGCAAACTTGTCCCATACATCGAGCCACCATTTTCAGTATTTCTGTGGCTGTCAAATCGCTGTGACCTTTGACATGAAATGAACATGTGCACGTGTAGATTGTGTATCGAGGACGTCGTTCTGGATGTGATTTCACCGGCTATGATTGTGCAGCACTAGACTGGCGAATAATGTTCTGCAGTTACAGTCAGAGACAATCACAATCACCGAGGACAACTTTGATCAACACGTTGCTATCTGCGGTTGTAGGGACTGACAGCGGCGAATTTCCTCGAATGGAGGTACCCACGTTACACCCTTCAAGCGGAAATTACAATGTTTCACGACCACAGAGAGGCAGTGTTTTATGCATCGCCCGTACATAATCTGGCCGTCATCAGACGCGCTGCAATCGCATGTTTCCTCATTCTGCTGTCGACTCCAGTGCGGTGTCTGATGTCTCAATAAAGTAATTTAATGCACCACATGTCAAAGTGTTAAGCATCGAACTCCCTTCGACACTGCAGCTTTCTCTAATTCTGTTAATCATAAATCTAATACCAACACTTTCCTGCATATGATCTCCCACAAGTAGCACTGACTTCTTGATAAATTAGTAGCAACGCTCTGAAAAAAGTGTAGATATCCCAGCAACAAATCGCAGTTTTTTAACTTCACTATTATTACGAGATGACTCTCTTTCGACAAGTAACAAAATATGAAATCGAATCATAGAAGTGGTCACGCAAAATGAACATGGAAAAGATAACCAACGTATCTGCTGCAACCCAAGTCCAGCGAGTTACACGACGTGAGTTACTTGACAGTGACTCAGCTGGATGAGTGATGAAGGATTTAGTCACGGAAAACATTTAGCTCTCTTTCTTCATTATTAGTATACTGTCTCATGGTGATTATTTCAACGACAAAATTTGTGGTGCGAATTAGAGCAGCAAACACTATACAAACTGACAGCCCTGATTCAAAAATAAAGTTTTGTATCTTCTTAGCGGCCCTTGCTTCCACACAGAGGAATATTCCTGTGGCCAATTGACGTCCCTGAACTTTTAATCTGCTTACTCCGGTACATACAATATGCTAGTTGAGCTAGAAACACGTTTTCTAATATTAGTGCAAATTCCTAAAACCAAAGCAGTAAGAAGTCCATTTGCGAACCATTTGTTTCTCTATTACTAATGGAAGTACATTCTGAAAGATTCTCAAGTCTGAAATTCGTGCAGTTGTTGTGCTCATCTTACTTATAGAAACGCATTCTCTCGCCGTATCATGACTATTCCAACCCCTTGGAAACAAACGGTGTCAAATGGTTTCATAGGTTTCGATGACAAGTTCCTTTGAATTATCAGTGTCTGCTGCATAATCTTTTGATGACCCATTCGGTAATAGTCCAAATTATTGACATGTGAGGAACGTGAGTATAGTAGTTATTTTTGGACTGCAACCATGCTGGCTGCCACAAATCGACAGACTGATAATGCACTTGCTGCCTAGCTGGCAGATAGTTCAATCAATTGAAGTTCATACAAGGTTATGATCACGGAAATTACACCTAGTATGGCACACAGTATGGTATTTTGTTTCGCCGAAATATGATTTTTATTGATGTTGTCACCCATTGAATAGTCATGTCTAAACTAGTATTCACCATTCACATATGAACTGTAATAACCCTGGTCTTTAGTTTTGTCCTAAAAATATGGATGTCCTACGGCATTAATTTGGTCCATTTGATTAGCGCAGTGAGACAAATCAACAGTAGTCATGCCCATTATTGCCCTCACCGAAACCGAATTGTGCGGTTCCCCTCCTGTAATTACAGTCAAGCAAACAGGTGTCGTTAAAGAGCAGGAGGAGACCTTTCACTACCTTCTTATTAGAAACGATTTCTGCATGACTTAGTGACCAGAATATTCTGTGTCTTTCGCCCTCCAGCGCTTTGCATTGGGGATATTAGCTGTGGTGTCGTTTTGTCCTCCTCGCCACCCTTCTGAGATTCTTACCCTTTACCCTCTGTATGCAGCTGTTTCCCAAGATTCCCATGGCCAGTCATAAATCTTGTCATATGTTTAACCTGTCTCCAAATCAGGATTACCAAACTTCTCTTGAGACATAGCTTTCGGATCATTAGCTTGCAAATTTTTATGTTATTTAACCCTTCAATGAGTTCATTTACAACTGGTTTTCACGTTAGTGGGATCAGGATTCCTCCACGCCGACTCCCCCCCCCCCCCCCCCCCCTCCCCGGTAGCGTTGATCACCATTTTCTCATTCATCATGATGGTTACTACCTTTCTTCTACTTAGCATGGTATTAATCCACCTCTTCTCTTCCGCAGCTCTAACCATCGACTCGAAGGTCCTATAGCTAAAAGCCTCCTCTATATCTAGAAAGATGCAGAGAGCTCTTTCCTGAAAGTGTATTCTTTTTCCACCTTTTCATCAAGTGTTGGTTCATATGAGTTGCCTGTTTGATACGGGTGTTGGTTTTCATGTAGAGGACACTCAGTTACTCTCTTTTCCCTAACGTAGCCATTAACTAGTTCTTCTTATGTCTTGGGAATAAAGGAGAACAGATTGATATCCTTAGCCTTGGTCTGATTAAATGTTTCTGGTTTCGGAATGAATACACCTCTCACTGTATTCTAAGCACTAGGAACGATTCCTGCTGCTAGGCTAACCCTAAACATAGGAATTTAATTAAACCCTTACCTCTTTGTTGCATTAGGGCTGGGAAGTTTACACCTGGACCTGGTGATTTGAATGGTTTTTAAAGTTTAATATGGCGTTGTTACCTTTGAAATTCCATGAGATGGGTTGAACTGTGTGTCAGAAAGAGTGGTCTTCTTCCGCAGACAACATCCCCTGCAGTCCTTGGAGATATGTGAATGTCGTACGCGTATTTATAGAACGTAGGTGAGTGTGATGGATGCCTGTTTAGTGTAGTGTTGTTATTGTGTTCTGTTATGAAGATGAGGAAAGGGAGAGGGTGAAACCCAGTACCGACACAGCCTACTGCTCTGTTGAATAGAATCAGGGGGACACCATGATACTGAAGGAACTCCATCATCAGTCCTCATTTCCTGAGGTAATGCGGAGAGGTTTGGAATTTAATCCAGCACATAGGCACACACATTGGTGAGCAGTAACTTTAAGCCATCACCTCTTCTCCCCTTTCCGGCCAAATACTGGCAGTGAGAATTTAATTCAGGATTCAAACCGCCCACTTCCGATTCGAGCGGCACGCAAAGGCGTCCATTAGCGATCTCGGTTACCGAGGGAGGCGGTTAAATTGAAATTGACTAGAATGTGCGCAATATTTCGAGATAAAGGTGATGCTAGGTGCTATTTTTGTTCATAAAAAAGTTAGATCAAGGCGAACGGGAGTGTCTCATGCGCAATAATGCATAACCAACACCACTGTTGTCCTTCTAACGGCTGATATCGTGTAATTCACGGTATGGGGGGAACTATAATACGAAGATTGTGACTGTTTTGCTAGGACATTTTGTGACAAGTATGGAACATAATATCTGCCTAAAGACTTTGTTGACAGCTCCTGTAAGACGTGCTGGATGTTGTATGGACTAGAATGCATATTAATTTTAAACTTCTGCTACTTTCTACCCGGAACCGTGCCATGACGTTTATAATCTATTGAAAACAATTCAGAGCATGCATGTAAATGTAGAAACAAGAGCCGGATAGTTATTACCGGTTGTGAATCTCTGACTGGAGAACTTTGATAAATGTTCTTTTACTAATAAATTACATGAATAATTTACTTACGTACGCTAACACAGTTTTTCCTGTTTTGGTATAAGCAATCTGTTACCAAATTGTGTGAAATAGTCAACGAGGGGCATTCAATGAGTAATGCATCACATTTTTTTTTTCTGAAAGCAGGTGGATTTTGTTCAGGATTCCAAGACAGCACACTATTCCACACTTTTACGACTACAGAACCCTGTTGTTCCACATAATCTCCATTCAATGCGACGATTCAGTGCGACGACCCTAGGCCACCATACTGGGAGGGCCTTTTTACCCATATGGTACCACTCTACTGGTGAAGGTCGGAACCAACGTCTGGCTGCATCAGTAATCTCTCCGTCACCCACGTACAGCATCCCGCGGTGTGCATCGGAAGACGTGAGTTGCGGCATGTAAGGTGAGTGAGGAAGGAAAGTCCATCAAAGCTCCTCCAAGGTCCGAAGACTTGTGAAATGAAATGAAATGTCGTGTGACGAGGGCCTCCCGTCGGGTAGACCGTTCGTCTGGTGCAAGTCTTTCGATTTGTCGCCACTTCGGCGACGTGCGCGTCGATGGGGATGAAAAGATGATGATTAGGACAACACAACACCCAGTCCCTGAGCGGAGAAAATCTCCGGGAATCGAACCTGGGCTCTTTGGATTGACAGTCTGTCGCGCTGACCGACTCAGCTACCGGGGGCGGACCCGAAGACTTGTGTGAGGGCTTGCGTTGTCATGCAGAAGGAGACGTTAGTTTGCGATTTTGTGGCGACGAACACGCTGAAGTCGTTTCTTCACTTTCTTGAGGGCAGCACGGTACACTGCAGGATTGATCGTTGTACCGTGAGGAAGGACATCAAAGAAAATAACCCGTTCAGAGTCCCACAAGACTGCCGCCAAGACTTTGAAGTTTTTCGTCGGAGGAGAGGTTACATGGCGCCACTCCATGGATTGCCGTTATGTTTCCGGTTAGAAGTGATGAACCTATTTTTAATCGCCTGTGACGATGTTCGAAAGAAAATTGTCACGACTAGCCTCGTAACGCGCAAGCAATTCCACATAGACGGTCCTTCCTAGCTCTTTATTGTCTACTGTTAGGCGGCGAGAAATCCAGCAGCCACACACCTCAACTGATGGAAGAGTTTGTCAGTACTTCCAACAGAGGCGTCAAGTCGTACAGCGATGTGTTTGTAATCCGTCGATCGCCTCTAATGAAGGTGTCCGCGCGTTCCAACATTGCAAGAGTTGCAGCTATGTGTGGCGGCCGGCATGAGGGAGATCGAACAGGTTTGCGCGACATTGTTGCGATGATGACACACACCTCGCCCAACGACTCGTCGTGCTTTTGATCATTGCCAAGTCTCAGTAGACATTCCGCAAGCGCCTATGTATACCTGAGATGCTTTGGTTTTCCGCCAAAAGAAACTGCAAGACAGCTCTTGGCTTGGAACGCACCTCCGCTACAGACGCCATTTTGAAGACTACGTGTAGCGTGCCATCTATTGGAACTTCATGAAACTATGGAGGTAGAAGGAAGGAAACTCTGCCATGTCCCAATACAAATTCAGCACTTTTTTCAACGGAAAGTGGCCGAGAAAATAAGTGTAGCATTACTAATTGAAAGTCGCACCCATGATGCCTGACATGTGATCCTGTAAATGAATATTGCTAGTTATCGTAAACTGTTTGTTCTATCGCTGATTATTTTGTCTATCAACAGGAAGCAAGTACGAACCCATGCTGGAAGAAGACGCATACCGGGTGCACATGAGGCTGACGATACGCGTCATGAGCATGGCGGACTTCGGCCACTACAAGTGCGTCTCCAAGAACTCTCTCGGCGACGCCGAGGGCACAGTCAGGATTTACAGTACGTACAGCGCACTTAAAGTAGCGTAGTACCATTACATCGTAATGAGATCCTTACGTTAAGGTTCCAACCTCCTTGCAGTATAAACGGTGAAAGCGGTGATCATTGCATTGACATCGACACACTCTCTACGGCTTTCTCACAGTGAATAAGTTGTTGGCAGGACGTTTCGACTGCTCTCTCCCTCTCCTTTCCCAATTTACCCTTCTGAAGACAAATTGCGGGAACAATGGTTTATTCAACAAATATCGTTACTAACATGACACACAAAATGACAATAAACTTATAAAGTTCTGAATGCCTGTATACTGGTAGTAACCATTGGACACAGCCACGCGTTTTATGTCTCTTCGTAAATGTATATATGATAGTAATTACAAACTATGGACTCTTGTCTGAAATGTAAGGTCACAATAAAATGATTATGATTATGGAAATGTGTATACATTTAATAATAGGGACGCTGTGTACTCAAAATAATTATGATTAAACAAATCTGTATACATTTAATAATGTGGAGGATGTGTACTCCAGCAGGTGAATCAGACAGAGAAGAGCCGGTACATTAAGTCACCCCCCCCCCACCCCCCTGCCAAATCATCTGTGAGTAAAGTGGCAGAAAACAAACGTTATGATAGTGAGCCCACACTATTTAGAAAAAAAATCGAGTTACGATAACAGATGGCACAGAATTCTGTAAAAAATAATTTGATGTTCTTCGTGGAAAATATTCTTCCTTGCAAATGAAAAGTTATATCTGGTGATGAGTTTGTCAGCGAACCCGGTTACCCGGCCAGTTCGGAGCAATACGCTCTCTCCCTATACCTTCTTTACTACGGAAGGAGTTATTGTGTCGCAGAGGAATAGGAGTGTGGCGTGAGCAAGCGGAGAGGGCTATTGGGTGGAGTCGAGGGGGCGGAGAAGGATATGCAAACATTTCACTGCAGTATGGGTGTTTAGTAGATGAAGTTAAATGGCGAGTAAATCGGAGGTTCCATTATCATTCACCTCCGCTGATCTAGAGTACTGTGACAGCAGAGAAAGAGGGAACGGCTGAGACATCATCCGATGAAAGAAAAACAAATCTGTTGAAGTTCATATCGGTACGTGGCTTCTTCTTGCGAAAATGCTTTGTCGGAGAATATTATTACATTTGAGGAGTTGACACGCAGTTCCGAACATATCCTCAGTTGAAAAAAAGTACAATTTAAGAAATGGAATGGTGCACATAGGATAAGGAAAATCCAAATCTATCACGTAATTTTAAAGAATTCGAACGTGTTCCATGAGAAAGGCCTATCAATTATTTTGTCATACTGCACTGCTGAACCCTTTATCAGGAGTTCAGGAAGCATCAGTTCAATGTAGGTTCAATATCACCGACGAGTAGACATCCTCAGACCATGTCAAAGGACACTTTGCAACATACATTGTAACGTCACACGCGTCAATCCCAACATGTTACAGGTCAAATGAAGATGTAAATGAAGGGCTTTCCAATGAATCAAAGTAATAAATGTAGTTCCCGACCTAAGATAGGACGAGTTAGTGTTATTTTACTGGTACAAATAGGTAGGAAAATCTACTGCGTTATAGGAAGTACTATCCGGGTGCTACAACATTTTAACATGATTATGAATCCGAGACTTTTTTATTATGGACACAAAGGAATATTGTAAAATATACACAAATATCCAAACCTCTACGTCCTAATGATTAACATTAGCCGTTAGGGAATATTTCGCTGATAGTCATCACTAGAACATCAGCTCACTAGGTTGTAAATAGAAAAGAGGAGTGGAACACCAGTCATGACCATTCTTGTCACTTATGTATAGGTTTAAGTTTACGTGCCATAGAGACACCGCACATTCGGCAAAACTTTGCGCTAATAATTTTTTGTAGAAATTCAGATTTACTTACGGGTTCTTTGACGGTTCGATAAACATAAAGATTTTGTAAATTTTTAAGACAATATCTAGACTGGAAATAAAAACGTGGAGAAGTAGAAATGCTAACACCTGTGTGTTGCAGATCTTCGACAATTCCTACAGCACAATTTGTGGCAGACATATCGTATGGCATATTGATGATAATTCACGTATCTGCGTATAAATGATCTTTTAACACTGAAATATCGCTTCGGCTCATTATACAAGGAAAGTCTCGTCACGAACGCCTCTACGATAGAGGCTGAAATTTCCTCGTATGAGATACCTTCTGGAGGAGCTTGTTAGATTCTTCCGGTCGTTTGTCGCGACTACTTGCGGAAGATACGTCATATTCTCTCCAAGGAGTAGAGACTTTATTTCTCCAGGCTATGGTGCGAAGAAGCTATTTTGCTCTGCTATGAAAAACTGACGTTCAGTTTCGCTCCAAAAGAGAAAGATGCATTCACACTACTAGTTAAGCAGGCGTTCTGTTACTGTAAGCGTTTGTAACTTAATATGAATTAGTATTAAGGATGTGCCTTATCTCCAACTAGGGCTGCATTTTCCGATGATGACGATCTTGACCGTTAGGTCCAGTACGGATAAATTAGGCAGTTAATTTCCGGCCGCGTATTTAGTACACGTTCAAGGCCGTCAGAAACAGCCTGAAGAACGTGTAAGGGTGCTGCAGGTTAGATTGCACTGAGAAATCATTGTTAAGGAAAAAATTTCCGAGTTAATTAGCTTTGAAGGTATCCCATCAGGTCGTTGCGCTCGCCAATTCAAGCGGCCCGCCCGAGATGATTTTCCAAACGTATTCTTCGTTTGGTTTCCAAAAACCAAACAAGAGATGGCCATGAACATCTGACAGTATTAATGATAGAAAACGAGCAAACACAGCACACCGTAATCTGCAACACAATTACAAACTTTTCAAACTGTTTATGAGTACGGAAACTCCCCATCGCACCCCTCACAGACTTAGTGGTAATTAGTGGAAAAATGGTACAGTGGACAGCCCGTCGAAAACTGAACGAAGATCAAGCATGAAAACAAGAAGACGGTGTACTGAACAGTGAAAAAGGAGCAAAGTAGTACCAGTCAACGTTCCAAGCTCAAGATATGCAACATCGAGCAAGTTTTTAGTGCAGCGCATCTTGGTTGTGTGGCACGGTGTCGGACTGCGACGCGGGAGCTGCGTGTTCAAATCTCCCTCGTCCCGATTTCTTTCTTTTCAACAAACTTATGAACTGTCCATCCGCTCATTGACGTATCTTTTCTCCTTCTGTAGACCTGGCAATTTTCATACTATACATAGCTAATAGAATATGAGTCATGTGTTAAGGACATACTTCCGTCGCCAGTAAATGGCTCTGAGCGCTATGCGACTTAACTTCTGAGGTCATCAGTCGCCTAGAACTTAGAACTAATTAAACCTAACTAACCTAAGGACATCACACACATCCATGCCCGAGGCAGGATTCGAACCTGCGACCGTAGCGGTCGGTCGGTTCCAGACTGCAGCGCCTAGAACCGCACGGCCACTCGGGCCGGCCACGAGTAAATGTGATGAAAACTGAGAGCAGGCGAGATGCCACATGGACCTCTTAAAGAAATTAAAACAACAAATAAATGGATGTGAACTGTGTTACAACAAAGGAATTAAAGAATCAAAACATCCAAAACCAAGCGCAAGAGTCATAACATGTGATACTTGTGTAGAACAAGTAGGAGATACGTACGTCTGGAGGTCCCTTCCTTACAGATCGCTCTTGGAAGCGGACGTTATATCACGACACAGGCACAAATTTGAACACAGCGAACAGACACGTCAATGGCCGGGCAGACAGTTCATAATTTCCTCAAAAAGAGAGGCACGAGGGAGATTTTAACACAGACCTCCTCCTTCGCAATCCAACAGCGTGTGTACATAGCTGCAACGGCGTTGCTATTTAAATGCAGTCGTTATTGTACATCTGGGACGGTTCATTGTTTCTATTTTGCTTCTGTTTTTATAGTTCAATACACCTCCATTCTGTTTTCATGCTTGTTCCGTGTTCAATTTTTGACGCACTATCAATAGACCCATCCTACCACTAAATCTGAGTGGGGTTCGATGGGGAGTTTCCCTTGTGAGCACCTCCTGTGAGCTGAACTAAAATTGTGATTCTCAAAAAGTTTGCCCCATTCCTGAATTCGTGAGAGCAGCCGGTCATTGGCTACTACATCAACGAGAATTTGCCTGACATCTGGCACAAGCGTAGGAAAAACATCGTCCGTAGCAGTAACCAATGACTGGCTGCACTCCCGAATCATCGTCGAGTCACCTATAATACGAGGGTTGAAACTTAAATAGTGGCAACTACTTATTCACAACCGATACAAAAGAGTTACACGTTTGTACCTGTTACAGTCCTTCAAAGTAGTTACCACCGTTGTGTAGAACCTGTTGCCAGTGATGTGAAAGACGTAGTATACCGTTAGCAGAGCCTGTTCTGTTGATGGTGCGAATGGAGCGGTCTACTGCCTGTCGACTCTCTGGAACAATACTGAAGCGGTTTCCACGAAGTGGTTCCTTCATCTTCGGAATCAGATAAAAGTCACAAGGACTTCAGTATGGATTACGGTGGCTGGTACAGACCTTCCCAGCCCCATCGACCGAGCAGAGCAGCCACAGCTTGCGCTGTATGTGCCCGCGCATTGTCGTGCAAAATGATGGGTAGGTTGCGCAGAAAGCGTCGCCGCTTCTCTCGCAAAGCTGGTCGCAGGTGATGCTCCAAAGACGAAAAAGCGAAAAAGCTGTCCTGTAAGACGGTGAGGTGCCGTGATAGATGTTGGCTCTGAGCACTATGGGACTTAACTTCTGAAGTCATCAGTCTCTTAGAACTTAGAACTACTTAAACCTAACTAACCTAAGAACATCACACACATCCATGCCCGAGGCAGGATTCGAACCTGCGACCGCAGCGGACGCGCGGTTCCAGACTGTAGCGCCTAGAACCGCTCGGCCACCCCGGCCGGCTCCGTGATAGATGTACCGGGTGCCACATTTCATCCGTTGTAAATACGAAAATTTTCTTCATCAGATGGTAATTTTCTCTTGCATGCAGCCTGATCGACCTCATAAACCGTGACTGTGGCTATAATCTTAGCAAGGCTTGGGAACCAGCAATTGGGTTAATCAAGAGTAAATCGAGCAAACGTATAGTTGTGACGACGACGGCGGACAGGGCCATCACACCGACGTCATCTCAGACGCCGTCGCAATCTGTTCCACCGCGCGACCGTGGCGCGGGGCGCGGACGGCGAAGTGAGCGCGCCGCGGGCGGAGGGTATTTAAATCGTCCGCCGCCGCGACCGAACCCAGTTCCCTCTGAGCAGCCATAGCGTACGGATTTCCGTGCCGGCACGTTCACAGGAGCTCAGTCCGTCAGTTCACCTGATGATGGCGACATGTATGATCGCCGAAATATTGTGCCCGTTGGACACTATAGACCGGCAGCACACCCGTGGATATTTTGATTATCAAGTACGCCGGGAGAAACTCAAGAATCAAAATAATAATTTTTGCTTCCATCGTTCTCCACGACCGGCCTTAGTAATTCCACACAGGACACAAGTGCTCTCTGTGAGCTATTCAACTCGACAACTGCTCTCTAAAAGCGACCTGACCCAACCGTCCGACTGTGAGCTATTACTACTACTGCTGCCGACACTGCTCTCGTGTCTGCGATTCTATTGCAGCATACATATCGCAGGCAGCGCGTGAGCAATCCATCGAAGTTACATCTGCTCGAGTGTGCTAACAATAAATTCCTTAGTTATGGACCTCTTACAACGTGATACGACAATTGCTGCGTCCTTCAATCCGTAATTCTGTTCCTCATCACGGTATGTTTTATTTGTGCCCACGTCCCTTGGTAACTTTAGATTGTGTATAACGTTAGTAAGATGGGACGCAAGTACAGAGAACTGTCTCCTTCTGTTTCAGGACAGGAGCCACCACCGGACATTGAGGGTGCAGGTAACGGTCGCAGGGCTGGTGAACAGCGAGCAGCCGAGCGAAGGGGTGAGTTGCTTCCTGAATCCCCTCTTGCCCTGGCCCCTACTGTAACCCAGGGCGTTGTGTACTTTTCTGACGCTTTCATAGACTCCGGATACAATAATGACTCACCGTCTATTTCATGTGGCAGGATTATTCATCGACGCTGTTTTCCTCTCCTAGTTGTCTAATGTGCGCACAATATAACTACGTCATTGTCAGTGGACGCTGGGAGCTTAAGTATGCGATCACCGCCTAGTTTATTGGCTATTACGAGCTGAAACAATAGGACCTGCTCTCTTCTCACAGGGCAGGCAACTCAGTGAAATTAACATTGCATTCATAGTACCTACTATAATGGTACGGTTTGTTGTATTGTTTAGTGACCAATGTTAGCAACCAATGGACAAGACACTTACGGGCCGGGAATCATATGACTTAATACCGATTCCTTCACCCCCAGAGAAGTGCCAAGTTATACTGTGCGTAATACACTGAATTATTTTCTAATTATCGTGCAAGGTTAAAAGTTTCTTACTTTTGAATGTATCGTGGGAGCAGACAGTGATAAATGTTATTACTAATCTTGATCACAAATTTATTTATTCTGTTAACTGGTTTCTACCACGCCTGTGTTCGTCTTCAGACCTACAAGTCAAATACAAAGTCTGAACAGAGGGCTACATACATAAAAAAATTGTATAAAACTGCAAAGTTGTAAAACGATTAATTACCAAAATGCTGTATGAACAGAAGCCTCCTTCTGGTGGTAAATCACTGCTAGATAGAGCAGCGAACGTCTTACTTATATACTGGAGGCTCCGCCCACTTTTGACAGAATGATGTCATTGCTAAACTATGTGGTAAATGTGAAATACCAAGGTAAAATTTCGTAATTAAAAGAAAATAACAAAATTGAAAAATAAAATCACATTGAACTTAGCTGGTTCAACAGTTTTTGTCAGATAAAATATGTAAAAATATTAAACATATGAGATAAATAAAAATCGTTTAGACAGTAGATGGATTGCCCTCTCTGAGCCTGTTGGAGAACCAATTAGAAGCTACTGGTTGCCGTGGTAAGTATAGGCGCCATACCAAAGATGTGGCAGCAGGCTACTGTCCAACGAGGTTGTTGTAATATCGATAGGCAAACACTGTCACGTCAGAAGACGTACCATGAACAGCAGAATGTTGTTATGGAAACGATAGAGGCTCTACCAGGGCGCTTTCCATTAAGGAAGATGCAAAAATCGTTGACTCACGTGTTGTAGTTAATGCTGCACAGGTAAAATTTCAAAGTGTAACAAGAGATATCCATTCGTATAGTTAAAAGTTTCTACCTTATGCAGAGAAGGCGATGGAATCAATTGTAATGAATGGTAGCCCACGGTAAATGTGGATCAATTTAAGACAATACCTTCTAGGCGCTCAGTCCGGAACCGCGCGACTGCTACGTTCGCAGGTTCGAATCCTGCCTCGGGCATGGATGTATGTGATGTCCTTAGGTTAGTTAGGTTTAAGTAGTTCTAAGTTCTAGGGGACTGATGACCACAGATGTTAAGTCCCATAGTGCTCAGAGCCATTTTTTTAAGACAATACCTACGAGGAGTGCTCAATAAGTTCTACAACACTTTTTTTCCCGACCAGTTTCCTTTGAAAACATGCTGAATTGTGGGACATCGTGGAATACTCCCGCCTCAGCCCCTATACTTTCATTAAGTTCCAATAGGTGGCAGTGCTGTCCGTAGCCTCCAAAATGGCGTCTGTAAAGGAGGTGCGTTCCAAGTAGAGCTGTCATTCAGTTCCTTTTGGCTGGAAACCACAGCATTGTAGATACTCATAGGCACTTGCAGAAGGGATACAGAGACCTGGCAGTGAACAAAGCACTATGAGTCGTTTGGCGAGGCATCTGACTTCATCGCAACAAACTAGCGCAAACCTGTCATATCTGCTGCCGGGCGGCTGGCCGGCCGCACACTGCTTGGACACTTGCAGTGTTGGAACGTGCGGACACTCTCATTCGAGATAATCGACGGAACACAGGAAAACACCGCGCTGCATAACTGGACGTCTCTGGTGGTAGTGCTGACACACTGTCCATCAGTTGTGGCACGTCCGCTGGACTCCTTGCCACCAAACAGAAGTCCATAAAGAGCAACGAAGGACCATATGCGCAGAGTTGCTTGCGTATTACGTGGCTGATCGTGACAACATTTTGTCGAACATCATCACAGGAGATGTAACATGCGGTTATCAGTTCAAACCAGAAACACAACGGCAATCTGTGGAGTCGTGCCACACCACCTCGCCTCCGAAGAAAATGTTCAGAGCCGCACCCTCAGGCAGTAAAGTCATGGAGACGGCCTTCTGAGACTCTGAAGAGGTTATTCTGTTTAATGTCCTCCCTCATAGTGCCACGATCAACTGAAGCGTATTGTGCTATCCTCACAAATCTGATGATACGACTTCAGAGTGTTCGTCGCTACAAAAATACAAGCCAACTTCTCCTGCATGACAACGCAAGTCCTCACACAAGTCTGCGCACCCGAGAGGAACTCACAAAACTTTATTGGAGTGTTCTTCCTCATCCATCGTACAGCCCAGATCTCGCACCTTCCAACTTCCATCTGTCTGGCGCAATGAAGGAAGCATTCCGCGAGAAGCAGTACGCGGATGATGGGGAGGTTATTGATGTAGCACGACGTGGGTCCAACATCAACCAGTAGAGTAGTAGGATGCAGGTATGCAGGCCCAGACAGTAACGTGGCGTTATGTTGAAAAACAGGATTTTGCAGCCAAATAGTGGGGAATAATAAGGTATATTGCAATTCTGAATAAAAATAACCTGCTTTAAAGAAAGTGTTGCATTATTTGGACAATGAAATAAACGCCAACTCCACATTAGACACCCTCTACTGTACCCATCTACTCTCTTTTCGACAGCATTTTTACTACGACAATGTACACTTTGAAGTCATAGCTTCATCATTAGAGGGCAGTCATCATGTTATGACTTCCCTGAGGAGTCATCATGTAGGAAACTGTTGTAACAGGGAAGAACGTGTGGGAATTACTTCGTCATGACGTCATACGCAAAAATGTCGACCTGAGTCGCAGATTCGAGTTTCTGTCGGGTAGACATCGTAATGAAGGTCTTTACTTGACAACGGCAGTCGTGACGATGAAGCTGTGACTTCAAAATGTACATCGACGCAGTAACAACGCTACTGGAAAGAGAGTAGATGGATTCTATTACTGAGTTTATATTTATTTCATTGGCTCGGTTTCGCCACGACTAGCCGCTCTGGTTGCCATGAGATTACTGCTATATAACTCCACAGGTGGCATGCTCAAGATGTTCGTCAGTAATCTTGTAATCAGATACTGTAGATCTGTAGCGGTTTGATTTCAACTCCTTCTCTGTCCCAGGCCGAAACGCTAAACCCTCCATGGTAATGAGAAAACAGTCCAGTATACTAAAAGATACAGCACTAGACTAAAGTCATAGAGGTCCCAGGCTTAGTCTCAGATAAGGGTGTGGATTTGTTATGATTTCAGTCCCTCTAGGAGGACCCCAGTCCCATTCAGCCTTTTGTTAGATCAGTACCGGCGATCTTTCCTGTAGGTGAAAAATGTACAGGGCGATAGGTTGACCTATCAACTCCTCGTAGTGCGGTGGCGAAGGGAAACTGCACTCTACCTGCAGCTAGGCCAGTAACATGGGCAAGGTCCTGCTTCATAGACCTTTTTTCTTTTTTTAACACCAACAAGTAATATATAATAGGATGGTCACATAAAATCGGAGCTAGTACGGAAAGATATACAGTTGTTGTTGTTGTTGTCTTCAGTCCTGAGACTGGTTTGATGCAGCTCTCCATGCTAATCTATCCTGTGCAAGCTTCTTCATCTCCCAGTACCTACTGCAACCTACATCCTTCTGAATCTGCTTAGTGTATTCATCTCTTGGTCTCCCTCTGCGATTTTTACCCTCCACGCTGCCCTACAATGCTAAATTTGTGATCCCTTGATGCCTCAAAACATGTCCTACCAACCGATCTCTTCTTCTAGTCAAGTTGTGCCACAAACTTCTCTTCTCCTCAATCCTATTCAATACCTCCTCATTAGTTACGTGATCTACCCACCTTATCTTCAGCTTTCTTCTGTAGCACCACATTTTGAAAGCTTCTATTCTCTTCTTGTGTAAACTGGTTATCGTCCATGTTTCACTTCCATACATGGCTACTCTCCATACAAATACTTTCAGAAACGACTTCCTGACACTTAAATCTATGCTCGATGTTAACAAATTTCTCTTCTTTAGAAACGATTTCCTTGCCATTGCCAGTCTACATTTTATATCCTCTCTATTTCGACCATCATCAGTTATTCTACTCCCTAAATAGCAAAACTCCTTTACTACTTTAAGTGTCTCATTTCCTAATCAAATCTCCTCAGCATCACCCGATTTAATTTGACTACATTCCATTATCCTCGTTTTGCTTTTGTTGATGTTCATCTTATACCCTCCTTTCAAGACACTGTCCATTCCGTTCAACTGCTCTTCCAAGTCCTTTGCTGTCTCTGACAGAATTACAATGTCATCGGCGAACCTCAAAGTTTTTACTTCTTCTCCATGAATTTTAATACCTACTCCGAATTTTTCTTTTGTTTCCTTTACTGCTTGCTCAATATACAGATTGAATAGCATCGGGGAGAGGCTACAACCCTGTCTCACTCGTTTCCCAGCCACTGCTTCCCTTTCATGCCCCTCGACTCTTATAACTGCCATCTGGTTTCTGTACAAATTGTAAATAGCCTCTCACTCCCTGTATTTTACCCCTGCCGCCTTCAGAATTTGAAAGAGAGTATTCCAGTTAACGTTGTCAAAAGCTTTCTCTAAGTCTACAAATGCTAGAAACGTAGGTTTGCCTTTTCTTAATCTTTCTTCTAAGATAAGTCGTAAGGTTAGTATTGCCTCACGTGTTCCAACATTTCTACGCAATCCAAACTGATCTTCTCCGAGGTCCGCCTCTACCAGTTTTTCCATTCGTCTGTAAAGAATTCGCGTTAGTATTTTGCAGCTGTGACTTATGAAACTGATAGTTCGGTAATTTTCACATCTGTCAACACCTGCTTTCTTTGGGATTGGAATTATTATATTGTTCTTGAAGTCTGTGGGTATTTCGCCTGTCTCATACATCATGCTCACCAGATGGTAGAGTTTTGTCATGACTGGTTCTCCCAAGGCCATCAGTAGTTCTAATGGAATATTGTCTACTCCCGGGGACTTGTTTCGACTCAGGTCTTTCAGTGCTCTGTCAAACTCTTCACACAGTATCTCATCTCCCATTTTATCTTCATCTACATCCTCTTCCGTTTCCATAATATTGTCCTCAAGTACATCGCACTTGTATAAACCCTCTATATACTCCTTCCACCTTTCTGCCTTCCCTTCTTTGCTTAGAACTGGGTTGCCATCTGAGCTCTTGATATTCATACAAGTGGTTCTCTTCTCTCCAAAGGTCTCTTTAATTTTCCTGTAGGCAGTATCTATCTTACCCCTAGTGAGACAAGCCTCTACATCCTTACATTTGTCCTCTAGCCATCCCTGCTTAGCCATTTTGCACTTCCTGTCGATCTCATTTTTGAGACGTTTGTATTCCTTTTTGCCTGCTTCATTTACTGCATTTTTATATTTTCTCCTTTCATCAATTAAATTCAATATTTCTTCTGTTACCCAAGGATTTCTATTAGCCCTTGTCTTTTTACCTACTTGATCGTCTGCTGCCTTCACTACTTCATCCCTCAGAGCTACCCATTCTTCTTCTACTGTATTTCTTTCCCCCATTCCTGTCAATTGTTCCCTTATGCTCTTCCTGAAACTCTCTACAACCTCTGGTTTTTTCAGTTTATCCAGGTCCCATCTCCTTAAATTCCCACCTTTTTGCAGTTTCTTCAGTTTCAATCTGCAGTTCATAACCAATATATTGTGGTCAGTATCCACATCTACCCCTGGAAATGTCTTACAATTTAAAACCTGGTTCCTAAATCTCTGTCTTACCAATATATAATCTATCTGATACCTTTTAGTATCTCCAGGATTCTTCCAGGTATACAACCTTCTTTTATGATTCTTGAACCAAGTGTTAGCTATGATTAAGTTATGCTCTGTGCAAAATTCTACAAGGCGGCTTCCTCTTTCATTTCTTCCCCCCAATCCATATTCACCTACTGTTTCCTTCTCTCCCTTTTCCTACTGACGAATTCCAGTCACCCATGACTATTAAATTTTCGTCTCCCTTCACTATCTGAATAATTTCTTTTATCTCGTCATACATTTCATCAATTTCTTCATCATCTGCAGAGCTAGTTGGCATATAAACTTGTACTACTGTAGTAGGCGTGGGCTTCGTGTCTATCTTGGCCACAATAATGCGTTCACTATGCTGTTTGTAGTAGCTAACCTGCACTCCTATTTTTTTATTCATTATTAAACCTACTCCTGCATTACCCCTATTTGATTTTGTATTTGTAGCCCTGTAATCACCTGACCAAAAGTCTTGTTCCTCCTGCCACCGAACTTCACTAATTCCCACTATATCTAACTTTAACCTATCCATTTCCCTTTTTAAATTTTCTAACCTACCTGCCCGATTAAGGGATCTGACATTCCACGCTCCGATCCGTAGAACGCCAGTTATCTTTCTCCTGATAACTACGTCCTCTTGAGTAGTCCCCGCCCGGAGATCCGAATGGGGGACTATTTTACCTCCGGGATATTTTACCCAAGAGGACACCATCATCATTTAATCATACAGTAAAGATATACAGTATGTGTTCGATTTTCCCACACGCTCATCGACATGTAGATGTAGATAGATGTAGATGTAGATTTAGATACAGATGTAGATTTTTGGAGGGGTTCACCAAAATGCAGTGCATCTGTAAAGGAATTTGCATACAATAAGCTACTAGGATCTATTCTAGGGCTCCCGTGTTTGGAGCTCTGTCAGCTATACATGACAACAGACATCGCGTTCAGAGACTGTAACAGGTCGGTGTAAGCCATACGACAGGGTAAAAACTGTTTGAGAAATGTTTGGAGAAATTATATGGAATCCTTAGAAGAAAGAAGACGCAGCTATCAAGAAACCCTATTGTGCAAATTTAGAAAACTTGTTATGAGAGAAGCTGTGCGACTGTCATGTTGTCACTGTCTTGTATCCGGCATAGTCACCATGTGTATATTGGCTTGGGTATTACGCACCCGCAACACCAAACACCACACGCACAAGTTTCTTACTCCCTTTCTCGCTACTTGTAAACTATTTTTCCTACAGAAAAATTTGATACGTCTAAATTTTGCACTGAGATACGTTTTCTCTACGTTTTCGAGTTATTCAAGAGAAACCTACAAAAGTGGCCTTAAATGCGTTTTCCTTGTATAACTCTAAAACGTATCGAAGTACAAAATGTAACTAAATTACGTTGCCTACAAAAAGGCTCTGGTCATTTTTTTCTGTAGGACTAATAGATTGTGCGTAGCGGGAGAGAGAATATGGAAATCTCACACGTGATGTTTGAAGACGTTGTGGGTTGCATGAGGCCCACAGGTACAGGCATCTGAATCAACCTGTACACAGGGTGAATCCGAACTGTAGCGAAAAACTTCCAGAGGAGGTACCAACCAAAACTAGAAAAACGACTAATGCACATGGGCATTGTAATTCATACCTTAACAACTACGAGCACCACTTGTTTCAGAGTAGCGAAGTGAAGAAGTGCTCATAGCTCTTAAGGTATGCGCTTTAGAACTCATGTCCACTAGCAGTTTTTCAGATTTTGTTCCATACTACCACCTCTGGAGGTTTGTCAGAAGAGTTTGGGTTCACATTAGATATACGATGTTAGGGGTACAAGTGCAGATATTTCTACTTATATTTGAGGACAGTGTACTGATCAACATTACATGAGTATTTACTTAATTTGCAGGCTAATAATTATAGCTATTATGGGTAGTATGTGTTTACATTGAGTAGTACCTCGAAGTGGGCGTGCCACAAACAGATCATTAATGTCTATTTCCCCCTGGTCGGCAGGTCAGGTATTAAAGTGTGGAAACGTGGATGAAAAATGGGCAGACTATGCTGACAGGCGTAATCCATTTCGTGGCGCAGAATACATCAAGTAGTAAATCATTTAATGTTTTTTCGGGAAGACTGTTAGACTCAGAGAAAAGCTAACACGCTGAAATGGCTAAGTATTAAGATAAAACAATCACAATAATTGTACCTATATCCCAACACATCACATATGTATATAGTTTATCTCCAGCGGCGAAGAAATCGGTGACTGAAATTACATGGGATCGACACTTGTGTAAAATATGGTATTCAGTAATCGGCAATTAATCATCAGTTATTCCTTACTCACGACAGCCGGACGGAGTATTGTACAACTTCATTATTCTCACGCAAATATGTCAATAGGGACGGGAAGTGAAACGTGAGGGTCCCCAACAGAGAATACTTGCAAGAGATTGCATTAATTGCGGCATTAGCATCAGCTCACGCCATGCATGCACTATACAAGCTCTACATTTTACATAAAGAATTAACTACCAGAAAGGTTTCCTTTAAATTACATGTAGTTATTTAGTTTATAGAAGTTCGTCCTCCCAATAACACCTGGAGGTTTTCATGTGTTGATATTTATTTTTGTCCAAGCACTTCTGCAGATGATCTTTTGGTTTACAGGCCTAACAGAAAAGTCGTCCACATGTTTATTAGAGAGTGACACGAACGTTGCGAACCGTTTCTGTAAATTTTCGAATGTGTATAAACTAAAATTTTTTGTCGTAAAGAGGTATTATAGCTTCCATGAACTGAGGTGCTTATCCTCTCATTTTAAAGACATGTGCTCTAGTAGTGTCCAGTTGAAACGTCACCGACTATTATAAAAGTCATTAGCGCTTAGTGTTTTCCACGTTTTAATACTCTTTTCTTGGTTATTCTTTTCAGTGTTTAGGTATATGGTCCTTCCTTCCCAATAAAAGCTTTTATTCGAAAATTAAATTTTATTTGATAGCTGTTAGTATTCAAACTAAACATCTCGTTGTACAACGGGAAATGATAGTCTTTGCAGTACACGTAAAGATGAAACTGAAACTCATTTATGTTATTATTGGGTGAAGTTGTCATCATAAATATGAGGTCGATGTACGACAGGAGTCGCTTGGCCGAAGGAACAGAAGGGAACTGTAGCAAATGGAAGTCAATTCACACATATCGTTAGTCTGAAGACTTGTTTTGTATTCTGATGTACTGGCATTACAAACACTCCTAGTGCGTCAAATGATAGACAATGAGCTAATTATCTTAATTCTGTGTTTTGAAAGCTGTCGATCAAGATAAAAAGGAATAATAATAAAAGAAAATGTACCATCACAGCACGCGGCGTTAAAACATTTGGACGAAGAATCAGGAATGGTAAAGCAGAATATTACTTCTCCAAGTACGTCAATTTATTCGTTTTGCGTGTAACTGGGGAACCGAAAATGAATCGTCCACGCAGAAAGAGACTACGAAGTCTCTAAACGCATGAAAAGGAATACTTGATGATGGAAATTCCGAAGAGTACTGAAGGAAATGACACTGACTTTGTCTGAGAATACTTTAAAGGGTCGCGATAGAAGACAAAAGAAATACAGAATGAGGAGGAGAATGCAAACTACAAACTGTAAAATTGGTTTTCGTAAATATACAGACCACTTTAATACGCACAACAGTATCCTGATGCGGAATGTTACTCGATAGTTACGAATAATTTTTGAAATCAACAGAGCGTATAGTCAAGAAAAAAGCACGAAAAACAATGAAGTAAGGAGGGTTGGTCTGTAGAATGGAGTGGTGACGATATCAATAATAGAAGAAGCAAATTCGGATAGTGGATCGCTGAGCAAATACTCAGGAGAAGATAGTAGCTATACAAATAGTAATTCTCTTCAAGGGATGTCGAAGACAGATTTTCTCTAACAAAATGTACAGCTAATTAGTCTCACTTTTCATGCAGTTCGACAGATAAACGTATCACACTTGCACTGATTGCTGAAATACAATTCTGAAACAATACTTCAAAACTGGAAAAGATGTTTCACTAGTTGCAGCAATACTGGACACTCACTACTTCGATTCCTTAATAACAGGAAGCGCATGAAGAAAAATTTCGAAATGTTCAGTACACTGTAACAGAAATATAACAAAAACACTTATAAGATTCTAAAAAAAAAAAACCAGTCGAGACTTTATGAACTATTCTCCTTGCGCTACCGAAGAGTTCGAAGCTCCATTTGCCGTTTCCAGTTTGAGGAAAATAATTTTAATGCTACGCTCTAGCAAAAGTAGTAATGCAGAGAAGTTAATAAACATTTCCAGAAGGCTTCAGAAGATCGTCACTTTTTGCCCGTCGTAGTAATTCTTACACACCTTTCTTATTCCTTTTTGACGTTCTATGCTTTCATCGTGTTCTTCAGTAGGAGATAGTTCAGTTATTCAAATGTGTAGCATGGTGCCTCTCTGCTGTTCACCGGCCCGCATGTTGCGATGGTAGTTTCGAGTATGGTGCAGACGTTTTGCTGGGAGGCCCTTACACGTCCTCCATACAGTCCCGGATTCTCTCCACGCAATTTCCATATTTTTGAGCCCTGCAGACATTAGTGGCCATCGATTTGTTCCGGACGTAGCGGTGCATGGCTGGGTAGAGTCATAGATCTGTAAGCAATCGCAAACATTTTTCTATGAAGACACTGACCGTCTTGTCTCACGATGGGATAAATGTATTAACAGTTACGACCATTACTTTTGAAATAATAAACAGTATACTCACTTCTCTTCATCTCTCTCGTTTTGTTTTTACTGACCCTTATATACTGAAAATTATGTGGGCTGATAATATAGGAATTTGGGAAAATCTGGGAGGAAACGAATATGTATAAAACAGTGACAAGGGACACGTACAGCATGAAAGGACGTGTTTTAGGGAACTAATAACTTGCGCGGCACGTAAAGAAGTCGTAGAGGGTAAAAGCTGTAGTAGAAGACAGAGACTAGATTACATCCAACAAATAACGGAGGACGTTAGCTGCAAATGCTTATTTGATATGCAGAGGGTAATATGGGAAAATAATTCGTGACATGCCACATCAAACCAGTTAGAAGGTCAAGGAAAAATGCATAGGGCGTCCCTACCAAACCCCCACACCCTCGCAAAAAAAAAAAAAAAAATACAGACAAGGTTAAGAGACATGTTCCTTACATCAAAACGAGAAAAAAAGTTCGGTAAATATGGGCTCTAAAATGCATACTTTCAGAGCTATGAGCACTTGTTCATCTTCGATACTGTGTAAAAGACCTCTTCTATTGTAGGACTTTCCTTTCCATATTTTGGGAACAGCTAGCACACACCAAAACCAAGATAAACGTGTCCAGTAAACATGCAGTCTCAAATACATACCTTAAGAGATATGAGCAGTTCATTTTTGCTAGTTCGAAACACATTTCTTCTACTGAACAAGTGTTCATAGCAATGTATGCATTTTAGAGCCCATGTTTACTAGAAATCTTTTTCTTGTATTCGTTAATACTACATCCTCCCAAGACGTGGAAAACAAGAGTAAAAGAGATCTGTTTCACAGTATAGAAGACGAACAAGTGCTCATAGCTCTCATGGCATGCCTTCTACAGCGGTTGTTTACTAGAGATTTTCTTTCTTGTTTTGGTGTAACGAACCCGTCCGTAGAGCTTGTCGGTATTTTTGGAGGCACCCTGTAAATAGCGCTTAGCACAGTCCTTGTGGCTGTTGTTTTCTGACTAAAGTCATGCGATGGCGACATGCACATATGCAAATGGCGATAGTATCGCGTACACAAAGTATAAAGTGGCAGTGCAATGGCGGAGCTGTCATTTGTACTTGGGTGATTCATGTGAAATGTTTTTCGACGTAATAATGGACGCGCGACGGGAATTCACAGACTTTGAACGTTGAATGGTAGATGGAGCTAGACGCATGGGACATTCCATTTAGGAAATCGATAGGGAACTCAGTATTCCGAAATCCAGAGTGTCAAATTTCAGACATTACCTCTCACCACGGACAACGTAGTTACCGACGGCCTTCACTTAACGACCGAGATCAGCAACGTTTCCGTAGAGTTGTCAGAGCTAACACAGCATGAAATAAACGCAGATATCGACGTACGACGAAGTCATCTATTAGGACAGTGTGGTGAAATACGGCGCTAATGGGCTACGGCAGCAGACGACCAATGCGGGCGCCTTTCGCTAACAACACGATATGTCTAATGTTCGTCTCGGGATCGTGACCATTCCGGTTGGGGCCTAGACGACTTGAAAACCGTGGCCTGGTCACATGAGTGCCTATTTCACATGGTAAGAGCTGATGACAGGGTTCTAGGTTGGCACCGACCCCAGGGAGCCATGGTGCCAAGTTATCAACAAGGCACCGTATTAGCTGTTGGTGACTCCATAAAGGTGTAGGCTGTGTTTACGTGAAATGGATGGGGTCCTCTGGTGCAAATGAAGCTTTCATTGCTTATGAAAATGCCTGTGTTCGGTTACCTGGAGACCATGTCTAGCCATTCATGGACATCGTATTCCCAAAAACACTGTAATATTTATAGTGACAATGTGTCATGTCACTGGCCCACAACTTAACGCGATTGATTTTTGGATTATTCTCGACAATTCGAACGAATGATTAGGGGACTCACATCGCCCGACATGAATCCCATCGAAGACTTACAGAACGTAACCTAGAGGTCAGTCCGTGCCAAAAATCGTGCACGGGCAACATTTTCGCAGTTAATGATGGCTATAGACGCGGCCTGGCTCAGTAGTTCTGCAAGGGACTTCCAATGACTTGTTGAGTCCATGTCACGTCGAACTGCTGCACTGCTAGGGCTAAAAGGAGCTCCCACACGATACTAGGAGGTATCCCATATTTTTGTCACCTCATTGTATATACAGGGTGATTTTTTCCACCATGTACAAACGATAGGGATTGAACGATGAGAGGATATGGAACCAAAACGATCTAATGTCCGGAAATGTACGGATTTTATGCTAAGGACCATTTATTCAATCATACTTCGTTACAGAGACTGTGGCTTAATACGCGCTGTTCCATGCGGCCACAGTTACAGTACGCATGGTTTCAACAACCACAGTGTTCAATATTTGCAAAAGTGTTTCGCCGTTTGTCTGAGACAGTGTTGTTTCAGGAAGCAGGAAATCATGAAGGACGTACCTGAATTGTTCACAAACCATACTTGGAGAAAAAGTGATTAGGACCGTGGAAGGCGACTGCCGTGTCAGTACCAGGCAGTTGGCCCGCCAAAAGAAGATAAGTCAGACGACCGTGTGGAACATTCTCAATGACAATTGTTACTACCCTTATCACTTACAGCGTATGCAGGGCTTACTAGCGACTTACTTTCCACAATGTGAGCAGTTTTGTCATTGGTTTCTTCACCAGGCATCCACGATTGCTGGATTTGTGTCATCCATCACAGATGAGGCCACCTTTACGTGGAGATTGGTATCTTCAGCTTTCATAACCGTCATCCGTGGTATAGTATGGAGGACCTCCATGGTATGGTGACAGACAACCATCAGCATCGGTGCAGCTGGAATGTGTCGGCCGGGATAATTGGCGACCGTACTTAGAATCAATCTTCCTCCCACACCACCTAACAGGCCGGAACGCTCGGATTTTCTTGCGGGTGACTTTCTCTCCCCTGCTGGGAAAAGTGCCATTGATGATTCGGAGGGTTATGTGGCTGCTACATGATGATACTCCAGCTCACTTCGCCGTTAACGACTGGACATATCTCAATGGTGTCTTCCCTCGTTAATGGATCGGACGAGGAGGTTCAGTTGCATGGCCTGGTAGTTTACCGGATCGCAACCTGTGCGATTTCTGATTACGGGGCCATCTCAAAAGTATAGTGTACGCAGAGTCAATTCCACGTGTGGAGGCACTGCCTTTGACATTGTTTGGTTGCAAAATGGCCGATGTGAAAGTGTGAGACAGAACATACTACGGCGCTTACACGCACGGGTTAAGGCACAAAAAATTCAAATGGCTTTGAGCACTATGGAACTTAACATCTCAGGTCATCAGTCCCCTAGAACTTAGAACTACTTAAACCTAACTAAACTAAGAACATCACACACATCCATGACCTAGGCAGGATTCGATCCTGCGACCGTAGCTGTCGCACAGTTCTTGACTGAAGCGCCTAGAACCACTCGGCCACAGCCGCCGGCATTGAGGCACATGGAAACCATTTTCAACACATACTATGACTGTGGCTACATGGTACAGAGCGTATTAAACCACAGTCTTTGTAACAATGTATGCACATAGTGAAGTTAACAGAGTTAAGAAAGCTGGATCATCGATCACGTAGGTGAGAAACAATTTCTGAAGGACCGGGTGGAGTATCCTGAAGAAAATAAAATGGCATCTAGCGTGGAAAAATTCCTTTCCGGAAATAAGTTCATTCGACCTTTTTTCCGTATCCTCCTATCGATCAATCTCTAGAGTTCGTACACGGTGAAAAAAATCGCCCTGCATACTGCGGGCAGAAATTCAACACCCTTAGGGACTGTGTTCAGCGGCACCTGCGTATCATATGTGCAATCGAGCGGTTGTGATATTAGTGATTCCTCTGTCATGGTCCTCGGCAATCAGATGGCTTCAGGAGGCTTGTCTGTTAACGTGCAGTTTAGACCCTGCATGCACTAACTATGCTGTGTTAAAAGGAGAACAGTGATTGCAATTTTAATTCTGGAGTGCAACCATGCGTCAGAGACGAGTACGTACTGCCTGTTGAACAGCTCCAACCATTTGAACGACATCGCATTGTAGGCCTGCAGGAAGCTATACAGAGGTATCGACGGATTGCTGCACATGTTGAGAAGAATCTCTCTGTGGCTCTGGACGTCTGCATAGTACAGATACATATCGAGATCGGCGCATTGTGTGTGATAGCAGCGGTGGCCAACCGAACATCATCCAGCGACGAAATCCGTGCGCATGTTGCACCTGCTGTTTCATCAGGGACCACTGGTAGCCGCCTGCTTGCAGCAAAACTGAGATTACATCTGTCCCTGGGCAGGCTACTCCTGGCACCACAACAACGAGAAGTATGGCTACTCCGGTGTCGTGAAAGAGCTGACTGAGGGGTAGAATTGCGCTCTGTTGTCTTCGGTAATGAGAGCAGGTTCTGTCTTATACGAATGATGGACGTAATCGGGTATGGTGTATATTTGGTGGGCTGCCTATTTCAAAGTGAATTCGCCCACAGCACACAGGTCCCATCCCAGGCTTCATGGTACTGGGAGTCTCCAGTCATAAATCGCCGTCACATTCGGTGCAAGGTAAAGCGACCAGTGCACACTACCTTTTCAAAGGCTGTTTTCTCCATCCTACTGCCATTCCTTCGACAGGCAGTTGATGTGCTTCTCCGGTAGGACTATGAACATCTACATATTTCTGTTTCGACCCAACGTGTTCTTCGTAGTGTGCAATAACGGCCCTGGCCAGTAAGATCACCAGATCTCTCACCAGCTGAATACATACGGGACACCATCAAAAGTGAATTTACTCATTTTCCAGGGGCTTCTAGAACCATTGCAGAAGTGCAACAAAAGGCTTAAATTGCTTTGGAGAAAATGCCACTCAACGTCTCTATTATAGCTTGTATGAGAGAATACACGTCGGCGCCGGCCGGGATGGCCGAGCGGTTGTAGGCGCTACAGTCTGGAACCGTGCGACCGCTACGGTCGCAGGTTCGAATCCTGCCTCGGGCATGGAAGTGTGTGATGTCCTTAGGTTAGTTAGGTTTGAGTAGTTCTAAGTTCTAGGGGACTGATGACGTCAGCAGTTAAGTCTCATAGTGCTCAGAGCCATACACGTCGGCGCTGCCGCCATAAGGGAGGAGGGGTGGGGGAAAGGAAGGGGTATACAACGTGTGTTGATGGGACTGTTTGGACGTGCTTTACTTGACACGTATGTTTCATTTGGTCTGAACTTGTTATCATGTAGTCCTGCAATGTGAACTATCTGTCACCTCACTTGTCAATAAAATTACCTTGTCCTTGAAGGTGCAGCACCTTTCTCTTCTGGAAATAAGTACACATTACCATAAAAGAACTCAGACTGATAGACTAGGAGGCTACATTATACGGCGTATTACTGCAAGAGTTTATTTCGACATTGGACTTTGACCTTTCTTTCTTTTCTTTCTTTCTTTTTTTTTTTTTTAATACCTAGTACCACGAAGAGTCATGTTTCATTTCTGTCAGACGTTGTGTACTAGGAAAAAGGGCCCAGTGGAACAAAAGCAATATGATTGAACTAAAATATAGCTTCAACTAACGTGAACAATATAGAGGAGAATCTGCGATAAATCTCTTTAATGAGGCCATCAATCACACGACGCGACCGCAGCGAGTGTGTTACATAAGACGGGAGAAGCCTCCTAAAGGTCGCATGCAAAGACTCAGTGACGGCAGGCCAGAGCGAAGAACGCTGGATCATCGATCACATAGGCGAGAAACAATTTCTGAAGGGCTGGGTGGAGTATCCTGAAAAAAATAAAAAAAAAAGTGGACAGAATATATTCATAGTTATATGCTGTATTTAGCACACTAGTGGCTACAATAAATTTGGGAAATACCATAAGTGCGTGCGTTGAAGAAATTCACTTGGTGCTAAGACTCTGGACTCGTTTCCGGGAGACGCAGCTTTCGATTCCCCGTTATTCTATCGTACTTTTGTAAGTATGGCCGCTGAAGGTTTCTTCTTTTCTTAAATCATCTACGGAAACGTGAAAACGAGCTATTGGCGATATTCCACTCCTATCTCAAATCGCCTTTTATGTTGCTGACAGTCTAGTGACGTATCAATCAAATTCAGTGGCTACGCCATCTTGATTTTCTCCGACGTTTACCCACGCAAACGAATTCACGACTATTATAACAAACGCCTCTCGCGTCTCCCAATATTTTGTCTTCTGACTGGTTTGATCCTCTCCTGTGCCAAACTCTTCATCTCCAAGTAGCACTTCCACCCTACGCCCTCAATTATGTGGTGAATGTATTCCAATCTCTTTCTTCCTTCACAGTTTTTACCCTGTACAGCTGCCTCTTGTACCATGGAAGTCATTCCCCAGATTAAGGACTGTGTTTAATACTACTAGACTTGTCTTAGGCAGGAATGTCCTTATTGCCAGTGCTAGTCTCCGTTTTATATTCTCTTTGTTTCTTCCGTCATGGGTTATTTTGCTGTCTAGGCAGCACACTTCCGTAAATTAATCTACTTCATGATCACCAATACTGATGTCAAATTTCTTACTGTTCTCACTTCTACTACTTCGCATTACTTTCGTTTACCTTCGGTTTACTCCCAGTCCATATTCTGTACCCATTAGATTGTTCATTCTGTTCAACAGATCCTCTAATCGTTCTTCTCTTTTACTGAAGACAGCAATGTCATCAACGAATCCTGTCATTGATATCCTTCAACATTGAATCTGAATTCCTCTCATAAGCCCGTTTTTTTTCCATCATTGTTTCTTCGATGCATAGTCCCCACTCCTTCCGATCTGATCACGTAAGCGTAGAAAACAGGTGGAAAGAGACTGTATCGACGGTAATTGAGAGATATATACCACATAAATGGTGATACATATCTCCAATGGTACACAAAACGGGTCAAATCTCTGTTGCAGAAGCAACGGAAAAAGCATACCAAATTTAAAAGAACGCAAAATCCCCAAGATTGTCAAGGTAGGTGATACTGATCCCTGATGGTACACAAAACGGATAGATCGCTGTTGTAGAAGCAACGAAAAAAGCATGCCAAATTTAAAAGAGCGCAAAATACCCAAGATTGGTAAAGTTTTGCAGAAGTTCGAAATATAACGTGTGCTTCAATCTGAGATGCTTCTAATAATTTCCAAAGCGAGACTATGTCTCGGAATCTGGCAGTAAACCCAATGATATTCTGGTCATATATAAAGCACACCAGTAGCAAGACGCAATCAATACCTTCACCAAAGAAGACGAAGTAAATACACCTGAATTCAAATCAAGAACAACTGCCAAGATGAGAAACATAGAAGTAGATATCCTCGGTGTCCCAAAGCAGCTTAAATCACTTAATCAAGGCAAGGCCTCTGGTCCAGATTGTATACCAGTCAGGTTCCTCTCAGAGTATGCTGATAAAATCGCTCCATATTTAGCAGTTATATACAACCACTCACTCACAGAAAGATCTGTACCTAAAGACCTGGAAAATTGCTCAAGTCACACCAATACCCAATAAGGGAAATAGGAATTACAGGCCTATGTCACTAACGTCGATTTGCAGTACGGTTTTGGAACGTACACTGTATTCGAGCATTATGAAGCACCTCGAAGACAACGATTCATTGAAACATAGTCAGGACGGATTCAGGAAACATCGTTCCTGCGAAACACAACTAACTCTTTGTACTCATGAAGTAATGAGTGCTATCGACAGCGGATGTCAAATTGATTCCATATCTTTAGATTTCCAGAAGGCTTTCGACACCGTTCCTCACAAGCATCTTCTAACAAAACTATATGCCTATGGAATATCGCCTCTGTTGTGGGACTGGATTCGTGATTTCGTGTCAAAAAGGTCACAGTTCGTAGTAACAGACGGAAAGTCATCAAGTAAAATAGAAGTATTATCCGGCGTTCCCCAAGGAAGTGTTAGAGGCCCTCTATTGGTCCTGATCTAGATTAACGCCATAGGAGACAATCTGAGTAGCCCTTTTAGATTATTTGCAGATGATGCTGTCATTTTCCGTCTTGTTAAGTCATCAGGTGACCAAAGCGAATTGAAAAATGAATTAGATACGATACCTGTGTGGTGCGAAAAGTGGCAATTGACCCTGAATAAAGAAAAGTGTGAAGTTATTCACATGGGCACTGGAAGAAATCTGCTAAATTTCGATTACGCGATAAGTTACACAAATCTAAAGGCTGTAAATTCAACTAAATACTAAGCGATTAGAATTACAAATAACCTAAACTGGAACGACCACATAAATAATGTTGTGGGTAGAGAAAAATCAAAGACTGCGATTCATTGGCGGACCACAACTAAAGAGACAGCTTACACCACGCTTGTCCGCCCTATTCTGGAGTATTGCTGTGCTGTGTGGGATCCGCGTCAGCTGGGACTGACGGATGATATTGAAAAATTTCAAAGAAGGGCAGCTCGTTTTGTTTTATCGCGAAATAGGAGAGATAGTGTCACAGACATGATACGTGAATTGGAGTGACAATCATTAAAACAATTGAGTTTTTCGTTGCGACGGGATATTCTCATGAAATTTCAATCACGTTCTGTTGGCCCCCACCTACATAGGGAGAAATGATCATCAGGATAAAATAAATTAGGGCTCGTACAGAAAAATTTAAATTCTAGCGTTTCTCGTGCGCCGTTCTAGAGTGGAACGGTAAAGAGACAGCTTGAAAGTGGTTCATGAACCCTCTGCCAGGCACTTAATTGTGTATAGCAGAGTAATCACGTAGATGTACGGAAGGGGCAAAAGACAACACATTTGTCTTACGCCCTTTTTAATCCTAGCACTTTGTTCTTTATCTTCCAGTATTATTATTCCATCTTGGTTCTTGTACATACTGTATATGACCCGTTTTTCCCTATAGCTTACCCATACTCTTCTCAGAATTTCAAACATCTTGCACCATTTGACACTGTCGACTGGTTTTTTAAGGGCGACTTATCCTATGAACGAGTCTTGATTTTTCTGGTGTTGCTTCCATTATCAACCGCTAAGTCTAAATCACCTAGTACCTAAGACTAATAAAAGTAGAACTTAGGGAAATGTCTTACATTGGTTCAATTACTATGTGGAAATTCATTTATTTAAATCGATTAAGTTGGTGTTCCATAAAAGACAGGTGACTGTAAAGCGTCTTTCTGGTAAAGAAAGGACAGTAGCAGTCGGTTGTGAGGTATCGATTAGTGGTACGAAAGTTGCCGACATGAAAACTGAGGCCACCGTAGTCATAAGAAAAAGAGTGTTATCCTTATTTTGTAGCTTCCACGCATTTTTAATCAATTTCATAAGAAAATCGAAAACTTAAAAAAGGACGAAGGTTTGGCTAGAGAGCAGCCGCTTGTACTAGAAATTGTGGGCTATTCTCTGCTGTCCAGATTGAATGAACGCGAAAGCAGTTGCTCACCCGCAAGTAGAGAAGGTCATAGCTGGAACAGAGTGCACGTGCTTACTGAGCTCGACCCATGTATAGAGCGGTAGCGGGGACGTGACATTTTCCACTGCTTTCGGCTCCCCTTTGTCAGAGTAGGGTATATAGAGCATCCCTTACTCTTTGTAACTTTTAAATTCCCTTCTATTTCTTATTTTTGATTTAATAGGGTGTTCAGTGTCTTGAGCAAGCGGAGGTAATACGCAGCAACGGAAGAAATAACTTGTTTCTTGTAACGGTCATGACGGAATAAGGAGAAATACATGGCAGTATTTCGAGACAAATGGTGCCCTCGTTCTTCCAAGGGGTGTTCTGGCTGAGGTACTGGGCAGTGTGGTCCTCTCCTCGTGGAATATTCAGAGAAAGCCTGCATAAAGCTAAACACGCCATGTTGGCTCTCTGTTTCCTCGGCCGACACTGACACCTGGTATATTGAAACTTATTGCTAAATAAATGCCTGACGTTCTCCTACTTGCACACTAAAATGGTTTCATCCAGTAGGAGAGCAGTTTAAAATTATAACATCCGTCGTCCTTCAATCACGTTCTATACTAAATATGTTAAAAGCCTGGTTAAAATATAAGAACCCTCCTTATCCATTAAAAAGGTTTCCTCCACGAGGATAATAACTGAAAATTATAGTAGGCCTCAGAGTTTATTTAACTTACTTGCGAGTTAAACACATTAAAAATTTGATTAAAGATAATAATCAGTTGTCACATAATTAATCGAAAATTCCGTCACTTGCAAGAGTTCCGCTGACAACTGATAAAACTCTTGTTGTTTAACTGATAAACCACCAGTTTCGCGGTCTGAAGCCGCATATTAGGTGCGACAGCCTTAGCTCATAGGTAAACCCATCGTTCCTGGTCAAGGTATATTATTCAGTGAATATTGTCTGCAATTCATTGCCGAACAGACAATATTAAGTGAATAATACACGCATCAAAAATAGTCTTGCATCACCTCGTTTCCGAGAGTTCCGGAACCTATACAGAAAATAGGAATAGAGATCAACATAAACATCATTTCCGCCCTTTTTATTGCTCATGAAAGCCACACACTGCATGTTGTACCACCATACAGCGAGACCTTCGGAGGTGGTGGTCCAGATTGTTGTACACACCGCTACCTCTAATATCGGTAGCACGTCCTCCTGCGTTGATGCATGCCTATATTCGTCGTGGAATACTGTCCACAAGTTCATCAAGGCACTGTCGGTCCAGATTGTCCTACTCCTCAACGGCGATTCGGCGTGATCCCTCAGAATGGTTGGTGGGTCACGTCGTCCATAAACAACCCTTTTCAACGTATCCCAGGCACATTAGATAGGGTTCATGTCTGGAGAGCATGCTGACCACTCCAGTCGAGCGATGTCGTTACCCTGAAGGAAGTCATTCACAAGATATGCACGATGGTGACGCGAATTGTCGTCCATGAAGACGAATGCCTCGCAAATATGCTGCCGATATGGTTGCAATATCGGTCGGAGGATGGCATACACGTATCGTGAAGCCGTTACGGCGCCTTCCTTGACCACCAGCGGCGTACGTCGGCACCACAAATGCTAAAAGCACAGGGAACCTCCACCTTACTGCGCTCGCTAGACAGTGTGTCTAAGGCGTTTAGCCTTACCTGGTTGCGTCCAAACACGTCTCCGACAATTGTCTGGTTGAAGGCTTATGCGACACTCATCGGTGAAGAGAACGTGATGCCAATTCTGAGCGGTCCATTCGGCATGTTGTTGGGAACATATGTACCACACTGCAAGGTGTCGTGTTTGCAAGATGGACCTCACCATGGACGTCGAGAGTGAAGTTGCGTATCATGGAGCCTATTCAGCACAGTCTGAGTCGTAACACGACGTCCTGTGGCTGCAGAATAGCATTATTCAACATGCTTGCGTTTCTTTCAGGATTCCTCCGAGCCACAATCCATAGCTAGCGGTCATCCACTGCAATAGTAGCCCTTGGGTGGCTTGAGCGACGCATGTCATCGACTGTACCTGTCACTCTGTATCTCCTCCATGTTCGAACAATATCGCTTTGGTTCACTCCGAGACGCCTGGACACTTCCCTTGTTGAGAGCGCTTCCTGGCACAAAGTAACAATGCGGACGCGATCGAACCGCGGTATTGACTGTCTAGGCATGGCTGAACTACAGACAACACGAGCTGTGTACTTACTTCTTGGTGGAATGATTGGAACTGATCGGCTGTCAGATACCCTCCGTCTAATAGGCGCTGCTCATGCATGGTTGTTTACAGCTCTGGGCGGGTTTAGTGACATCTTTGAACAGTCAAAGGGACAATATCGACAGTCAACATCTATCATCTGGGGCTCTGGAAACCCGGGTGATGCAAAACGTTTTTTGATGTGGTACACCTTGACTAGGAGTGACTGGTATCCCTATGACCTTTTACAATTGTTGTACCTGATGATGCGGCTTTATGTATTGTTTATCAATAAAAGAATAATTTTTCCAGCTGTCAGCGTAATTTTTCTTAACATACTTTGTGATCAAAAACTGAAATTCAAAGTATAATTCTCACATAATATTTATTTTATATTTAGCCGTGAACCGCTTTCGGCTTTCTTGACCATAATAGGACAATTAAAAATTGGTCAGACGGTCTACATAGCGTCAAAGACAGCCTCTATCTGTATAAAGATTTTTTAAAAAGATCTGTGACTATTTTACGACTATATATACGAAGAACACAAATTGCAGAGCCTCAGATTTAGATGGGTACAAACTAAGAAATATTGTGTAATTATGAACATTTTAAACTCTTAACATGTATAAGTATTAATCCCTAACCCATTCACAGACTAATGTAAATAATTTGTGTGGTGTCACTGCCAGACACCACACTTGCTAGGTGGTAGCTTAAATCGGCCACGGTCCATTAGTACATGTCGGACCCGCGTGTCGCCACTGTGTGATCGCAGACCGAGCGCCACCACACGGCAGGTCTCGAGAGACGTGCGAGAACTCGCCCCAGTTGTACGACGACGTTGCTAGCGACTATACGGACGAAGCCATTTCTCTCATTTGCCGAGAGACAGTTAGAATAGCCTTCAGCTAAGTTAATGGCTACGACTTAGCAAGGCGCCATTAGCCTTAAATAGCTTGTATATAAAGAGTCACTTGTATCGCCACAATCTCCAGATGTCTCATCAAGAACGATGTATACAAGGATGTATTAAAAGTTAAGTATATTCCAAAGATACGTATTTTCTTTATCACATTCATTAAGTCTCCTGTTTCAGACCTCACTCCATCCTTCGTGAGTTAGCGCGTGCATCTTGGCCGCCTCTTTCAATTAGTGTGCGTAGTGTTGGCAAGTCTGCCGACACTACAATTTGTACTAGATAAGCTATAATTTTATTGATTAAGGTTTGTCAACTATACACAAACTTAAAAACTGTCATTAAGCATGTTGCTAATTACATTGAAATAGACACAAAGAAGGTATGGTGAAACAAACCTTACCACACAAATTTGCATCTTTCGTATATACGGTCGTAAAATGGTCTCATGAGTTTGGAAATAACAATTTTTGCACACATAGCAATTTTTTATGATGTTGTGTGGACAGTCTGTACAGTCTTAATTTGTCAGATGAAAGCCTAGAATGTACAAAGCTGGTTCAGAATTAAATATGAAATGAATATTGTTCAACAATAATACCGTGTATTTCAGTTTCTAATGTGAGATTAAAGTTAGTGATTCTGGTCTGGCACATACACACGTTGTTGCAGGCACGTTAAGCAAACCCACACTGCCGTACCGTGCATATCACGAGCTAGTTAGCCAGTTAGTTAGTTCGTTTCATGTTCCATGGATGATTTGGCACGGTAAATCGTAATTATGTGGAAGGAGTCATAACACATTCACATCGCAAATCAATTTGTATACATCGTTACATTCTGAACGAAACATATGCAGATATAAGTTCATGATTCCTACCCACCACCATTTACACATTACAATAATGAAATTCTACTACGGAATAGGTTCTGACAAGAAGAAACTTTCTCATGTTATTTAAAAAATTTACTTTGCTGTCTGTCAGACATTTTATATCGCTGGGTAAGTGGTCAAAAATGTTTGTTGCAGCATTGTGCACCACATTTTTGTGCTACAGACAACTCTGATGTGGAGTAATGACTGTCATTTGTCCTTCTGGTATTGGAACTATGTTCATAATTATTCATTTTGGGCTGTAGTGGATTTTTTACAAAGAATTTCGTTAGGACTGAATATACTGTGAACCAGTAGTCAGAACCCCCAACTCCATAAACAGATTTCTATAAGATGATCGTTGGTGAGCACGGAATATTTTTGTTACAACACCTTTTTGCGCAATGAAGACTTTCTTTACTAAACATGAGTTTCCCCACAACGTTGCTCCGTATGTTGTACTTACAAGGGGAGGCCGCCAATTGTGAAATTCAGATTCGATTCATACTGCGCATAATAAAAGCTCATGGCCAGAGGTGTAATGTGGCAAAGCACCAAGATGCACTTCTCAGCCGTTGTCGAGAAAATCGACAGTTAAAAGAAACCATTGGGGTGAAATTCTCTCTACGTTTTACAATTTCCTACATCGTCGTGGCGCAGCGGTAAGCGCTGGGGTTCGTAATCCGAAGGTCGCCGGATCGAATCTCGCACGATGCAACCTTTTTTTTTAATATTTGTTTTTTGTAATTCATAATTCAAATATATATATATATATATATATATATATATATATATATATATATATCGTGGGGTCTCTACTCTAATTCGAAACACATTCACATCGCAAATCAATTTGTATACATCGTTACATTCTGAACGAAACATATGCAGATATAAGTTCATGATTCCTACCCACCACCATTTACACATTACAATAATGAAATTCTACTACGGAATAGGTTCTGACAAGAAGAAACTTTCTCATGTTATTTCGGAATATCGTTTCTACGTCTTCCGTTAACGACACGTGTAAACATTATGAAGACAATTAATAACATTTGTGAAATACAACTTTGTTTGCGGAAAACATAATCATGTTCGAAGTCGCCAGTTTTTCCACGACAAACGACTTTCAACAACTTATTATATGCATAATTGTTGCAACTGATTGCCGGGAATTTTATATATAGGGTGTTTCAAAAATGACCGGTATATTTGAAACGGCAATAAAAACTAAACGAGCAGCGATAGAAATACACCGTTTGTTGCAATATGCTTGGGACAACAGTACATTTTCAGGCGGACAAACTTTCGAAATTACAGTAGTTACAATTTTCAACAACAGATGGCGCTGCAAGTGATGTGAAAGATATAGACGACAACGCAGTCTGTGGGTGCGCCATTCTGTACGTCGTCTTTCTGCTGTAAGCGTGTGCTGTTCACAACGTGCAAGTGTGCTGTGGACGACATGGTTTATTCCTTAGAACAGAGGATTTTTCTGGTGTTGGAATTCCACCGCCTAGAACACAGTGTTGTTGCAACAAGACGAAGTTTTCAACGGAGGTTTAATGTAACCAAAGGACCGAAAAGCGATACAATAAAGGATCTGTTTGCAAAATTTCAACGGACTGGGAACGTGACGGATGAACGTGCTGGAAAGGTAGGGCGACCGCGTACGGCAACCACAGAGGGCAACGCGCAGCTAGTGCAGCAGGTGATCCAACAGCGGCCTCGGGTTTCCGTTCGCCGTGTTGCAGCTGCGGTCCAAATGACGCCAACGTCCACGTATCGTCTCATGCGCCAGAGTTTACACCTCTATCCATACAAAATTCAAACGCGGCAACCCCTCAGCGCCGCTACCATTGCTGCACGAGAGACATTCGCTAACGATATAGTGCACAGGATTGATGACGGCGATATGCATGTGGGCAGCATTTGGTTTACTGACGAAGCTTATTTTTACCTGGACGGCTTCGTCAATAAACAGAACTGGCGCATATGGGGAACCGAAAAGCCCCATGTTGCGGTCCCATCGTCCCTGCATCCTCAAAAAGTACTGGTCTGGGCCGCCATTTCTTCCAAAGGAATCATTGGCCCATTTTTCAGATCCGAAACGATTACTGCATCACAATATCTGGACATTCTTCGTGAATTTGTGGCGGTACAAACTGCCTTAGACGACACTGCGAACACCTCGTGGTTTATGCAAGATGGTGCCCGGCCACATCGCACGGCCGACGTCTTTAATTTCCTGAATGAATATTTCGATGATCGTGTGATTGCTTTGGGCTATCCGAACCATACAGGAGGCGGCGTGGATTGGCCTCCCTATTCGCCAGACATGAACCCCTGTGACTTCTTTCTGTGGGGACACTTGAAAGACCAGGTGTACCGCCAGAATCCAGAAACAATTGAACAGCTGAAGCAGTACATCTCATCTGCATGTGAAGCAATTCCGCCAGACACGTTGTGAAAGGTTTCGGGTAATTTCATTCAGAGACTACGCCATATTATTGCTACGCATGGTGGATATGTGGAAAATATCGTACTATAGAGTTTCCCAGACCGCAGCGCCATCTGTTGTTGACAATTGTAACTACTGTAATTTCGAAAGTTTGTCTGCCTGAAAATGTACTATTGTCCCAAGCATATTGCAGCAAACGGTGTATTTCTATCTCTGCTCGTTTAGTTTTTATTGCCGTTTCAAATATACCGATCATTTTTGGAACACCCTATATATATATATATATATATATATATATATATATATATATATATATATATATATATATTTGAATTACAAAAACAAATACTAAAAAAAAAATTTGCATGGCGCGAGATCCGATCCGACGACCTTCGGATTACGAACCCGAGCGCTTACCGATGCGCCAAGACGTTGCAGGAAAGTATAAATCGTAGAGAGTATTTCACCGCAACGGTTTCTTTTAACTGTCGATTTTCTCGACAACGGCTGAGAATTGCATCTTGGTGCTTTGCCACATTACACCTCTGGCCATGAGCTTTTATTATGCGCAGTATGAATCGAATCTGAATTTCGCAATTGGCGGCCTCCCCTTGTTAATGAAAGTACGCAAACTATGTCAACTGACTGATTTGCCTCTTCCCAACATTTCTAACTGAAAATGTGGCTGATATAAGTCGTTTTGTGCTTTTTGAATTTTAAATTCTCGTCAATATGGCCGGTTAAGAATTCCGAAGTTTCCTACCTATTTGTTATCTCCTCGCCATGTGTTACACTTCTCATTGATGTAGTACCCCTAGATGTGCACTCCTGAATATCTTGTGACTTTTTAAAATTGAGGTTGCTACTGTTCAGAGAAAAAGAGAAAAGCAGTTAATGATACTTTTAACAATTTTGTTTACATCTCTGTACGTGATCTTGGACTGATCACAACGCTAGTGTCTTCTGCAAAAAGAACTAATTCTGCTTGTCGTATGTTATACGGAAGATCGTTCATGTACAGAGTCAAAAATGACCTTACAGCTTTGGAGTGATATAGAAGTTTATTGAGATAACTTACAGAATCGGTAGATGTTTTATTTTGTAGTAAACAACCTCAAGTTTCACATACAACTGTCAAGTGTTATTTTGGTTCTATGTAACTACCATTTGTGATGCGGCAGACATCCAAAAGGTAAAGCAATTTCTTCCCACACTTGCCGCAGAAAATCTGCCATAACTTGTGCAACGTCAACATAGATTCGATTTTTCAGGTCGACTAAATTGTTTGGTACGGATGGACATACACACTGTCTTTAATGAACCCGCAGAGGAAAAAATCTAGTGGTGTCAAGTCTGGGGAACGAGGTGACCAATCCACCGACCTGGGAATCTATTATCTAGGACACCTTGAACTTCCATAAGGAAATAAGGTGGTGCAGCATTGCATCTCGGTGATCTTGATCGGTCTGTGAAATTAGTAAGTTTTCAAGAATATCCAGATACTCTGTGTAGAAGGAAGGGCAGTACATTTTCACTTTGCTAGCGGCACAAAACACATTAGCTTGGGGGCTGTCCTGAACATTTTCCAGGATGGCTTGTCAATATTCGCTGCCCATATTTTGCAGTTGTGGGTGTTCACCATACCACTGATATGAAATGTTGACTCATCGCTGAAGATTACTGTGTTCAGGAATGTCTCGTCGTTTTCCATCTGATCGAACATTTTTCGCACAGATTTCTCCACGAGCAACCGTATCTGCACCACTAACGCCCTGTGCCAATGTGAATCTGTATGGTTTCAAGTGTAAACGTCTACGTAGTACTCGCCAAACAGTCTTTTGTGGAATGCCAGTCTTTCGAGACGTATGTCGCGTTGATTTTTGTGGACTGCAAATTAAGCTCTCCCTAACTTGTTCGACATAATCGTAACCACGCGGATGACCTGGTGATTTATCGTGTCGAAGTGAATAAGTCGTCTGAACAAAGTTCTTAGGCCAAGAGTAAATTGTAGGCCTACCTGGGGGTTGCGCAGTATATTCGGTGCGAAATTTACGCCGAATAGTTATTGCAGAGTACTTGTCATGAAACTAAAACATACAGTGAGGATGGAATACTTCTAGATAAGCTCAAGTGCTGTGGTGTGAATGGGACAGTGCTCAGATGGTTAAAATCATACCTAACTGGAAGAGTGCAGAAAGTTGAAATAAGCAGTTCACATAATATGCAAAAAAATTGGTGATTTCTCAAACTGGGGAACAATCAAGATTGGGGTGCCGCAAGGTTAGGTCTTGGGTCCTCTGCTGTTCTTAATATACACTCCTGGAAATGGAAAAAAGAACACATTGACACCGGTGTGTCAGACCCACCATACTTGCTCCGGACACTGCGAGAGGGCTGTACAAGCAATGATCACACGCACGGCACAGCGGACACACCAGGACCCGCGGTGTTGGCCGTCGAATGGCGCTAGCTGCGCAGCATTTGTGCACCGCCGCCGTCAGTGTCAGCCAGTTTGCCGTGGCATACGGAGCTCCATCGCAGTCTTTAACACTGGTAGCATGCCGCGACAGCGTGGACGTGAACCGTATGTGCAGTTGACGGACTTTGAGCGAGGGCGTATAGTGGGCATGCGGGAGGCCGGGTGGACGTACCGCCGAATTGCTCAACACGTGGGGCGTGAGGTCTCCACAGTACATCGATGTTGTCGCCAGTGGTCGGCGGAAGGTGCACGTGCCCGTCGACCTGGGACCGGACCGCAGCGACGCACGGATGCACGCCAAGACCGTAGGATCCTACGCAGTGCCGTAGGGGAGCGCACCGCCACTTCCCAGCAAATTAGGGACACTGTTGCTCCTGGGGTATCGGCGAGGACCATTCGCAACCGTCTCCATGAAGCTGGGCTACGGTCCCGCACACCGCTAGGCCGTCTTCCGCTCACGCCCCAACATCGTGCAGCCCGCCTCCAGTGGTGTCGCGACAGGCGTGAATGGAGGGACGAATGGAGACGTGTCGTCTTCAGCGATGAGAGTCGCTTCTGCCTTGGTGCCAATGATGGTCGTATGCGTGTTTGGCGCCGTGCAGGTGAGCGCCACAATCGGGACTGCATACGACCGAGGCACACAGGGCCAACACCCGGCATCATGGTGTGGGGAGTGATCTCCTACACTGGCCGTACACCACTGGTGATCGTCGAGGGGACAGTGAATAGTGCACGGTACATCCAAACCGTCATCGAACCCATCGTTCTACCATTCCTAGACCGGCAAGGGAACTTGCTGTTCCAACAGGACAATGCACGTCCGCATGTATCCCGTGCCACCCAACGTGCTCTAGAAGGTGTAAGTCAACTACCCTGGCCAGCAAATTGTCCGGATCTGTCCCCCATTGAGCATGTTTGGGAATGGATGAAGCGTCGTCTCACGCGGTCTGCACGTCCAGCACGAACGCTGGTCCAACTGAGGCGCCAGGTGGAAATGGCATGGCAAGCCGTTCCACAGGACTACATCCAGCATCTCTACGATCGTCTCCATGGGAGAATAGCAGCCTGCATTGCTGCGAAAGGTGGATATACACTGTACTAGTGCCGACATTGTGCATGCTCTGTTGCCTGTGTCTATGTGCCTGTGGTTCTGTCAGTGTGATCATGTGATGTATCTGACCCCAGGAATGTGTCAATAAAGTTTCCCCTTCCTGGGACAATGAATTCACGGTGTTCTTATTTCAATTTCCAGGAGTGTATATTAATGACTTGCCATTCTATATTCACGAAGATGCAAAGCTGGTACTTTTTGCCGATGATACAAGTATAGCTATCACACCCAACAGACAAGAATTAACAGGTGAAATTGTAAACGATGTTTTTCAGAAAATCATTAAGTGGTTCTCTGCAAATGGGCTCTCATTAAACTTTGACAAAACACAGTATATACAGTTCCTCACAGTAAATGGACGGGATGACACCATTAATAAATATAGACTTCGATCAGAAATCGGCAGCAAAGGTACAATATCCAAAATTTCTAGGTGTATGCATTGATGAGGGGTTGAACTGGAAAAAACACACTGAGGGCCTGCTGTAACGTTTGAGTTCAGCTACTTATGCCATTAGGGTCATTGCAAATTTTGGCGATATACATCTCAGTATTATATTCTTCTTGAAGTCTGAGGGTATTTCGCCTGTCTCGTACATCTTGCTCACCAGACGGTAGAGTTTTGTCACGACTGGCTCTCCCAAGGCCGTCAGTAGTTCTAATGGAATGTTGTCTACTCCCCGATGTTATTCAATCTGTATATTGAGCAAGCAGTAAAGGAAACAAAAGAAAAATTTGTAGTAGGTATTAAAATCCAGGGAGAAGGAAGAAAAACTTTGAGGTTCGCCGATGACATTGTAATTCTGTCAGAGGCAGCACAGGACTTGGAAGAGCAGTTGAACGGAATGGACTGTGTCTTGAAAGGAGGGTATAAGATGAACATCAACAAAAGCAAAACGAGGATAATGGAATGTAGTCGAATTAAGTCGGGTGATGCTGAGGGAACTAGATTAGGAAGTGAGACACTTAAAGTAGTAAAGGAGTTTTGCTATTTAGGGAGCAAAATAACTGATGATGGTCGAAGTAGAGAGGATATAAAATGTAGACTGGCAATGGCAAGGAAATCGTTTCTGAAGAAGAGAAATTTGTTAACATCGAGTATAGATTTAAATGTCAGGAAGTCGTTCCTGAAAGTATTTGTATGGAGTGTAGCCATGTATGGAAGTGAAATATGGACAACAAATAGTTTGGACAAGAAGATAATAGAAGCTTTAGAAATGTGGTGCTACAGAAGAATGTTGAAGATTAGGTGGGTAGATCACGTAAATAATGAGGAGGTATTGAATAGGATTGGGGAGAAGAGAAGTTTGTGGCACAACTTGACTAGAAGAAGGGATCGGTTGGTAGGACATGTCCTGAGGCATCAAGGGATCACAAATTTAGCATTGGAGGGCAGCGTGGAAGGTAAAAATCGTAGAGGGAGACCAAGAGATGAATACACTAAGCAGATTCAGAAGGATGTAGGTTGCAGTAGGTACTGGGAGATGAAGGAGCTTGGACAGGATAGATTAGCATGGAGAGCTGCATCAAACCAGTCTCAGGACTGAAAACCACAACAACAACAACATCCCAGTAAATTAGCTTACCACACCTATTTTCATTCTCTGCTTTCGTATGGCATCATATTCTGGGGTAACTCATCATTGAGTAAAAGAGTGTTCATTGCACAAAAGCGTGTAATCAGAATAATTACTGGAGCTCATTCCAGATTATTCTGCAGACACCTATTTAAAGAGTTAGAGATCTTCACTGTAGCCTCACAATATATGTATTCACTTATAAAACTTGTTATTAACAATACGAATTCAAAAGTAATAGCAGTGTACATGGGTACAACACTAGGACAAAGGATGATCTTCACTACTCAAGGTTAAATCTAACTTTAGCTCAGAAGGGGGTAAATTATGCTGCCACAAAAGTCTTTGGTCACTTACCTAATAGCATCAAAAGACTGACAGATAGCCATATAGCATTTAAAAGGAATTTAAAAGAATTTCTTAATGGTGACTCCTTCTACTCATTAGATGAATTTTTGGATATAGTAAGTGGGTAGTTTCCCCAACCCCCACAAAAAAAAAATATTAAGTGTCATGTAATATTTTGTGTAATGTAATATCTTGCATAGACAACTTTTATTAAGCTGACACGTTCCACATCATTACGAAGTGTCATATTCATGATCTATGGAACAAGTACTAATCTAATCTAATCTAATTCGCACCAGTGAAAGTAGCCATTTTTAACTGTGCTCTCCGCTGCCGCTCTTGTTGGCGGAATGAGGTACTGATGCACTAAGTGAATCAAACTTGATTTTTTTTTCTATATCGTTCCCAAGTTGTAAAGTTCTTTTTGACTCACTCCGTACATGAGATGAACGGTGAACGTAAGATTGAGCTTTGGGGATCCCCAGTCAGAATAATTGTCCCAGGAATATATTGGTTGAATTACTAAGTACATCTATCTGCATTTTTTTTTTTATGTTGCTCCACTGCAATTCTGTTATCTCAGTCTCAACATAAGGCTATGCTACTTGTTGAAAGCCCCTTAAATTATACATACGAGTATACATATGTCCTTAAACATTACAGTTAAGGCCTGGGGTATCATGACAACACTCTGTTGTTTTACAGACTCGAGCAACGACGGCGCGGCACCAGCGGTGTCCCTGCTTCCGGGCCACGCCGTTCTGCTTCTGCTTCTGACGGTTTCCTGCTAGGACTGGGAGGTACTCTGCATCTGGAGGTGGTCGTCATCAGCTGACTGCAAAAGCGGTTTCACACTACCGCAGGAAGAAGAGCAGTGACAGGAAGAAACCACGTTCAAACGCTAAATACGACTATGAAGAAGTAGTATCCATAACGATCAGTGGGAAAACTTCAGTTTCCCTAGGTGGACGAAAATGCTGGAGCGTAGGTGCAACGGATAGGCAGAGTGTTGACTTGTGGATATTGTGACGAAAGTGTTACCTGAAGCTTTTTAGATAACAGGAATAAATTTTTATATTTGTCAGACACTTCGCTGAAATCCCCAATCACAGTTGTGAGTGTTTCTCAGGACTGTCGTTTGCATCAATTGCATATTTTTTCAGTATTCGCCCAAGATTAAATGAAATTCTACGTACATCCATAAAAGTCTACGGTAAGTGGTTGGCAGGAAGAAAAAAGAATTGGTGGCGGTGCAGTATTACATGGCATGCTATAAACTTTATTTTTATGTTTTATGGATTACGGAATGTCTTGTAGCAAGTCGTTGACAGAACGGTACGAAAGACACTTTAAGAAAAAAACAGCCGTACACTAAGTACATCAGAAGTTTTGGCAAAATCATATCTACAGTTATGTGCAACGAAACCCTCAGGCGCCTGTAGGTTATTCTTTTAAGACTTAATTTGTAAAGCCTTTAATGTTTAGAGAGAATAGAAACCTCCTCCTCGACAAGCATATAGCACTGTACCTTCACCTCATTACATTATGCAGCATCAAAGGAAGTTGTAGGTAAAACCTTAAGACTCTTATTAGTATTTATGTTGCAACTTCAAATTCAGGAAATTATTATTATTGTTATTATTATTATTACTATTTTGCCAAAATGCTGTAAGGCAATTATTTCATTATGTCAAACTGTCAGTTGTGGAAGTGCCACAACCGGAATATTATTTGTGAGATGTATGTTATCTCCGATACACTTAGCCATAGATGTACAAACCACGTACAGTTTCTAATAAAAGGATCACAAAGCATGTTATTACATTCTGTGTTCTCTAAGCATGCCTCAGTAAATTTGTACTTTCATTTCGTTTTATTTGTAAACACAGCATATAAGATTACTGTAATCTTATTTGATTGGATCGACGTTTTCTTTCCTCCTCCACTGGATGATTTGAAAGGTGCTTATAACAGTGTCATGTAATCTTAACGACACTATCGAGGTTACAAGTCAGTTACAACACAATCTTTATAAGAGAACATTATTATGATAATAAGCTTGTGATAAGAACTCCCTTTGTCACTACAGAATAGTTCGGAAACCTATAGCAACTTAAATTATTCTTACGATAACATACTTATGATGATACATCTAAAACATCTGCGTATAGGCGACTGATTGCACGGAACACTGTTCATTGACTGCTCCATGCCGACTGTACACAATCGCGCAGAAAAACGTGTAAGAAACATGTTCTTTACTTAGAACAGAATGAGAGCTACAAAATTAGATACCTCAATCTTTAAAAAAAATAATGATTAGCATGATCGTAATTTAAGTGTACGCGCCTTTTAGGAATCTTAAATTCTGGCTATTTCCAGAATGTAATGTTTCTATGGACAATACTGATACAGTTATCAAGAGCCAAATGTAAATTATTCTCTAAATAATTGCAGCTTCAAGACACAATTTAAATATTTCATGTATGTGTTTTTTATGTACCAATTAGAAGAAATAGTATTCGTGTTTGCAGTGGTATTAGAGTGCAATTGGATGTATTTCAGTTTGTTACTTTTCATGAACAAACTGCAATTCGTCGAATTGGAAGCGAGTTATTAAGAAGTTGTTACATATCCATTCCACACTCTAAGTGAGTTACGTGTCCCGTATATAATATTTGCTATGCACTGGGGGCGCCTACTTTGATGAAAATCTCACTGCCCCTGAAAACGACTAATGCAGGTGTCCTGCTAGGACAGATGCGTCGGTTCTAAGGCAGCACAAACACAGTAGAACTAACACAGAAAAGTGAAAAGTAAAATACATTATTCATCTTTCATAACGGTGATTACAGCAACTGCAGAACGCAGATGTAGCCTATCTGTCATTCGTTGAACACAAACTAAATAACGTTGTCTGAACTAAAGCTGGAAGAAAATTAATCCATCTTGACGTACTATCCGAAGAACAGATACAAACTAACAGTTTGAAGCTAAATTTCTAGGCATGCAGTCTATCCACAGACGACAATACTATTCACTATTCTGATTCCGCCGAACCAGTGCCTATCTATCGGCCACTGTACCAGTCTCACTCGACGACTTGAAGACCCGACGAACGTCTGAAGGTACCGCCTAGGAAGAATCTGACTGCCTTACAACTTGCAGTTTCTGCTCTTTCAATGTTATTTGAGCGAGTCTCTCTTCATAATGGCGCTGCCGCTCCAGAGAGCGTGATGTTTGAGCGCAGCGATGTTCCTGTCTTCGGTATTTATAGTACCAACTGTGCCAAACTACTCTTGTGTGGTATCTCAGTACACCACAATGTTAAAGACAAATTTTCTAATGTGGAAAGTTTCAAATAACCAAATGTTTTGTATGCTTCATGATAAAATACGGGGTGAGTCAAACAAGACTACACAACTTTGGAATGATATAAAAATTTAATGAGATAACTTATAAAATCGGTAGCCATGTCATTTTGAAGCAAACAACCTCAAATTTGATTCACTTAGTGCATCAGTATCCCATTCTGCCACCAGGAGCGCCAGCGTAGGGCAGAGTTCTACTTTCACTGCTGCAGAGCGTGCTCGCTGTGTGTTTTGGTTTTGTGAAACGAACTCTGCAGCAACTGTTCGACGTAAATTTCGCACCGGATACACTAAGAAACCTCCAAGCAGGCCTTCAATTTACTCTCGGCACCCCTCATTTCCTCACAGAAGTGAGAGGTTGCCTCGATAATCGTTTCCCAGGTCGATGGCTTGGCCGTGAAGGACCAGTCGCAAGTCTACCTCGCTCTTCAGACTTGACACCACTGGATTTCTTTCTCTGGGGTTGCATTAATGACCGAGTGTATACTCTCCTAACAGTTTAACCAACTTGAAAAATCGAACGTAGCTAACGTTACACAAGTTACGCCCTATTTGCTGCAACGAGTGTGGGAAGAAATTGATTACCGGTGGGATCTTTGCCGCATCACAAATGGCTATTACTTCAAACCAAAATGATACTTGACACTTTTATGTGAAACATGAGTTTGGATGTGACAAAATGACACTTCTACCGATTCTGTAAGCTTTCTCAGTAAATTTCTGTATGATTCCAAAGTTGTGAAGTCCTTTCTGGCTCTCCCTTTATGTTTATGTGGTACCATAGGAGGAACGTGCAGCTTACAACACATAATATATACAGCATCTATAGGTTCTGACGGGTCCATCGGTAAGGCCGACCGCCGTGTCATCGTCTGCCAATCGCGTCACAGGATGCGATAATTCCAATCCTCCCACCGAGGGGAATCGAACCCGGGTCCTCAACAAGGCAGTCAGCCGCCCTGGCAACTTCGCTACGGAGGCGCACAACTTGCAGCACCATACTTATTATTACTATTACTATTATTATTAATGGATTCTACTACGGTGAAGAGGAATTTAACAACTTTAACATGATTTCGAAACGCTGTGCCACAACTGGATTACTTACGAGGAGAGATCATTTCTTCGTTTTGTAATGTATTTGCGAATAAATCTATTACATTCAAACTCAAATAAAGTACTTTGCGATTTAGAACGACCTGTTACCCTTTTTCTTTCCCGTCATCGTCTTGACAGGCTTAAGCATTTCGTTCAGCGTAGCACATCTTTTAACGCGTCTTGCCACCTCACTGCTCGTCTTTGCTTTGCCTTTAATGTCTACGTCCAACTCGAGAAATATCAGACGTCGGCTTCTGAGGGTTCGTCATTTAAGAACATGTCAACCAATAAACACTGTTCCCATTAAATATATATTTTAATTCAGTACTCTTTGAAGTGATCGCTTAATTCGACCACTTCCTACGCACCTCCAACATCAATGGCCGACAAAACTCCAGAGAGCCCGCGTTATCTCTTGTACTGCCAACTTGATAGCCTTTCGGTCGAGTGTATAAAGCCGTTGACCTTAGATTAGCAAGAAAAATTGGCCAGAACTCGCGCGCTGAAGGCTCCGTACGAGCTTAATTGTGTATACAGGCAGTTCATCCATACAGGGAATCGAGAACCTCTATTATTTTTGCCTGTTATCTACAGTGATACTGGCAAGATATCGCTTACGAGAATTCCAAGATTTTGAGAATGTGTTAAGGTTGAAGTCGGATAACAAATAACAAAAGAAATATTTTTCAGTGTGATATAATTTCAAATTAACAATTTATGACTTTTTGCTTTACATGTAAAGTGGAACCTTGATGATTCTAGATCAGCGGGAAGTACCTTATAGGTTTTGGTGAGTGAGTTTGTGAGTCTCAAAATATTTGACATAAATGACCGTAACTCTTTTGCTTGCATTGATTTAGAAGGTTACGTTTATGCACCGCCGAGGTACCTTCATATGTGACGTAGGTTTCAGATTGATCTTAACCGACGGACGGACAGACAGAAAATCAGATAACAAAAGAAAAATTAATTTTTGGATAGTACAATAACGAATTAACAGTTTCTGGATTTTTCCCGTTGCTGTATCATGAAACTTTCTTTTTAGCAAATTTCATGTTTCTAGGCCAACGGGTAGTACGTTACAGGTTTTTGATGAGTGAGTTTGCATCAAAATATGTGACATAAATGGCCGTATCTTTTGACTTCGTTGACTTAGAGGTTTCGATTTTTTCAACCTCAAGGGACTGTAGATCTTAGCGTGTGACACAAATTTCAACTTGATACACCTAGCCGTTGCTGCGAAAACGGGTTTTTCACAGTGGTCCTATAAGGATTCCGTTTTTACCGATTGAGGCACGGAACCTTAGAAATGAACTTGGGCCTACCTAAACAGGGAAATCTCTGTTGCATAAACGCTACTCTTAGAGAACTTAAAAGTGAGCTAAGATTGACTTTCACTACCAATGATTAGCAGATTAAGTGAAGTTCAGTTAGAGCCGGCAGCTCACAATCGAGTGACACTAAGAAAGAAGGGCTTTGTATTGGTGAAATACAAGACGGAAAAAGTAAATGATAAGGAATTTGTTAACATTCATGCACTTCTGATGTTCGAAATAATTTTATTGTTCTGTATGCTTACGTTAAGAAGAATATCGGCGATGTAAGTAATGACCGCTGATAATAATTTCTCCCATGAGAGTTCTTGGAGGCAATCTAACGTGTACTTCTGCCACTCTCTGCGTCAGTAGTTTCGTTGGCATTGAATAACAGCGGCACTATAAACGAATAGAATAGAATCCACTGCTTTGTTATTTGTTTTGTTTCCAACGAAGAAATAAAGTGGATTACAGATACATGTGACACGCCTTTGAGTGATGCAAAGCAAATGTGGTGCAAACCGAGGATGCACATTTTCTTACCTGGTATTTGAAGCCTTCTTTGCTAAAAAAAATTTAAGACAGAAGGTTCTTGGAATTTTTTCATACCTCCGGACACAGATGACAGATATATATCGAGACTACACAACAGCCTACAGCACATTTTCTACCATCCACTAGACAAACATCTTTTCCGCTGAATCACAAGTCTTCTGACTGATGTGATGCAGCCCGCCTGAAATTCCACCCTTGCCCGAGCTTTTTCATCTTAGCTTAGCACCTGCAACCTACGTCCTCAATTCTCTGCTGGATGTATTCCAATCCCTGTCTTCCTTTTACCCTCTACAATTGCCTCTATTACTATGGAGAGTATCCCCGGATGGCTTAAAAGATACCGTTTGTCCATTTTCCACAGTATGTTTGGTTATGAAAATTCGGACGCTGAAACATTTGACCAGAAATCTGAGAACTAGTGAAATATCGTTCGTGGCTAACGATATCTGACATATATTCTTTCATCTCGTTCAGCAAATTTATGGAAACCTGACGTAATGGAACGGCGCTGACGTCTACAGATTATATTTGCAGTCAAATCGGCCGCGCCACCTATTGGCCAACGTAGAGATGGCCGCGAATTATCAGCTAATGAACGACGTTTCGCTAATGAATATAATTATGACAGCACTACCTATTCAAACTACCCATCCCACTATGCCACATGTTGTGTCCTAGCGTCCCAGGCCATTACGGCGAAGAAAGTCCTATTTTGCAGGACGTTAAATGCTGAAAATGAAGTTGTCTATTTTTGATTTATGGATACTTGACTGTTTCCGTCTTTTTCGGCTGTAGAGAAACTTCTGCTAATTATTTACCTCTCTCTTTACAACACTAAATCTTCAATAATAAATACTTCACATCTATTATCTTCTTCTATGTATACTGGTAATGAATCTGAAAATCCGTCGTATCTGTCTGTTTGTCCTTGAACACGCTATCTCTAATGACCAATTTTCATACGGTTTTCGCAGGTAAATTGAACATGGTTTGGGGCGCCGTGCAAACTTAAGTTCATCAAAATCGAATCACGAAAACGTAGTTAGGACATTCTTAAAAACTACATTTCATCAAAATCGGATAATGGAAAAAAGATATTCATAATAGTTATATAAATGGATATATGTAGGGACTGATTTCAACCAATTTTGGTGCACAAATCACTTACTGCTTGGTAAGAACCACCTATCTATCAAAGGACAGGGGGTAAAAAAAGAATGTAGGCCACGGCGCACGAATATCCAGATTTTACTCATCCAGTATTTGAGAACGAGAGCACATAGTGGCTTACAAAAAACTTTACACATTTACAAACTTTTTGCTCTTCGTAATCCCCCACAGAGTACTGAAAGGAAGAGAGTTTATCGCTTACTACATTTTCTCTTTTTACTTTCGCATCCGATATTAAATTTTTACTTTCTTACGACTAACTGTAATGGCGATCCATTTTGCTGAGAGTGTTCACATATACCACTAAATATATCTGCGAAATTAAATCTACGTACGACGTATAGATCAGGATAAATGATGTCATAACCATTAAGATGGGTGAAAAACTGCCGCATCATCCATGACGTTTAAATTTATTATTGTGACGGGTATATTTTCGTCTTGTAAGGCTACCGTACTCAATAAATATTCAAACACGCACTGAGAATATATTTGAACGGTTTATTATTTGGTATTACAGGAAAAGAAGCACAGTTGCTATAGGTAACTTGTAAACAAGAAAAACAGTAACCAAAGAATAGAATAAAAAACAAAAGTTATAACTCCAACGAGTAGGCAACAACATTATTCAGCGCTCCAGACGCCGGATTCAAACTTTGCGGTTTACGCCATTCATTTGTTGCCGTGCAGTCACTGATTTCGCGACACAACTGTATCTATGGATGGCACGAACGGAACTAACACGTGCGGACACAGCATTCGACGTGAGCAGCGGTCGCGACAGGAGCCGCCTTGGTGAAAGCGGAGCGTGGTGCGTCTTCTCTGAACCTGGCTGGAAAGTGGACATGTCGTCCGGAGCGGGTGTTGTGTGTACGTTCTGCATCGACCTGTTGTGGCGGCGGTGCTGGAAGTCGAGGTTTTGCATCTGTCAGGCGTTGAGCTCTTGACCATAAAGTGGGTGATGACTCCTTGAAAATGAAAGACGGCCTCACTCTGCTACGAGACACGGTGGACTGTCTGCAATTTACTGTGATGACCATCGTGTGTGTATCTCTCTGCGCAGGACGCGATGGGGTCCAGTATACGGTGGCTGCAGTGGTAGCTTGACGCAGTCTGTAAGTAACATAACGTGCGAACAGCTTTCGAGGTTGTTATGCACAAACGTTGTTGGACAACCATGCCTGGAGGCCTTTGTGGGTTTTATTTGGCTTACATGTTCCTGTAACTTGAGAAGGAACTCTGGTTGGTCACCCGTTTCTGACAGTAGGGCTGTGTCGACAAACTCCCCTGGTTGGCGCAGAGTCTCGCCATAAACCAGTTTAGCTGCCGAGGACTCTATCTCTGGTTTGTATGTGGCGCGTAGACCCAGCAGGACTGTGGGTGGTGCAACGTCCAAAATGTTCCATGGCACATTAGCGCAGCCTTCAGCGTTCAATGCCAACGTTCAAGCATGCCATTGCTGGCCGGATGATAACTGGTCGTATTGTGATGGACGTAGCCACAGAACTTTACCAACTGTGTGAATAAATCTGACTCGAACTGTCGGCCTTTTTTGGTGGTGATATGGAGCGGACAGCCGAATCTCGGCAGCCATGTTGATGTGAAAGCGGTGGCTAGTGTTTCCGCGGAGATGTCCGTAGGTACTGCTTCGGGCCATCGCGTGTATTTTTCAATCATTGTGAATATGTACCGCTGACCATCCGATGGAGGAAGTGGTCCTACCACAACAAGATTAACATGGGCGAAGCGCGAAGAAGTGTCCGGGAAATCTCCTATTGGGGGACGAATGTGGCGAGTGATTTTGAAAAACTGGCAACGCTGGCAGGTTCTCGGCCATTCGCAGCAGTCTCTTTCTATCCCTAGCCACACGAACCTTCGAGACACTAGCTTGAATGTCGACCGGACTCCTGGATGGCAAAGATTATTTAAGGATTCGAACACTGGCCTGCGCAATGCAACGGGAACAAAAGGGCATGATCTGCCATGTGACACTTCACAGTAGAGTTTCATTTTCTGGCCAGGAATGTCGACTTGCTATAACTGAAAGGAAGAGAGTGCTGTTGTGTTCAAATGGATCTGAGCACTATGGGACTTAACATCTGAGGTCATTAGTCCCCTAGACTTAGAACTACTTAAACCTAACAAACCTAATGACATCACACGCATCCATGCCAGAGGCAGGGTTCGAACCTGCGACCGTAGCAGCAGCGCGGTTCCGGACTGAAGTGCCTAGAACCGCTCGGCCACGGCGGCCGGCTGCTGCAGTGTCGTCTGCAATATGATGTGTCGCTCGGAATCTTCTAGTTGCGTCCTGGTGAGTGACGTTATGTCCACAGGCTGTGAAACACTGACCACTCTAGAGCGGCAGTCCGCAACCACATTCGTGATGCCTGATATATGGCGGATGTCCGTACTAAACTGACAAATTCCAGTTGGCTGTACAGACGTGGAGAGCAAGTGTTTCTTGAAGGCATATGTTAAAGGCTTGTGGTCGGTGTATATCACGAACTCTCGTGTCTCAACCTGTGTTCAAAAGTACTTGGTTGCTTGATATATGGCTAAAAGTTCCCGATCATATGTGCTCCATCTTTGTTGTGCAGGTGACACCTTGTGCGAGAAATAAGCCAGCGACTGCCAGGCATCGTCCACCCATTGTTGGAGGGCTGCACCAATGGCTAACTGACTGGCATCCACCACTAATGCCAGTGGAGCCTTGAGTTTTGGGTGCGCAAGCAGTGCTGCTTGTGCTAGACTCTTTTGGGTTACTTCGAAAGCCGCATTCATCTCCTCGGTCCACTGCACAGGAGAACTATACTTAAACTTGGCACCAGCCAGTACCGCGTTCAGCAGTGCCTGTTCTTCGGCAGTGCGTGGTAAATGACGACTGTAAAAACTGAGCATTCCTAAGTATCTGCGTAGCTCTTTTATTGTAGATGGCTTGGGTAATTGCAATATGGCTTCAACCTTCTCAGTGAGTGGTAATGAGCTAGATGAAGATATTCTATGACCCAGGAAACCGACTTGATTTTGGCCAAACGCATTTAGCTGTGAAACGTCCTTGCAGATTGAAACTGTGTGCCGCACCGAGACTCGACCTCGGGACCTTTGCCTTTCGCGCGCAAGTGCTCTACCAACTGAGGTACCCAAGCACGACTCACGCCCGCTTTACTTCTACGAGTACCTCGTCTCCTACCTTCCAAACTTTACAGAAGCTCTCCTGCGAATCTTGCAGAACTAGCACTCCTGAAAGGAAGGATATTGCGGAAACATGGCTTAGCCACATCCTATGGGATGTTTCCAGAATGAGATTTTCACTATGCAGCGTTCGATAATATAAGCCATACAATCCCAAAAATAGAAAGGCAGATAAATGCAGAAACTATCACGCGATCAGCTTAAAATGCTCACGCATACAATTTGCTGACGAGAGTAATATAATGGAAAAAAAAAAACTTTCAGTTAGGATTTAAGAATGGTAAAGGCACCTAAGAGGTAGCGGTGACATTGTACTTCATAATGGAAGCAAGCTTTAAGTGAAATAGAGGCACGTTCATAGGATTTGCCGACATAGAAAAAGTGATGGACAATGTAAAATGGCACAAAATGTTAGAAATTCTCAGACAACTACATGTAAGCTACACAGAGAGACTGGTGATGTACGGTGTGAACAAGAATCAAGACGGAAAACTGTAATGGAACACTTAGTATCAAGTGCTTGGATTAAGAAGGGTCTAAGTAAGACAGGCATGCAATCTACTTCGAAAAAACAATGACGGGAATGATAAAAAGATTCAGGTGTTGGATTACAATTCAAAGCCAAGGGATATCAATAGTCACTGACGATATTGGTCAGGACCTAATGAACGGAATGAACAGATTGATACGGTTTGTGAACTGAGGGTATAGTGAAGAGAAACTGGAGTAATGAGTAGTAGAAATGGGATTAGCTATAAAGTTAACAACAAAATTGGTGATCTAAAAGTAGATGATGTAGCGGAATTCTGCTATCTTGGAAGCAGAGTAACACATAACGGAAGAAGAAAAGGGGATATAAAATAACACCTAGGACTGTCTAAGAGGGCATTATTGCCCAAAACAAACCTACTGGTATCAAAAAGCAGCCTTAATTTGAGAAAGAAAATTTTGAGAATGTACTTATGGACTCCAGCATTGTATTAAAGTGAATAATGAACTGTACGAAAGTCTCGGAAGAAGAAAATTGAAGTGTTTCATGTTTGGTCCTGTAGAAGGGTGTTCAAAAGTAAATGGACTGATAAGATCGGAAATGATGAGGTTCTCCACAGAATTGGCAAGGAAATGAACAAACTGAAGGCAGTGATAACAAGAATGGGCAGGAAGATAGGTGCTAAGTCATCAGCAAATAACTTCCATTGTGCTTGTGGATGCTTTAATTGATAAAAGCTGTAGGAGGAGACAGAGACTGGAATATTTCCAACAAATAATTGAAGTTGGAAATCCTACTCTGAGCTGAAAAGGTTGGCACAGGAGGGAAGTCATTGTGGGCCGCACCAGGCGAGTCAGAAGACAGATGGCGTGCCAAAAACTTAAAACCTGGATAATGGTTTGTATTCAATGCTGACAGACTTAGATTAGGAAATGAGACACTCAAAATAATTGATAGGTGTTCATATTTGGGCCTTAAATTAACTGACGGACTTCGGAGTAGAGAGGATATAAAGAGAAGACTGGGAATAAGAATGAAAGCATAGACTGAACGAAGACCCGACTGCAACATCACACTAGTGACTGATGAAACAGTCGTTTGACTTGAGCTGTGGTTAAAGTTGATTATAAAGTAATTAATCTCATTCTGAGTTTAGTATACAGCAATCCAAATGATGTTTATCTAGAGGCAAGAGCCGGCCGCTGTGGCCGTGCGGTTCTAGGCGCTTCAGTCTGGAACCGCGTGACCACTACGTTCGCAGGTTCGAATCCTGCCTCGGGCATGGATGTGTGTGATATCCTTAGGTTAGTTAGGTTTAAGTAGTTCTAAGATCTAGGGGACTGATGACCACAGATGTTAAGTCCCATAGTGCTCAGAGCCATTTGAACCATTTAGAGGCAAGAGTAGTTTATCTTTCGCAAATTCATGGATCAACAACTGCCATTCTTTACGCGAAGAACGAAACCATTATCCATGCTGCACGATATCATTATATAGTGTTCCTGACTATGCGGATGTCAGTCATTTGCATGGGATACAACAATACAGACTAATGTCGACAATTGTACCAGCGCAATCCATGGGTGACATAGTCCAAAAAATACATACCGAAGTAATTTATGAAAGGTGTTTACGTATGATGTATAATCACCTCACAACCTGGCAAGGAAAGTGACACAAGTCAGAAAATAGCAATTTTTAGTTTTTGTCACTAAAGTGCCCCAACGTGCACGAAAAACGTCACATTTCTGTCTTGCAATTTATCCGCTTCTGGACAGTTGTGTCAGTTTTGTTATAGGCTACTTCATGGTTCGCCACAGCAAGAACAGAGTCGCTTTAGTGTTGCTACTGGCAAGTGTGCAAGGGTCATTCAAGATGGGCGGCATGTTAATGAGTCGTGAAACTTTTTATGTACATAAGGTAAGTTGAAAGTCATTTTTAATATCACTGATTATTACGACGGGTGTCTGTATCTTTCAGTACAATGTCTTTCAGACATACATGCATGTCTGAAGGAACAGACACATTTTTGACGATTACAGCTGTTGTAAACATTACAAAATTTTGTATGTTCGAGCGTAAAAAGAAAGGAAAATTCTTTTATTAAAAAAGCTCATACTGAATCTATTTTCTCGGCGAAAAGTATTCCTGTATTATAGAAGTCCATTTATTATTTTATGTTTTCGTTAATTGGGTTCCTTAAATTGCACCTAATCGATTCTCGCTGTGAAATAGTATCGATTTTCATAAATTAAAATTTTGCATCTTTTTTTTCTAACACAATAATGTCACCTTGGTTTTCATTTTTATTACTGATTTCGCCTAATGGATGTTCGACTGTGGTACTACTGTTTTATAGTAAGTAATAATAATAATATTTCGGATGGAAAAGTGGCAAAAGAATTACATGAGGTGTCATAACAACAACAACAACAAAAATTAGAAGCTTCAGAAAGTCAAATAATTAATAAATAATTACCTGACAACACCTCGCTTCCGATGATTGAAGAACTACATGTCCACATTATTGTTGTATACACTGTAATGGAATTTACTGCCAAAATTACTTACTTTAAATTTAAAGGAGGCTTACGTTCTTTCACTATTAGAATTCTTAACGTCGATTTTTATCAAGTATTTTATTTTTGAGTTGTGTCACTGGTTCTTCCTGTGGTGCGATATGTCATATACGAGTTACCAGCTTGCTTTCCACCCATGTCAGCGTGGTACAAAACAGTGTTCAGCTTGCGTGTTAACATAAGAACCTATTAACAGAGTACCAGATATCAAAACGAGCGCGAGGAACAACACATGCAGCACGCGATTGTATGTATCCAAGGTCTGTTTACCATACGGCGGCTGGCGAGAACAGCGCAGCGCCCAAACAAACATCGCGCTACAATACACGCTGCGTGGCTCAGGTTTGTTGTGCACATCGTCAGGCACCGACAGAATCATCTATACATTTCGAATACTTTGCTTAGTCATCACTTTCTTTATTATCAGCCCCACTGACATACAAAGCGTACAGAGATTGAAAAATTTATGCTGGTGTGAGCGAGTATTGAAGGACGGCCTCACCGACAAATCAGAGAAGTAAGCAGCAAAAAATACTTGGGGAGAATAGCTAAAATTTCAACTCTTTATGAATACGGAAAATGTTCCTAAACTTAGGGAAAATATACGGCTCTGGTAATCGAGGCAAGCGATGAAGTCGTTTTGTTATTTTTACTACATCACAAGATCGCACGTATAGGGGGAAGTCATAAGAATTGTACCACTTTCAGCATTTTTCTAATTTTAGTGAAATTCAATATACATCATCTAACTGTAATACTAATAATGCGTAGTCCGTTCTCTCACGCACTTATGCCGAAAGTCTCGAAAATAAATTTTCTACAATTTAAATCATATAATACAATAGGTGAAGATGTGCAAAGCGGTGCAGTTTATAAGCATGTCTTCTAAATTATACCACTGATATTACAAATGGTGCCACCAAAAATTTTTTCAACTGTAGCAAGCGCTAAATAAATTTGTGACAATGACCTTTAATTTTTAAGACATTAGTAAACATATATGAACCCTTAATACATATTCATTAGCTAAAATATTAGGCTGCTTTTCGACTGAACAGTTTCAACACTAGCCTGGCTTTCAGTACTGCAGCTATCACAATAAAATACTTTTTTCTACGCTTTTACTTTCGCGCATAATGTATGGAATCATTCGCAACATTTGAGGAACTTGATCATTTATTCCTGCTGATCAAAGTCGCCGATCTTACAGAACCAGCTTGAAGACGTATTGCCACTTTGGTTTCGCTAGTTTTGCTTTTGTTAGGCCGTACTTTTATATTTCTCAGATTCTTTGCGAAGGAGGAGCTTCTTGTAAGAGATACTGCTGATCTCAATAGCATACGATGTTGCTGTACTTTTCTCTTGTGGAGTTGGAATTGTAGAGATATATAGTGGGCCTACGGACACTCTCCAACTACGGTTTATTTTTTTTTACTCATCTCTTCTTCTAGTTTCTAGCTTCTGATTGTGGATTGGGTTTAGTCGCAAAGATGTTCAAATCTTAAAACTGAGTGTGTCCAGTGGTCACTTTCTAATTCGGGGAAGCCACTTATAGCATTTTGCACGGTTGCAGCTCTGCCATGCGACTCACCTAACACCTTAGTAATCGTTGTCTGACTAATATAGTTGTCAGGATTTGTGCGAAGCAATTTGTCAGCAGCTTGGTAGTAATAACCAGCAAGTGGCTTTAAAAAAACGCTACGCCTAATGGCTTTAGCCTATGAGCGGTGTGTGGAAGCAGGCAAAGCATGATTACACCATCGTCTCCAGCTAAAGCTACAGCAGTACAATAAGGTCAAATATTAGATGAAAGCACTGAATACGAATTGTTGTATTCAACATAAATTATAATTTGACTTCATATATCTCTAAGAGCACAGATGTAGACCTTCACAGACAAATGTGTAATTCCTCAGATCACAAAATACACTTGAACTACACCGCATCAAAAGTGCCATCGATCTATAGAAATGGTCACTTTCAACAATTAGATACAGCCTAAAACACATTCTGTCAAACATGTGGCATCACTATGTAGGCTGTTTACTAGATATATCAATAGCAAAATTTAAAAGGCGATGATATTTATGACAGTCCCCCCCCCCCCCCAACCCCCTCCCCAATAAAAAGTAATATTTGCTCCACAGGGACGCAAAATATTGCGATTGTATCGCTATGCCGAAATGAGCTACTGCACGTAATCCGTTCTATTAAAATATAAAATGAGCTATATATTAGGTTCCAATTCGCATACTGCCATCAGTTCAGTGACGTGGAGATACAGAGAATAGGACACTGAAGATGTTAACCTAGAATATTTCCAGTACTTTTAAAGACATCACAATTCTTGTTTCATTCTGGTGAAACATAAGAATGTCATCACTAATCGTCAGGTACTTTCTTATTATACTAGTAATAGTTACAGTGATATTGATTTCATCTTCACTATTTTTTCAAAGCGAGCTACACTAATTCCTGTTGTCATAGGCGTGTAGCTGAAGCAAGCTAATTCGTACCTCTGTCTGAAATTTGATAAGTTATTTGGGAGATGTGACAGAAAACCAACGAATGTTTTAGTCTTATGTTAAAAAAGTAAAGGACTCTCAGTGACCTTAATGGCATCGAAACAAGATGCTCGAACGAAGGCCAAAATACCGAGTTATTAATTGTTAAAAAGATCAGCAACCAGCTACGCAAAAGAAATTTTATTTCTTTCCCGATTTCAGGCACATAGTGTCCTTCTTCAGAAGCTTAGAACAGTCGCATTATTAGCGAGAGTCAAAAATAAACAAATGCGTGCAGTGATTACAGTAATATGCTGTTGACTTGCATTTTTGATGCTCGGTAATAGTGTGACAGTGCCAACCTTCTCAAGACGGCCCTACGTGACTGAAACCGGGAAGAAATAAAATTTCTTTTATGTAACTGGTTACGGACTTTTTGAACAACCAAAATACTAAATTCCTTTTTTGTCAAAATAGTTTTACTGAAGAAGATTCTACATGCATTCTTCCATTAATGTTTAAATCTTCACAAGAACGCCATATTGAGAGATATCTAAATAGGTGATTATGGGATAGGAAATCAACAGAAATAACTTAACATAAAGAGGCAACTGCGCTTAATGGGATACTTATACGATCCTTCATAGAGTATGGAAAAGAAATTTTATCTCTTCTAGCAGCTGTCGCTGTAGGTCGCTGAAAGAATCAAGCATTCCAAGTTTATGGAAAAACGTGCAGGTCATTCCAGTTTTCAATGAGAGTCGTCGAACAAACGCACACAATTATAGGCCTGTATCGCCAACGTGAGTTAGTTGTACAATTCTGGAACACATGTTATGCTTCCGTGTGACGAGGTTTATGGGGACCGAAAATCTACACTGTAGAAATCAATATGGATTCAGAAAACACCCATATCTGTCTGTTCACGAGACCTGTATGGTAGCAGATTTCAGCGCCCAGGTAGATCCCGCGTCCATTAAATCCCGGAAGGTGTTCGAGAAAGCTTCGCCCTGTTTTCCAGTGGACAAAATACGTGATTACTAATTTCAGACCAATCTCGTGACTGGATTTCTTGAAAACAGAGTGTAGCGTGTCATACCTGACGGACTTCAAATGTAACTAGGGGCGTACCCGATGGCAGTGTTATAGGACGACTACTGTCCGCAATAAACATAAATAGTCTAGTAGCCAATGTTCGAAACACCGTGAGGCTCTTCGCGAATATGCTGTTGCATGTAGAGTAATAGCAACGGCAGGACTTGTAGAGAAATGCAGAAAGACCCCTGCAGAAATGGAAACTTGGTGCGTGGTTAGGAAGCTGATCCTCAATCTAAAGAAATGTAGCGTATGAGGCATAAATAGCGGAAAGAACCGTTGTTGCCGAGAAGTCACTGACTGCAATCACATCCTTTACATCTTCTTTGTCTCCCATCGACGCTGAGTCGGCACGGTTAGTGACTGATTTCGCATGGTTATACCCTAGTTTAATGGGTGGTCGGAATATGTGCACCCCAACTGTGTTTTTTTTCCTTTATTGATTTTCAATTCCCCCGAAGGGGGGGGCGGGCTGGCAGCAGCTTAGTACGCTGCTCTACAGCCTACAGACTTTTATGTCAAAGAACGGAAGAAGAAAAGAAACAAGAAAAACAGGCGATAAAACGGTGACGTCAAGTGAAAAATCGCCGAAAAATGCGGAAAGTTAAAACAGAAAGCAAAAGGGGTTGGCAACATTAATAAAAGACACAGGAATCAGACAAGTAACATAGTACACACACAATTAAAAAAACACGGCGACAGTCTGGTTTCGGTTCGCAAGAGATAAAAGGCACACCCAGCGACAGTATGATGGCCGTTCGCAACACTTCCCAAAAAAAACATAACACAGAACACTCACTGTAAAACACGCACTGTAGAACACTCACTGTAGAACACTGCACGAAAGTGGCGGCACAAAGATGACACTCCAGAGCCAAAGGCAGAAGGGGGAGGGGGACCTGGAGGAGGGGGAAGAACAAGGAGGGAGGAAGGAAAAAAACGAAAAAAGGGGGGGGGAGCAAAGGAGGGAGAGGACTAATAAAGGGGGAGAAGGGCGAGAGGGAATGAGAGGAGGCAGAGGAGCGAAATGTGAAAGGACTCGGGGGAGAGAACGGGGCAAAGAGAGGGGAGGTGGGGAAGAAAGAGGATGGAACCAGGGAGAGGGAGCCCAGGAAAAGGACAGAGGAAAGGAGGGGGAGTGAGGATCAGAGTTGATAGGAGGGATAAATGGAGGGAGAGAGGGCATCATCCGGGAGGGGGAGTTGATGGAAACCACCTTGGGAAAGGAGATGTAGGGTGTAGAGATGGCGGGTAGGGGGGACACAACAGTGAAGACATGGCAGGGGGCGGGGATGGGAGAGGAGAGGAGCAACCAGGGGGTGAGGGGGTTCAAGGCGGCGGGAGGTGTAGAAGATGTGGATATCTTCGAGGAATAGGAGCAGATGGGGGAAAGGAATGAGATCATAGAGGATCCGCGTGGGGGACGGGAGGCATATACCTGGAGGGACTTATAGAATTGGGGGGGGGGGGCAGATATCCAGGCAGGACTGGCATAACAGAGGATTGGATGGATTAAGGATTTGTAGGTGTGGAGGATGGTAGAGGGGTGCAAGCCCCATGTCCGGCCAGAGAGGAGTTTGAGGAGTCGGAGGGGGTTGTGGGCTTAGGATTGGATGGAGCGGAGATGAGGGATCCAGGTGAGGTGACGGTCAATGGTGAGGCCAAGGTCCTCAACTGTCTGCATGTAGTATTATTTATATGAAAGTTAACGAAACTTTTCTAAATGTTTGCAAATCGTGTAACTGAGGCGGGACTTGGGTACCAGCACGCTATTCACCTAGTGGGATGTAGGAAACCTCCTGCAAACTTTTCCGGCGCAACGACAAGGGCCGGCCCGACGATGAAGAATGGAAGAGCAGAGAGGGCTGAGAGACGACGTCAACCAATAGTACGCTGACTGGGGTGGCGCCAAGATAGGAGCGACATCTACACGAAGAGGATATAAGCGCAGCGCCGCCTGCTGCGGTCGGAGTGGAAGACGAGCCGTCATACAAACGTCACAGTAGTGGCTTATGAACTGTTTTGTTTTGCTTGCATTGAAGTTGTATATACCGAAGGACTTGGATTATTTGCATGTCACCATTTGCTTGCGACACACAATTGTGAATATGCAAAGTTATGTATTGTCAATTTAACTTAGTTTAATGAACTCCATTAATATGATTTGCTTGAATTGTTGTCTAGCGATCCGAGAGCACAGGTTTTTATGTATCCTATATTAGACGGGTGGGCAGGATATACTACACAAACCATATCCAGGATGGCCGGAAGCGGACCCTCGTCGTTGATACGTCGGGCGGATTCTGGGTTGGCGCACCTCCCCACCACGGAAGCGGTGCTTTAACACGCACAACTATACGGGTGGATAATCACAGCCATTAAATATCGGAAAAATATGCGCACGGAAAGATTTAAGGCGGAACAGCCGCACACAAATAATCGTTGGAAAGAAGCATCCTCAACCCTGAGAAACGTAAATGGTGGTCAGTCCTTAACGCAAGCGCCTGAAGGATACTTTTTTCCACCAACACTAGCCAGCCGGAGGGTGTATATTTCCCATCCATTGTAAAGCCTTTGTGTAGAAATCTTGCTCAGATAGCCCGTGTTTGTTTGGCGACGCAACGTAGTGTACTGAATGAAGGTGTTTCAGATGAAATGAAGAAACACAGATAGTCTGTTCACCATTCACGTATGATTCATATGCGCATACCGCACCACCAGATTCAGTAAGGAGGTTATTCCAGGAGGAATTACCCGATGTTCAATTTCCTAATAGGAGTACGATTCATACATTGCACAGTAAATTTCATGAAACAGCAAGTGTTCTTGACAAGGAACATAGAAAGCCACGTACATAAATCACAGAAGAAACTCTGAATAACATTGGAGATGCTTTGGAAATTTCCCCTCCAAACTCTGCATGGCATTGTACATGCTCTGAAAATTTCTCCTAGAAATTCAGTTCGAAGTCTTTCTTAGCAAATGGGAGTTTCCTATTACTGTTCAAGCGGCTACGAAGTTACTAAGGTTACAACATAATTGAAGTGAAAGAACTTAAACCAGGTGACCCTGCAAAAAGATTGCGGTTTTGTGAATGGGGTTTGGACAGGGTGCATAATGGAGAAATTGACCCTCACCTGATTTTCTTTTAGGAAGAATCATGCTTTCACCAAAGTAGATACGTTAACTCACAAAATAACCGTTATTGGAGTTCTGGAAAGCCTTACGTAACACGCGAGGCATCCAGGCATGACCAGCAAACAGTAGTGTGGTACAGTATGAACGGTGAGAAATTAATTAGAACTATAGTTTCCCAGGGCACAATTAACAACGAGAGATATATGGAAAACACTTTTTGGCCGTTTTTGGTCAATTAACAGAACAGCGTACTCTCACGGCCTAACAGCTGGACTCTGCGATTGCAGCCCACCTCTCATTACAGAAAAATCATTATGTGTTTCGAGATAGAGTTAACCCAGTGCGATTCTTAGCTCTGGAGGGCATTAAACGAAGAAGTGGACTAATCAGATACACTCACTTTAGATTAATTTAAAACTAACATTCGTCAAGAAGCTGCTGCCATTTCTTAGGATGTGAACTGATGGTTATAAAAATGTTTTTATTCGAATTTTTTACAGCTGTAGCAAGTAACCTACATAAGGCAATACAGGAAATCTAAAGAAACGCAGCGAATATCGTCAGAGGTTGTTCAGTAATCACGAATGCGTCCTGTAGATGCTCCCACAACTTGACGGGCAGACGTTAAAAGAGATGCATCATATTAGAAGATGTAATTTCAAAAATGGTTCAAAAGGCTCTAAATCGGCCCCTGTGGACGAGCGGTTCTAGGTGCTTCAGTCCAGAACCGTGCTGCTCCTACGGTCGCAGGTTCGCATCCTGCCTCGGGCATGGATGTGTGTGATGTTCTTATGTTGGTTAGGTTTAAGGATGACCTCAGATGTTAAGTCCCATAGTGGTTGGAGCCAAATCGTCAAATGGCTCTGAGCACTTTGGGACTTAACATCTGTCATCAGTCACCTAGAACTTACAACTGCTTAAACCTAACTAACCTAAGGACATCACACACAGCCATGCCCGAGGCTGGATTCGAACCTGCGACCGTAGCAGCAGCGCGGCTCCCGACTGAAGCGCCTAGAACCGCTCGAGATGTAATTTATTGCACAGATTCCGAGAGCATACATTTTCATAAGACGCATACAGTATGTTGCTTTATCCTACTTACATTTACCGTGAAGATGATAAAGTCAATATTAGAATGAATCGATCTCTTACGTTGATTTACCAACAATTGTCAACTTTCATCACTAGCGACTGTGACAGGAAAGGGAGGAAGAGATAATAGTAATCCAAGTATCCCCCGCCATACACCATAAGGCGGCTTGTGGTGTGTGAATGTTGCTGCATATGCAGGAGAGATGCGTTTTTTATAATTTAAGATATTTTCTGGTTTCAAAATAAAAATGAATACTTTTGTAGTCATCTATTCCAAATTTGATATTCAAATAATCAAATAAAAAAAATAATGGGGTATTCAGTTGCTGCTGTGTGCTTTTTTGACGATTTCGCGGCCATTAGAGATCATGTCCATTGCAGCGTTCAGTTATTTCAGCCAAGTTCCGGTAATTAGGAAGCGTGGCAGACGGATTACCTATTGGAAATATTTGCGAGGGAATTACCAGTTGCAGCATTTGCCTTACAATCACCGGGAGATTCCAGACATCTGGTGGCAGCCGAAGTTCTAGTGACAATTTCAGTTTGTTTTAGGGTTCGTGTGCCCAAAACGGAAATATGAAGACTTGCTCGCCATGTGTAGCAGCGTAGATGTGCCTTATGCCGATGTGTTTCTCCTCTGTCCCTTTTATCCTTTTATATAGGGGGGATCAAAATGTTTTCGTTCGAAGGCCGTACAGTCCAGAATCGGTAAGCCAATCGGGCAAAATCACCGCGAGCATCAAGGTAAATCACCCGACCGAAGCACAAAAAAAAAAAAAAAAAAAAAAAAAGCTCCAAGCACTGTGGCACTTAACTTCTCCCCTAGACTTAGAACTAATTAACCTAAGGACATCACACACATCCATGTCCGAAGCAGGATTCGAACCTGCGACCGTAGCAGCAGCGCGGTTCCGGGCTGAAGCGCCTAGAACCGCTCGACCACCGCGGCCGGCCCGAAGCACCAGCTTGAAGATACTCATTTGGTAAGATACCGTAACCTGCTGCGTGAAGAAGTCTATGAATGTCTGCTGCACATACTTGTCCGACAAGAATCGCCGGCCCTTCAAACCCTTTTTTAAGGGAGCAAACGCGTGATAATCGAATGGGGAGAGATAAGGACTGTAGGGTATATGCTCAAATGCCTCCCTCTTGAGTTGGCGTAACTTCTGCTTTACGATATTTGCAATATGGGGACACGGGTTATCAAAGGCACATCTTATCGCAGTTATCACGACGTTTCGTCGTAATTGCACACTGTAATTTCATCAGCGTTACGCAGTGCCGCTCCCGTATGAGCGAGGCACTAAGTTGTCCGTAATGGATGAGATTCCCCCTCCCCCCCTCTTCCCAACCCAGCTTGACCGGCATCTTGTGTGAAATCACGACTAGTACTCAACATGGGGCACCATTCCACAATGGTGGTCGTTGACGGACATGCTGCCCCATACGCTCATTTCATTCTCTAATGGGTGTCTACTGGTGTTTTACTTTTGGCAGATAAGAAACAAATAAGAGCATATTGGTCCTGTTCGGACGCATTTGGTAATATTTCACTTTTCCACATTTACCACATGCACGTCGCAAAGACACGAAACCTGCCGTAATCCCTTGCCTACATATCGGTGCCTACATACCTGCACCAGAGTCACGTACGTTGTGTACACGATGCAACAACGCCATCATATAAGAATTTTTCATGGCCCGTTATATTTTCGGGTAATACCCCATTCCGTTTCCACTATAATTACTTATTTCATTATGAAAACAGAATGAGTATAAGGCAGCAGTTACTTTGATGTTGAAAAAAGAAGTTTACGTGGATGAAAAGGTTTTGAGGGCCCAAGAGAGAAATTTCTTTAGCGCCACTGTTAAACGTAGTGAGACGAGTGTGGAGGAATATTACAAAATGACTGAAATGAGAACGGCGAGTTAAAACGTAAAGAAAATCCGGAAAAACTTGAACACACACACAAACAAAGAAATCGTAACATGAAAACCGTTTAACTTTTCAGAGATAAGTTGTGTTATTTAAGAGAGTGAAACATCGCTGACTTCGTCTCTTTCAGATTTAAAGCATTAGTGTCAAAAATGGATTGTAGACAGCAGACATCTTCTGCGACAGCATCGTTATCTGTCTCAGAGACCACGAGGGGAAATTTAAATTACTGCAATTTAGGAAAAAATAAACGTGTGCAATAATAAAGCTGAAACGTAGGTCCAGTAGTGAAACACAACTACAAAAGTCAGTGATTTAAAAATATTCCACTTCTTGTAGCTCAGCTTCAATGTGGCCAGACCAAATAATTACGCTGGCGGAGTATATGCTGGAATAATTCTGATAATTCATTGGAAGAAAATTTGAGAGCCAAGATCGCATTTAGTACTGCTTATTTCTGATGACCGGTTTCAACATTTAAGACGATCATCTTATGATCTGTAAAAAAACTTTTTGTTGTACGTCAGGGTCCATTATGACTACATCAGGAGATGACAGTCTTAACTTTTGAAACCAGTCACCAGGAAAAAAAAATAGTGCTCAATGCGATACTGGCTATTAAATTTTCTTCAAAGCAATTACAGAGCGCTCCTTCTTTTCTCTAATTACGAGAAATTTAGATCTCTTATTTTGTCAGATGTTAGGCACTAAGAGTTCACAGATCATCAGGGAAAACTGAGGAAACTAATGAATAGTGAGTGGGTCCTCTCTGTGTTTAATGTTTTAAAAACCCTAATGTTACTCATCCCAGTTCGGATGCTACCGAAATTTAAATATTTTTCTCACTCAAATCTCAACGTTCATTGAGCAAATGTACAACCCACTAAAATTACAGTAGATAAAAAATCCAATACACTGAAACTCGTATAAATTCACGTGTCTTTCAAACGTCCAGTTTAATTATGGAAGGTATTAAACAACACAATTTGAATACAAACATTAATTTTAGGTATACGCAGAACTGTAATGGAGAGCAATTAAAATATGCAAATAACCAGCCAGTCACTATTATTTATCTTCGAACTACTCGCTTTGACTGATTCTGCTGGGAGATACAGAACTGGTCCTGCTAAGTTAGTAGAGGAATATAAATAATAGTTACCGGTTAAAGGTGTTTTTGTATTAAAGTTGACAGCACAGTTCACTGTAGCAAGCGGAGGTATAGCTATGGCAGATAGTATACATCTTAACCACAGCAAAATGTGCTACTATTTCCGGTTTCAGTACGGAATTATCATTTCAGTTATGCACCATCAGATATACTGTTTATGAGCAACGTTTCACAATACGTTAATGTAACATCGCAAGTCACACACGCAAACGAATTATTCACATGGGACGCGCTGTCCACTGTACAGATTTCTTGAAGTCTAAAGATGGTAATGCCATACCGAAATTGGTAATTATTGCAAACGTTGCTGCTAACTAGATTGATAAGTACAATCTGTTTTATCTGAATTAAAGTAATATGAATGATGGAATCAGGCTTGCCGGCCGGAGTGGCCGTGCGGTTCTAGGCGCTACAGTCTGGAGCCGAGCGACCGCTACGGTCGCATGTTCGAATCCTGCCTCGGGCATGGATGTGTGTGATGTCCTTAGGTTAGTTAGGTTTAATTAGTTCTTTCTGGGCGACTGATGACCTCAGAAGTTAAGTCGCATAGTGCTCAGAGCCATTTGAATCAGGTTTAAAAATATCTGTGAGGCTCTAGTTAATTATTTGTTGCTAGAGTTAGTGTGAATCAGTACATTGCTACTGCTGTTACAAATACCTAGCGCATTTAACCGTTAAGGGTACCTGTCTCCCTATGCACGCTTTAGGCTGTTAAACTGAACGTTCGTAGTAAATTCTCGAACTATTTTGTATCATCAAGCTCCAGCAACAAATTATAAAAATGATCACCTGATGTAGCTATTTGGGATCAACAATTCCTTCCGAAATCCGGTGGACTGAATTGATGTCCGGTTTTGTTGTACTCACCCCACAGTCCTTTGGAAACAGTCAGTAGTTAGTCGACTGCAGATATCCGTGGGTAATGAGAATGAATCTACACAGTGCTGGAAGTTGTTTGGGAAAGCAAAAATCAGATGTTCAAAAATAATGTTGTGAGCCAGGATTAGAAATGAAGGAATTTTTGTGTTTGTAGTTAGTCATGTGTTTATGTTCAAAGGTCTGTGAAAGTAGTATCGGGGAAATACTATGCCAGAGAACCACAATTACGTATCTAATTACTTAGAGGTACGTTTAAAACCTAAAATCTGTAACGAATTGTAAATACTAGGAGAAGTTATGGCACAATTGCAACGCTGAACGAATAACAATGCCCGTGTTAGCTAGACCATCTTAATTATATCCTTGATAAAATGTATAATAAGGATAAAATGTGTTATAAGGTTTGGCAATATGTAGTTTAGAAACAGAGAGAGTGACGTATCGAAACTATACTGTAAACGTATCACATGAATATGTGATTTGTAAACAGGTGCTTAGAGGCCAAAGGAATGCAATGAGAGAAAGAGGTTCGTCGCATTTGTCACGTTAGGTGAGAGGTATCATTAGCACAGTTAAGACACTTTGGAAACAGCCAAAAAGTTGTTTCAGTTGACATTCATTATCAATAGTCAACCGGAAGACAACTTCTGACTGTCGGAACTGTATAAAACAAAATGTTAAATATTTATACATCGATACCGTAAATTAAGGTCCTGTAGCACAACAAACCGAGAAGAAAAGGACATCTCTTTGATAGCTCTTTACTGCTCTGTAGCACTGAAACTGCATATTTACGTAATAAGCAGTTAGAAATACGAAATCCACCAAATAAAAATGACGTGTTTAGGGTAGATACAGGGTGTTTCAAAAATGACCGGTATATTTGAAACGGCAATAAAAACTAAACGAGCAGCCATAGAAATACACCGTTTGTTGCAATATGCTTGGGACAACAGTACATTTTCAGGCGGACAAACTTTAGAAATTACAGTAGTTACAATTTTCAACAACAGATGGCGCTGCAAGTGATGTGAAAGATATAGAAGACAACGCAGTCTGTGGGTGCGCCATTCTGTACGTCGTCTTTCTGCTGTAAGCGTGTGATGTTCACAACGTGCAAGTGTGCTGTAGACAACATGGTTTATTCCTTAGAACAGAGGATTTTTCTGGTGTTGGAATTCCACCGCCTAGAACACAGTGTTGTTGCAACAAGACGAAGTTTTCAACGGAGGTTTAATGTAACCAAAGGACCGAAAAGCGATACAATAAAAGATCTGTTTGAAAAATTTCAACGTACTGGGAACGTGACGGATGAACGTGCTGGAAAGGTAGGGCGACCGCGTACGGCAACCACAGAGGGCAACGCGCAGCTAGTGCAGCAGGTGATCCAACAGCGGCCTCGGGTTTCCGTTCGCCGTGTTGCAGCTGCGGTCCAAATGACGCCAACGTCCACGTATCGTCTCATGCGCCAGAGTTTACACCTCTATCCATACAAAATTCAAACGCGGCAACCCCTCAGCGCCGCTACCATTGCTGCACGAGAGACATTCGCTAACGATATAGTGCACAGGATTGATGACGGCGATATGCATGTGGGCAGCATTTGGTTTACTGACGAAGCTTATTTTTACCTGGACGGCTTCGTCAATAAACAGAACTGGCGCATATGGGGAACCGAAAAGCCCTATGTTGCGGTCCCATCGTCCCTGCATCCTCAAAAAGTACTGGTCTGGGCCGCCATTTCTTCCAAAGGAATCATTGGCCCATTTTTCAGATCCGAAACGATTACTGCATCACGCTATCTGGACATTCTTCGTGAATTTGTGGCGGTACAAACTGCCTTAGACGACACTGCGAACACCTCGTGGTTTATGCAAGATGGTGCCCGGCCACATCGCACGGCCGACGTCTTTAATTTCCTGAATGAATATTTCGATGATCGTGTGATTGCTTTGGGCTATCCGAAACATACAGGAGGCGGCGTGGATTGGCCTCCCTATTCGCCAGACATGAACCCCTGTGACTTCTTTCTGTGGGGACACTTGAAAGACCAGGTGTACCGCCAGAATCCAGAAACAATTGAACAGCTGAAGCAGTACATCTCATCTGCATGTGAAGCCATTCCGCCAGACACGTTGTCAAAGGTTTCGGGTAATTTCATTCAGAGACTACGCCATATTATTGCTACGTATGGTGGATATGTGGAAAATATCGTACTATAGAGTTTCCCAGACCGCAGCGCCATCTGTTGTTGAAAATTGTAACTACTGTAATTTCGAAAGTTTGTCTGCCTGAAAATGTACTGTTGTCCCAAGCATATTGCAACAAACGGTGTATTTCTATCGCTGCTCGTTTAGTTTTTATTGCCGTTTCAAATATACCGGTCATATCTGAAAAACCTTGTATACACTCAAACTGTATATTTGTGCAATAAGCAAGTATAAATAAGAAATCCAACAAATACGATGCGACAGACTCCAAAATTGTGAAATCGAGATTGCACTGTACGATGTGCTTTTGTTACACACCTGGGCACAGGACACTTGATCTCCTTAACTAGTCAGAGCACAGAATGAAATCACATTACACGTCATGTAATTAGCGAACCATATCATCACATTTTCAATTCGTGAAGACACAAAGGATGAAAAAAATGTCAAGAATGACACGCGAATAAAGTAGATATTCGGAATGAAATGAATAAAATGTAGAATACCAACTAAAGCGATGCTGTAACGCACCTGAAGTATTAAGGAAACTGAAGGTGCCGGTTTCCCATAAAGGTATGGAATCGTAGTCGCTATTCGTGCTTGAACAAACTTAAAAGGAGTTATTGGATAACAGTTCCGCCAGAGGGATAAAGCTTACCCGCTTCAACAAAAATTGATATATTATTTCTTTCTGGGAGTGTGCTCGACGGAAGATAAACTCAGCTAGTAAAGCGCGAAATGTGTGGTTTTTCTGCCGCACCTTGGGATGGCATCTCTGACTTCTGCCGCAATCTACCCACGTTCTGTTTGTGGAGGGACGATCTTTCGCATCTACGAACTTCAGATTATGTTTCACTTTGCGGTTCTCAAACCTTTCAGTCCCTAGAGCGTTGTGTAAACTGAAGCAGTCACAAACGATCGTCGTCCCAGGGAGGACATTTTCCTTTATTATTCTGAACAACATTTCTTTGGTCCAAAATTCAACGGCATCATGCAAGCATTTTTTCGGCTCTCCCTGAATTCCACCGAATGCCCAATTTTCTACGGTTTCACGGCCTTAGTTGTATTTCGTCTTCCCAAATTTCGCTTCGCCAACTCACAAACAAACTGTTACATTCCAACCCAACTTAAATCAGTGGTTACGCTACAGATCAGTCTGTCACCGCACACAGGTATTTTGCTTTCACATTCGCTGTCTTCGCCAACTCATCAGACTGTTGCGTTCAACTTAACCTAGACCTCTGGCTACTCTAAGATCAGTCGTCCAACGCAACCAGGTCTTTTGCTTTCACGTTCGTTGGCTTTGCCATCTCACAACTAGACTGTTGTATTCCACCTTAACCTAAATCTCTGCCCACGTTGTAGGTCAGGCTGTGTGTGCGTACGACTAGTCACGTTTCCTTTGCCTGAGTAGATCACGTCAGCTTTGCTCGCTGTATTTGGTCAAGTAGGTCACGTGTCCTGCTCAGATTCCTTAATAAAAGCACAACGTACAGTGAAATATCGATTTCACATTTCCCGAAACTATCGTGCCGTATTTGATGGATTTCTTATTTATACTTGCTTATCTCGCAAATATGCAGTTTCAGAGCTACAGCGCATTGTAGATCTGTCATGGACAAGTCCTTTTTTTCTCTGCTTGTGGTGTACAATGCCTGAAAGTCCGATATCGATATGTATAAAAATTCTACAAAATAAAAGAACTTCGTGTTCTAAATTCCATTTCAGTCCCATTTCACGACATTTTAATAGCCGTGAGTAAGTCTAATTAGGTGTTCTATTACTGACAACATCCGATTACTTTAGGTAGCTGCCCAAGACTGGCATACAATCTGTATATGCTACGAGAAAAATTATTACTACTTAACTGTCGAGCATTTGTATGATTAAGCAACAAATTCGAAAATTTGGTGGATACTATAGTGATGAATATTTATATTCTAATAAAAAGTTGTCTGGATAGCTTTCTGAATTTGTTTTTATCTATCTATACCGTCCCCTAACACCTTTGCAGTGTTACCTAGCTGGCTTCTGCAGTGGTATGCGACATTGACCAGTCAAAAGCCTGCAAATAGAAATGTAAAAACAGGTAACAGCAATTAACATTTATATAGTTTTCTTGCTAACCACCCTCCATTGTTTTATTAAACTGATGTATCGTTATTCAAGTAAGCTGCTTCTTCAGTGTCTGCTCAGAAGTCAGTCTGATATAGTGGTAATTCAGCTACTCACCTATGCATAGAGAGACAGCAAAAACCAACATGCCTTAGCTGACTAGCTCACAGCGTAAGTATTGTTTCTTTTTCTTTAAAAACATATTGTGTAAACACACGCACGCATACACACACAAAAGTATATTTAAAAATGCCCTAGATACATCAAACAAATATGTTAAGATAAATTAACTGTTGGAGTAAGCATGTCCGAAGTTGTGGACGTAAGCAGAAACAGAAATTAAAATATTTGTTTAATATTAATTAGAAGTAATGAATTCTTGGAATATTTGAAGCTGCTTACTTTATAGTTGCAAAGTTAACCAGTTCTATAGTATAATACATTCTACACGTTGATTCTGCCTTCATGTCGTTAAACATCAAATCGAAGAAAGATTACAGTCTAATTAGATAATTCCAGCATATCCTGAAAGAACGAGTCTAACAATTGATGTAGAAAGGTTTGTTCAGTTTTGCATCTGAGGGAGTCCCACGTGTTCGCTGTATAGAAATAAACACCTAAATTTACTACGGTCTCTGAATTCAACTGCGAAAACATATCTTGTTCAAACATTAGTTTATTAAGTTAAAATATATTCTGCTGTATACTTTATATGTATAATTTAACTGTCATATTCACAAGGGTAACTAACTGTAATGATTGTGACAGAATTGACGAAGTTTGTGTCTCGCTCCCAGCGGTTTGTTGTCGTTCTTCCATGAGCAGTGATTTCATTTAGCTTGTCTTCATCCTTTTCTGACGGCACAGGCTACAGTTAAATGCTGCCTGATCTCTGATCCTCTACTGGTGCTGCGGATCACTGCCTCACATGTATTACACTGCGGTAGTAAAGAGTAAACCTCATGTTAAATTATATTTATGTGTTAACTTCACGTCAAGTTTGTGCTATGCCCTTCGTCTTATTTGAAAGTTCAATTTTCCTCTGGATGTCGAATGTTCAAGACAATTTTAATCATTTCAACGGCACAGATCACTAACAAATTTATTAATTCTTGACGGTAAAGATTTTTGGACCTTCTCTATCTATACATTCAACTCATTTTCTGTCAGCCAATAAATTCTTCGTACTTCACGCAGAAGATACCCGCCATTGAACGCTTCTAAAATATCTTCGACACTTCTCTTCATACTTCTGGATTTTAACCAGCAGATACCTCTGTCAACTCTTCGACTTTTCAGTCCTCTTTACTGACTTCCCTCTATACATCAACATAAAGTTCACCAAACAGTTCTAACGCAACGCCTTCAAGCAATGACTCCTCATCAATCTTCATCACACCATCACGTTTCTCACATTGAATCCTGAACAGTCAAATTAGTTATTTTGACTGTCTTCTCAACAAGTAACTGTTCCATTACCACTCCACAAGAACTTTTCTTCATAAAATTCCATAAACGGTGCACACTACCGCGCTTTCATTCCAGCTGTCAAATGTCATCATCTTTCCTCTCTTTAAAAGCACAGGTTACATTTATTTATAATTGGGCATAGCCAACACGATCTAGCATAACATGCGCATCAATTTACAATCATTTGTACATCATATAATTTTGCATAACAGGAGGTTTATTTATGAACGAGCCACAATTATACCAACAAATATGAAAAGAACTTGCACTGAAACAAAAACAAATAGAGAACAGGGAACTGCATCTAACCAGAGAAAGACGTTCCTAACAAAACCCTTTACAGTACAAAAATTCTTTACAAGCACCTAAGAAGGAATGTAATACAAATTTTGAAAGTCAAAACAATAAATAATCGTTGGTGCATCACGCAACTAATCATAATAAAAGTATATGATTGACATACGTTTGACGTCAGAAGAAGGAGCTTGCAGTACTTTCTTTGGGATTCAGATAGCATAAATCAATCTTATCCCTGTGGTATATTTAGAAAGCACGTTCATGCAGCGGTGGTATTACGAAATGTAGGAGGGCCTTCCGCCGAGGGCACAGAACAAGACTTGTTACAGCCAGGAAGTCGAGCGATCGATAGGGACACAGTCTCCCCTCTGCCCAAGGGAAAAGTGAGCCCGTTAATTTATAACTGCGCGTTCCGAACTGAGAAATCCAATATTCATTGCTAGTTCGGGCTCACTCTCAGGCTTGTTTTTCTTCTTCTTCCTTCGTTTAATTATCATTCCTCCAGCGTTTCCATTCAGTTCTACATCAGTGCTGCATGTGTGTGACAATGCAGCAAATATTTAGTATAAGGACAAACGTTACACCAGCCACAAGCATTGTTACTACTCCTTACCATTTCTACGATGCCTCTTTTTCATATTGTTGTGAGCGAATTATTTGTAAATGTGGAAAAAAAAATCACACTGTAAATCGAAATACTCATCAGCCAAAGTAAGGTTTTTATTTCTTTTTCTTTTTTTTAGGCGAAGTAGCATAAAGAATTCACAATGAGATATTAACAGAAAAGGTAAAATGTAAATGTCATGTGACTAGGGCCTCCCGTCGGGTAGTCCGTTCGCCCGGTGCAAGTCTTTCGACTTGACGCCGCTTCGTCGACTTGCGCATCGAACAGAAAGGGTGAGTATCAAAAAATGGCTCTGAGCACTATGGGACTCAACTGCTGTGGTCATAAGTCCCCTAGAACTTAGAACTACTTAAACCTAACTAACCTAAGGACAGCACACAACACCCAGCCATCACGAGGCAGAGAAAATCCCTGACCCCGCCGGGAATCGAACCCGGGAACCCGGGCGTGGGAAGCGAGAACGCTACCGCACGACCACGAGATGCGGGCGGGTGAGTATCATATTGTCATGAAATATATGTTTTTAGTATTAAAAGATTAAAAAAACAGCCGACCAGTTGCAAAGGATAAAGTAATCTTTACCTAGGTTTCAATAGATATAAATCTATCTTCTTCAGAAGACGGCAGTATTACATTAACATGGAGTGAAGTATCCTAGTCGTTTTTGCAAACATTTGCATAACTCAGTTAATCCAAATAAAACATAGCCCTGAGAACAGGGTTTGTCAGACATATAAAAATTAAGAACATAGTAGTTGAAGAGCGCATGTGCAAAACTCCTTTTAGCTGCGACTAATGAAATGGTCGAAAAAGGTGGATAACTAGTAGCATTTTAAATAACAATAAAAACATTCAACACTCAGTGACCATTCAAATTATCATAAAAGTTACAAGAATTAAAATGTAAGGTATGATGAGGTCCTTAAAAAGCTGCGTAGTTGTATGAAGGTGCTTTATTCGGAGCTACCGGTTTCACGTCTGTATAGACACATCTTCAGGTTTGGCAGCCAAAAATACAAATCACTGTGTGAAATTTTTTATAATGGTAGAAATACAGAACCATTGTGCTTATATTAAACAAGAAACAATGACGAGTACTCGCAATGGTTATATTTTCATAGTGTAGGTGGACAATTACGGAATCCAGCTTCGGCAAGTTACCACGTTACGTAAAACCACAATGGTGGGTGCTAGGCCACCGCTCGGCCAGGGCGCGCTCTATCAGAACATAACATCACGCACCCACCCACCCACCCACGCACCCACCCACACACCCACTCTCACACACACAGGAGCCAACACGATGCCTCAAACATATTGCCGCTGATAGTAACAAATCACGGCAGAGAGCCGTAAAAAGGAATTTGAAAAGCACAAAACTGTCTCTCTGACTCTGGCTTCCTTCAACAGAAAGAACTACTGGAGTATAGTACAGACGATAACTGAAGAAAATATGCAATGAGACGTACAGAAATAACTTTTATTCAAAGACAATAAATTTTCTGAAACCGTCATCACTCATGGTGGTTCCTTGGGAATTACAGAAGGTGGGACATGGAACTTAATATGGTGTGTGATCACCATGGACAGCAATGAATGCTCAGCAGTGTGCTAATGTGTTCTTGTGATAGGACATTCCATTCCTCCACCAGCGACTGTTAGATGGTCGTTGGTACATGAGGACATACACGTGTCCGCAATGCACTCCCACTCATATCCTACGGGTTCTATGTCTAGCTAATAGGCTGGCCAAACAATTTGCAAAAAATCCTCTCATTCCGTGACCTCCGCCACCTGCGATTTTCAACGCAGTGACGCATTGTCATTGTTATGATGTGAATCAGTAGCCACTATCTTCCAAAGGAGCGAAATGCTATGCTTTCGTTGCTAACGATAAATGGATGGAAGGTTGTCAAAGCATCTGTCACCATACGAATCAGGACAGGCAAGCATAAGTTTGGTTGACATAAGTGCACTTCAAACAAATATAACCTACTCAACTTGTGCAACTTGCGGCAGACGCGGCTAGCTATAAGCACAACCCTGACACAAGCATGCATCTAAGTATACTGTATGTTTGCCAGTAGAGGTGTCAGCAACTCAGTGTAATCTTCGACTCCAACTAGCGACAGGAAGTACTGTCGACGACGAGTAATCTCGAACTAGAAGACTGGGTCCCAGATCCCCGCCGCTTGTAAGAACGTCCTGGCTGTTTTCATTGGTCTGTGGCCTGAGGGTTCTTCATTGGTGGCGACGTTGAAAGTGCCGCACGCAGCGCCCGCGGTTGTCTTCAACGCACCAGATCCGACAGTATCGATAGGTTAAAAATACTACAGTCATCCATAACAATGTATCCAGGGTCGAACGCACACTGAAAAGATACACATGGGGAAGGAGTGCAGTGTCAGAATAACTTTGACTGGTGAGTACAGCACATTCAGATGTTTGGAAGTGAATACGCCCTTGCAGCATTATGCTTTTCAGTACAATGACACCTGAGCCACCAAACAGATTTTCAGTAATGTTCCTGTGTGCATTACGCGTTCCCATATCTCTGCATCTGACGGTACGTCGAGAACCAGTACTCAGTGTCAATCTGCTCTCAGCCGAGAAGAGCGCACGACCACACTACCTCGTTGGTACAGTCCTTATACTGTTGGAACCATCGCAAGTAGTGCCAATGATGTGCAGATATCAACGGAACACAGCGCTTTGGTTATCGGGCAAAGGGGCCATCCGCATACAGTCACTGTGCCACTATGGAATGTGAAACTGCGAGTCTCGAAGTCCTGTTAAATGTGGCTGCAGTTTCATACTATGTTTGACATAGGTTCCGTCTTGCCTGTTGAATAATGTAGCTGTCGTCTGTTGCTACAGGGCCGGCCGCTGTGACCGAGCGGTTCTAGGCGCTTCAGTCCGAAACCACGCAGCTGCTACGGTCGCAGGTTCGAATCCTGTCTCGGGCATGGATGTGCGTGATGGTTAGGTTAGTTAGGTTTAAGTAGTTCTAAGTCTAGAGGAGTGATGACCTCAGATGTTAAGTCCCATAGTGCTTAGAGCCTTTTGAACAATTTGCTGCTGTAGTTGGGTGTGGTCGACCACCTCCTCTCTTCTAGGCAGCAGTGGCTTAGATGTGAACGCTCCACATGTACGTGACAAAATGCTGTGAGTAATACCTGATTCATGTGCAACATTTATCACTTCATACTTCTTTCAGTTTCCCGATAATTCCCCCCTGCTTCTAAATGCGTCTTCCGGCCATGTTGTAATGAAAAATTCCGCCGCAGTGCACCGTAGCTGTTCACTGATTAACACACGCTGTCTTTTCCCAGTCCTTCAAATCCATCGTCTTTCGGGGTCAGAGCCATTTGGCGCTATAATCACAATGACCTCAGACTATGTGAGATCGGGCTACCTATGAACAACAGGATCACCTCTGTCAACATCAACCTGGACTTCCATTAAATTCTACGGACTTTTTTTGTGCCGTTATCGTATCTGCCTCATCCTTAAGCTTTGCACAGAAATAGACCCTGTGCGCTCGCTGTCTCGAACAAAAGGAAGTTTGTAAATTCCTTGATTCTGTCCCAGTATCTACGTCTGTGGAACATGGCAACAGATTTCAGTGCTATTGACGTTTGCTGAATGATGCTCACAAGAGAATTATGGTTTACACACAGTGGTGTGCCAGAACTCACGTGAAGGCTATTTTAACCAATAATTTGACTAGCCAGGCAGAAAACACCAGCTGTCCGGTCGATGGCAAGAGAGACTCTGTGCGTGATTTGCTAAAGCTATCACACACACACACTCACTCACACCGCACAGACACACACACACACACACACACACACACACACACACACACACACACACTTACAAGCGTGCGAGAGAGACGGAAGAAGGTAGGGAGAGGACCTGGCTGTATGCTAAAGTCTTATGGTTATTGATGAGATAGCAGACATTACTAACGGACTTGGCTGAAGCTCTGCTGGCTCCTGTCTTCGGATGATTTTTCCATTTATTTAAATTTGTAAAAGTTGTGTACGTAGCCTTGTTACGCTCTGAAACGTGTAATCATAATAAAATTTGCCTGCGGCTTGAAGTCACTATTTCATTACAAAATTAGTTACTATGCACTTTATGTCCACTCCTCTTGCTGGCAAACCTTATCGTGTTTAAATATTTCATTAGTCCCACTATATTCAAGTGTGTATATATAATGAAGTAGCATTTCATTATAAATTTCAATATCCAGTGTGTACTCAGCAAACAACAAAAGCCACTGACCACTGTGGGACTGAATTGGCCCAGCAAATCGACCACTACAAAAATGAGTGCCCTTGTCGAACAAAATAAATTCAAACCACAGGAACAATTACTAGTGGTACAGTTTAATGAAGTTAATCTCTACGTGACACTATAAAAAAAGAATAATTAAAAATACTATTCATACTGCAGTTAGGTGAAAGTTACAAAAATTATGATCTGAAATTACGACTGTAAATATGACAAGCATTAAACTAGCTCTGAATCTGCTAAATGAGTTTTCCGTAAGCAACCTGTATGTGATGTAATGAAGCCTCACGACAGATTAACAGTGTGCTGAATTCGTACTCCAAAAGAAAGCCGAGAATACTCTGTTAAATTCTTTTATAAGTTGAATTTTCCGAGCAATCTACAGAATCCGTCTGTAGCCGGAATAGCTGGCTGGACACAGGGTCTTGAAAATTAAAGTTTTCAGTGCTCTTATGGAGACATCGTCAGACTTGAAAGGTAAGACATGTAGCACAACGGGAATACGTCTCGTTTCGATCCCCGGAACGCATTTTATGCATCATGAAGATTCTCTTGTTGGTGTTAAATCAGTCTTCGTCTCGTTAAATGTGTGTTACTTATCGATCTTTAAGGTTTAACTTCTTCTCTGCAGTATTCGTTGACTTTTTATTCAAGTAAATAATGTGAAACCAACACACAATTCTAAAGAATGAAAGTTGTACTAGCTTACGTAGATACTTTGATATTTTGCCTTCTTTCGAAAAAAAAATACTTCGTTTTGTCAATAGCGAAGGCATTTGAGGACAATGCTTTCATATAATGCTACAACACAGGATTTGTTAATTTTTGCTGTGGTGTCACCGCCAGACACCGCACTTGCTAGGTGGTAGCCTTTAAATCGGCCGCGGTCCGTTAGTATACTTCGGACCCGCGTGTCGCCACTGTCAGTGATTGCAGACCGAGCGCCGCCACACGGCAGGTCTAGAGAGACGTCCTAGCACTCGCCCCAGTTGTACAGCAGACTTTGCCACAGATGGATCAATGACAAATACGCTCTCATTTGCCGAGACGATAGTTAGCATAGCCTTCAGCTACGTCATTTGCTTCGACCTAGCAAGGCGCCATTACCAGTTTATATTGAGATTATAATTCATGTATCAACAAGAGCGATGTTCTCCAATTATGGATTAAAGTTAAGTATTCCAAGAGCTCCCTACTTTATTTATTAGACTCAACTCCTTTAATTGTACCAGACCTCACGCCAGTCTGCGTGAGCTTAAACGCGTGCATTTCGGCCTCCTCTAGCAACACGGTGTTGGCTCTTCTGCAAACACATAATTTGCAACGCTTATCTTATTCACAATTGTATCTACATTTTATACAATCTTTCCTGACTTCCTTAAATGTTGTCACCTCATATCGCTTCAGATACGAGGAGGTCGACAATTTTTCCGCTTCTCTTTAACTCAGAACTGAAACACCTTGGTTTCTCCGCGATTGTGAGTGAATGGAAACGGTCATAACTCGTTCCTTTCCGATATATTGTTTATAGGGTTAAGTAGAGACATTTAATGCACTTTAATTAGTGATTTCCACGTTCAATTACTGGAATATGTTGGCAAGGACGCTGTATTCACACTACTATAAAATACAATTGTGATGTGATGACTTAAACATTACTGTCCCGCCAGACGGAACTAAACACACCGCCCAATAAATTACACACACGCAGGAGACAAAACGCAAATACGGCACAACACATCCTCCAGGCTTGATACTTGCCTCACTTACGCCAAGAAGCAATGATTGATTTTGTTTTCTTCGATATAAATGTAATGTAACTAAACAGTGACGTACATACTGTAGATTCATGGATGCTCATTCAGGGAGTGTTGCAAAGTGCCTGCACCAACCTGAAGATTAAAAAAAAAATGCTACTGAGAATGAAATTCTTATTCTGCCAGGAATGATGTACATGGAGGGAAAGGATATCCACTACTTGTACAATAAGCAGGACGCAATTCTAAGTTACGAAGGAGGTGACAGGGACACAGTAATAGAAAACTGATTCCCAACCTGTAAATTTAGAAGCTGTAAAAGAGACTAAGGAGAGATTTCGGAATGAAATTGTAGTCCAAAGAACTGTAGTAAAATCTTAAAGGTACGTCGATGAAAGAGTATTTGATAGAGATAGCAAAAGGCTAGTAAGATTAACTGAATGGAATGAATACTCTTCAACAGAAATTATATGACAAACATCAGTAAAAGTAAAACTATTCTGAGATAAAGAGGTAAGGAAATGAGAAGCTGAAGGTATTACCAGAGATTTACATGTGCACAGCTTTAACGGCAGACGCAAATGAAGATATACTATGTAGACTGCAAAAAGTAATAAAAAGTTTGGTGCAAAAGAGAAATATGTTGGGATAGAATACAAAGTTTAGCGTTAGGAATTCCTATCTATAAGCAGGCAGACGTTATTCGTAACAAAGAACAAAATAATAGAAGATTTTGGGACATGGTGCCACAGAGGAACGCTGAAGTTTACACTAATTTATCGGAGAACTAATCAATAATTAACAGAGACTGAATCGAATCTTATAGCACACTTTGGCTATAAGAAGGGATGGGTTGATAATACTCATCGTAAAGAATCTAGAACCAGCTAATTTTGATACAGAAGTAAGCTTCTTTTTGGAGGGTAGGGGGATAAAATTATAAAGAGGAAGAGAGTGAGAGAGAGACTGAGGCTTGATTACAGTAAGCGGTTTCAAATGGATGTAGAGCGCAGAACAGATTAAATGTGGAAAGTTGTCTCAAACTTTTTGGGGAGTAATACCTACTACTTTTTGACACGATTGTGGACTTACAAAGATCGTATATAACCTACATACAGGGTGAGTCAGGAGGAAAGGTACATGCTTTGAGGGCTGACAGTATTTGTGATTCTGAATAAGAAACTTCATATGGACGTATGCCCTATTCCGAATGGTTTAGTATTACTTTTGTACGTTTTTATTGAATAACTCGAAAACCGCCCCCTCCAGTGAAAACGTCTCGCAGTACAAAATTAAACTATATTATATATCCTACAAGAAAGGTCCTATTCATTTTTCCCTAGAACTAGTGGTTTGTGCGAAGAGAGCGCGAGAATGTTGAAAAACTCGCTCTACGCGCATACGCTGCAGCTTACGTAGTTTTTGTAGGCCAATTTGAGGTAATTTCCCGACTTGATAGACCAATAGTGTCCCTTATCAAACTATTCGTCTGAACTTGCTACCTCAATACGCTACCTCAAATTGGCCTACAAAACTACGTAAGCTACAGCGTATGGGTGTCGAGCGAGTTTTTCAGCATTCTCGCGCTCTCTTCACACAAACCGTTAGCTCTAGAGAAAAAAAATGAATATGACCTTTTTTTGTAGGAAATTTGATATAGTTTAATTTTGCTCTGCGACACGTATACGCTGGAGGATGCGGTTTTCGATTTATTCAATAAAAACGTACAAAACTGATATTAAATGTGTTCTATCGCGGAAATCATTCGGAATAGGGCATTCGTCCATACGGAGTTTTTTTTCGTTGAGAATCACTAATACTATCACCCTTCAAAGCATGTACCTTTCCTCCTGACTCACCCTGTATAATGTAAAAATGTATGTATATATGCGTGCAAGTAAATCTCCTAAATCACTGCTTCGATTACAGCCAAACGTGAAATACCTATCACTCATTACCTGGAAAAGAGAACCACCTAACTCCAAATGGAGTGGTGGTGGGGATGAGCTCGGGGTGAAACAGGGTGGGGGGGGAGGGGAGGTGGACATAGAGATGGAGAGGAAGAAATTGATACATGGAGAACGAGGATATTGGCAAAGAAAGGAAGGAGATGGTGAAGGTAGGAGGAGCAGATGGACAGAGAGGTTTAAGTGGAGAGGAAAAGCGGTTAGGAGGTGGGCAGAGATCGGGGAAGGACAGATAGAGGAAGGAGGAGGAGATAAAGAGGTAGCGGAAAAGATGGACAGAGAGGGGTGGAGGAGAAAACGATCAGAGAGAATGGGTAGGAGGTAGACAGAGATCGGAGAGAAGGAGATGGACAGAGAGAGGAAGGAGGAGGAGATAGAGAGATAGTGGAGGAGATGAACAGAGAGGGGTGGAGGAGAGAATGGAGAGGAGAGAATGGACAGCGCAGTAGAAGGAGATGGAAGAGGAGGAGATGAACAGAGAGGCGGGAAGGAGGTGGGCGGAAAGGAGTAAGAAGAGATGGACAGAGAGACGAGGATGGAGAGGCTGATCAGAAAAAAGAGAGACAGAGAAAGAGAGAGAAAGAGATGTGTGCAACATATGTGAGGTAAATGAAGGTGGGTGAAGCTGCAAGTAAAAAGCTACTGTTTTAATAAAAAACAACGTAAATCACAATAACTGTTTAATTTTTGATTATGGTGGCCAGTTTCGGTGTGTATCGCAGTCCTAAAAAGGAGGGTGCAGATTGCCTGCGGAGTAGGTACATGGAGCCGGTATGTACTCGTAGTTAAGAGTTTCAGAAGGGTACCAGTCGGTAGTACACAATGGCTCTATGAACTGACTTATCGTCATGTGAAGTCCTGGTTTGAGAGTCATCCAACAGACTTAAACTGGCTTCCAGAATTAAAAACAAAACGTCTGTTTATAGACATCTCTTCATTAAGAAAGATGATGCCTACAACACTATCCAACTCGGGGAATAACACAACAAACAAACATGAGCTACATAATCTCAGCAAACGTGATGGAAGAAAATGAAAGGTTAATAGTTTTTCTAGTAGATAATTACACTCAGCAAACGGTGAGCTACGGAGACTGGAGAGATATCCAGCGATGCCTCGTGGCAGTCCTGGAAAGGAGCCCTCAGGCAGGTAACAGGCGCGTGCTAACTTCCCTTCGTCAGCCAACAGCACGGGGCGCCAAGCACCGAACAACTTCACCCCTCCGTGAACCGACGTACTACCATTAGTTTTCCCGGGGGTCTGCAGCCACCTCTGGAAAATCAAACTATACATTCCGCGCCCGGAGCAGACGAAAATACAGCGCCGGCAAATTAGGTCCCGGCACGCGAAAAAATCATTTGTGGTGCGCCGCGGCGGCGGGCCTGCCCAGCCGTGGGGAAGGCGAGCCGTGCCGCTGCGAGGCGTGGCGCCGCGCTGCAGGGGCGCGGGCGGCAGCCGGGCGCTACAGACTGCCCGCCCGCCTGCAGGCCCAGCCGCCGCGGCGGCCGGCCGGCAAGCACTGCCAATCGCTTCCGTACCCGCGGCTGCTCGTGCCAACACTGGCATTGGTAATAAGAAATGAAGCATCGCTTTCCTCATTTAGTCAGCACGGAAACTCAGGTTGCGCCGAGGGGCTCATTTGATATGAAGAGTCGAAGTGACCGCCCTCAAGGGGGCTGCCTCACTGTGTGTCCCACGTAAAACCGGTACGCCCCGCCATTCTAGTCGAATTGCTTGTTAAGTGGAAAAGCTGTTCCGAAGTTGGCTACACTGCTTCTTATCGTAAAGTTCAGTGCAGCTGTCTGTTCGTGCGTTGAAAGCTTGCAATAAATACGAGGGCTATTCCGAAAGTAAGGTCCGATCGGTCACGAAATGGAAACGACTATGAAAATCCGATAAAGCTTTGCACAGATGTGTTGGGTAGTGTCTCTAGTATAGCCCCAGTTAGCATCACGTCGCTCGTCTCATTTCTGAGCTCGCAGTGAGTGCGTAAAGATGTCTAGAAAATAGTGTCTGCCGCCAAGTACGGGGGCCTTGTGAGAAATTTCCCCTGAAGCTATGCAGCTAACATTACATAACTGTCGTGCTGTTTCGTCTTCAAGACAATTCTCAGCCGCATTCTGCAGGGGCAATGAAGATGCTCCTGCATCGTTTTCAAATGGAAATGTGAGATTACACACAATACAGCCCGTAATTGTCTCCCTCTGAGTTTCAGCTCAGGTCACATGAACCGCTGGTTATGAAGACAACATTTCGGCACAAGACAACGAGCCGTAGGCCAGCGTAGAGAATTGGCGGAGAGCACTGGTGGCTGCCTTCTATAGCGAGGGTATGGGAAAGTTGGTACAACGCTACGATACACGTCTAAGTCGGGTCGGCGACTATGTAGATAAGTAGCTGCAAGGTGTATCTAACTGTTGCAAATAAAACATTTTTGATTTTTACCGTGGTTTCCATTTCGCGACCTATCGGACCTTACTTTCGGAATAGCCCTCGTAATTCGCTGCCATACGGAATATTATGATCCCTGAAAAAAAATAAAAATAAAATAAAATAAAATAAAATAAAATAAGCAGCAGCTATGTTAAGGTTGATCTCCTTTTGTTACAATCTAGTATCTTCATATTTTTACACTTAAATAGAGTTTGGGCTGGGTGGAGTATGTCCAGTCATTATTTAATAACAACCATTGAAGTGAGGAAATCCGTGTATGTAATTAATATTAGTGTCCTGTGGCACGTTTTACTGTACTGAAGGCGAGGGAGAATAACGGTTTCTCGAGGCTGTAAAAGAAGGTAAGTGACAACGGATTGCCGAGCGGGATTAGCTGAGCGGTTTCAGACGCAGCAGTCATGGACTGTGCGGCTGATCCCGGCGGAAGTTCGAGTCCTCCCTCGGGCATGGGTGTGTCTGTTTGTCCATAGGATAATTTAGGTTAAGTAGTGTGTAAGCTTAGGGACTGATGACCTTAGCAACTAAGTCCCATAAGATTTCACACACATTTGAACATTTTTTACAACGGATTGCTTCATGGCTGGCTTAGACTGTGTCAAAAAGGCTTTTGCGTGGTACGTAATTGTAAGAGTAATTTTCACCCTTTTCAAGAACTTGCAGTCTTTATCTCTCCGATTTGATAGTCAAAACATAACACGAAGAAATGTTTTCTCCAGGCAACCTCATCAGAGAAGCTCGCTCTGCTTCCTGCATACCGATCTAAAGTAAGACAGGTAATTTTTTTTTGGATCATAATACTAACTATAATAAAGATCTATGGCACTAGGAACTAATCCGTTCGTACCTCCCACGCTAATTTAAATCCCTTTTGTGTGCTTCCATCGAGAATCATCCTCAAATTGCGGACATATATGATTCTCAAACTTATTAAATTACTTTCCTCTGACTAGGCGCCGGCCGGTGTGGCCGAGCGGTTCTAGGCGCTTCAGTCTGGAACCGCACGCCCGCTACGGTCGCAGGTTCGAATCCTGCCTCGGGCGTGGATGTGTGTGATGGCCTTAGGTTAGTTAAGTTTAAGTAGTTCTAAGTTCTAGGGGACTGATGACCTCAGAAGTTAAGTCCCGTAGTGCTCCGAGCCATTTGAACCATTTTCTAACTACGCAGTTGTCCGCAGCTCGTGGTCGTGCGGTAGCATTCTCGCTTCCCACGCCCGGGTTCCTGGGTTAGATTCCCGGCGGGGTCTGGGATTTTCTCTGCCTCGTTATGACTGGGTGTTGCGTGATGTCCTTAGGTTAGTTAGGTTTAAGTAGTTCTAAGTTCTAGGGGACTGATGACCATACGAGGTGCGGCTAGAAAAAAACCGGACTGATGCTGTAAAAAACATTTATTTACAATTATTTACAATTTCATGTTATCTCCTTCAATGTACTCTCCTCCTCGGTCTCTACACCGCTCCATACGAATTTTCCACTGTTCATAGCAATGCTGCAGATCATTTTCGGTAAGTCCATACATTACTTCCGTCGCTTTTTCTTTTACTGCTTCAACAGTCTCAAATCTAGTTCCTTTCAAAGCTGACTTGACTTTAGGGAAAAGAAAAAAGTCACAGGGGGACAAATCAGGGAGTAGGGTGGATGATCTAAGATGGGAATGTTGTGTTTTGCCAAAAACGTCTTCACTGACAACGCACTGTGAGCTGGGGCATTGTCTTGGTGAAGGATCCATGACTTTTTTCTCCACAAATCGTTCCGTTTTCTCCGTACTCGCTCACTTAGGGTAGCCAGGACGCTAATGTAGTAATGCTGATTCACTGTTTGTCTCTCTGGTACCCAATCAATGTGCACAATCCCTTTGATGTCAAAAAAAAAAAAAAAAAAAAAACAATCATCATTGCCTTGAATTTCGATTTTGACATTCGTGCTTTTTTTTGTCGTGGAGAACCAGGAGTTTTCCAATGCATCGATTGGCGTTTATTTTCGGGATCGTAAGTAAAAAACCACGATTCATCGCAAGTAATAACATTTTGTAAGAAGGTGGGATCACTTTCAATGTTTTCCAGGATGTCAGAACAAATAATTCTTCGGCGTTCCTTCTGTTCAATTGTGAGACACTTTGGGACCATTTTTGAACACACTTTGTTCATGTTGAAACTTTCATGAAGAATCTGCCTAACACTTTCCTTGTCAACTCCTGTTAACTCAGACACTGCTCTGATTGTTAAACGGCGATCTTGTCGAACAAGTTTACCGATTTTTCAATGTTTGCATCAGTTTTTGCTGTCAATGGTCTGCAAGTGCGAGTGTCATCACTGGTGTCTTCGCAGCCATCTTTAAATCGTTTAAACCACTCAAACACTTGTGTTCGCGATAAACAATTATCGCCGTACACTTGTTGTAACATTACAAACGTTTCACTTGCAGATTTTCCTAGTTTGAAACAAAATTTGATGTTAACACGCTGTTCTTTCTGTACACTCAACATCTTCCGACGCACAGACAAAACGTCAACTACTTAAAACAGACGCAACGGGCAGACTGAGTGCAGGAGGCAGATGAAACTCGAGCAGTAGGCGGAGCGAGAGTCACGTGACAGGCCACGCGACTTTCAGCCTTATTGCATTCGTTTTATTGTTTCACCAGTACTAGTCCGGTTTCTTTCTAGCCACACCTCGTAGATGTTAAGTCCCATAGTGCTCAGAGCCATGTGAACCATTTTTGAACTACGCAGTAAACAATTTTTCTATTCCCGTCAGTGAACGCCATTCACACAGAAGGAGATTTTACACCGCCGACCGTTTACACAGAGTCAGTACATACATATGTATCGTGTATTACATACATATGTAGAAAGCAGCAATATTGTTACATAAATGTTTGTTTCGTGTTATATGCAACTAAGCGCATGACGTTGAGCAAACTACAGTAATAAGGAATTATTTTCCAAAATTCTGAGACAGTAAAACCAGATCAGGAAAAATTGGACACAACGCCGATTCTGAAATATTTTTCCGGCGGTAGCAAAACAGCACGTCAAGAAAGAACATCAGTAGTCATTCGTAGCGCTTGTTAAAGTTAATTGTCGGAGTAGAAATGATTTTTTACGAGTCACACTGTATCCTAGGCATAGAATTTGGTTTCTTTTCTAGTACCTTCCAAATTCATTATTTTTCTAGCAATGTTTGATTACTTAAATGTTTCACCACATTGCGGAAACATTCTTGTTGTAGCGCGCAAACATACATAGCGTCACACAATTGTTTTGCAAGTCTTATGGTTCAATAGCAGAGGGATGTTACAGCTAAGCGTCATCTTTGAACTGTTTACGTATTGAACATAATACGAATAAGAAAGTGGTTACTTAATGTCGGAAATTCATACATGTTGTTACGATTAATACTACGTCTGAAACAACAACCGTGGGAATGTGAGAGGAAGAAAATACTTTAGACACTATACCCGAGACTAATTTGAAACGTTCAGCGTGACTAGTTCCGAAGTAGCAAACCACACACCTGACCCATTTCTACTATTATATCAAAAGACAGTAGCTTTACTCAGTCAAAAACTTGATGCAAACAATCGAAACCTTGATAAAACGTTTGACGGAAACAATACAAAACTTTATAAGAGGTTTGTTGAAAAACTTGATTACAGAGTTGACGGAAACAATCGAAGACTTGATAACATTTCAGACAGTGTACGGCACTCTTTAATTTCTTTAGTTGATTAATTTTGATTCTTATAACTTTATTTCTTTATAATATTCGCTTTTTAGTTAAGATACCAATATTTTGGTCCATCTTTTATAAGTATATTTTTGGCATTATTTTTAGGAGGTGGTTTTACTATTTTACTTTTTTTATTAAGCTGTCTATTACATTTTTGGATTTATTTGGGTCGGGGGAACTTAACCACGTTTGCTTTGACTAGCGACGTTGGTAGTATTAATTAGATGCACAACACTTTCAGAGCAGACGTCTCGAATCACCTCAATGAAGTCATCGCGGCGACTTAGAAGGAATAACTAATGACATTTGAACAATGAAAACTACAGTAGAAGGCCCGCGTGAACAGGTTGACAACTGACAAATGATTTTCATACAATGCGGTTAGAACACACAGCTATACAGTCCACAGTTCAACAGGTAGTCAAACAAGTAGATGACGTAGCAACAAAATATGAAAAACAAGTTGGCAGTTTATTGCGACAGAAAGAGCCTTGAGCTTCTGGAGGCCGTTCAGCCAACGATTACCGATGTGACCACAGAGCAGAATACATCAGTATCAAAGATACAGACTTAAACAGGATATACCTAAGTGGAAGAGACATGTGCAAACACAAATATGAACACAACTGGAGAAATCAGAAGAAGAATGGAATAATCTCAAGGAACAAGTAAGGAATGATAGTAGCTACACAGGTAAGAGGAATGATGAATGTCATAGTCAAATTTCCCATGCAAATGTAAGTGCACAAGGAACGGTGGCTAGCACAAACGTAGTACCACAACACACTTTTACACGAAATGTGACGGGAAACATCACACTTTCATCAATTATACTAAAAGAAAGTCTTCTAAAAAACCGATAGCTCCAAATGTCATCCCAGAAAAGAAATCTGTTCATCCAGTTGTTTTCATGAAAGGTTTTAGAGGCGTATTGCCTACAGCTTGGTCTGAACAACAATGTGAGCCCGCACTTTGGGCATCCGAGACAGCAGAGAGCTGTCACACACTAGCGTTTATTGCGAAATATTGGACGCGTTGTGTGGCAGGAAAGATTAAGAAAAGAAGTAGTTCATAGTCATAGAATATCTGGCAGTGACTGTTAAGAAAATATTTCGAGAAATTCATGCACAAATAAGACTCGTTTCTGGATGAACCCATAGCTCTTAGTGATGTTCTACACATTTTGAAAGGAAAACTACCATTTCACACTTGATAAAAACTGTTACATGTCCCAGAAACTAATCTTGAAAACTTTTCCTCGGTCCACGGATCTATTGACCTTGTAAACGAAGCTATGAAGTCTACTAATAACAACAATAAACAAAATGAGTAACGTAATGGTGGGGGCACCCACCTGGTCGCAGTATAACGGCAGCAATCCCGGGCGTGCAACTGCCACGGTTCCCGCGTTTGTTGACACCCGGCAGGCAGGCTTTGCCGACGTTAGTGCCTGGCGCGACTGGCGGCAGGTCTCTGAATCATAAAAGCAGACGTAAGAATGATGACAGGTATCAACCAGATTATACGAACCACGGTAACGGCAGCTTGAATGATCAGAACAATAGAAGTCAGCGGGGAGTGGGGAGGGCACCGCCAAATAGTCACCCACAGTAAAGTACGAATAGGAATTATCAGAATCCACAGTGGCAGCACCGTCAGGGAAACCAGTCACAATTTAATCAGAGGAGAAACGCTTATCAACAATCGAATATGGCCCCCAATTCGAATGTGGAGCTGCAGCAGAGAAAGCGTGAAGGTGCGAAAGATATATTTTGAATAGCAAAAAAATGGCTCTGAGCACTATGGGACTCAACATCTGTGGTCATAAGTCCCCTAGAACTTAGAACTACTTAAACCTAACTAATCTAAGGACATCACACACATCCATGCCAGAGGCAGGATTCGAACCTGCGACCGTAGCAGTCGCGCGGTTCCTGACTGAGCGCCTAGAACCGCTAGACCACCGCGGCCGGCTTTGAATAGCAGCTGCAGAGGATTAATCAGTTCTCCGTTGGAGAAAGTATACTGCTAAAGACCCACTGTAAACCATCATTGTTACAAAAGAAACATAAGAAATAGCAGTTGATATACAACGGTCCTTTTCGCATTGTGCTGACACCGCACAATGGAAGCTAATTACTAGCATACCCACAGTGCGGGAAGATAAAATGTTTGTACGAACATGGCGACCTGTTGTTGTGGTCTTCAGTCCTGAGACTGGTTTGATGCAGCTCTCCATGCTACTCTATCCTGTGCAAGCTCCTTCATCTCCCAGTACCTACTGCAACCTACATCCTTCTGAATCTGCTTAGTGTATTCATCTCTTGGTCTCCCTTTTACCCTTCACGCTGCCCTCCAATGCTAAATTTGTGATCCCTTGATGCCTCAGAACACGTCCTACCAACCGATCCCTTCTTCTAGTCAAGTTGTGTCACAAACTTCTCTTCTCCCCAATCCTATTGAATACTTCCTCATTAGTTACGTGATCTACCCACCTAATCTTCAACATTCTTCTGTAGCACCACATCTCGAAAGCTTCTATTTTCTTCTTGTCCAAACTACTTATTGTCCATGTTTCACTTCCATACATGGCTACACTTCATACAAATACTTTCAGAAACGACTTCCTCACATTTAAATATATACTTGTTGTTAACAAATTTCTCTTCTTCAGAAACGTTTTCCTTGCCATTGCCAGTCTAAATTTTATATCCTCTCTACTTCGACCATCATCAGTTATTTTGCTCCCCAAATAGCAAAACTCCTTTACTACTTTAAGTGTCTCATTTCCTAATCTAATTCCCTCAGCATCACCCAACTTAATTCGACTACATTCCATTATCCTCGTTTTGCTTTTGTTGATGTTCATCTTATATCCTCCTTTCAAGACACTGTCCATTCCGTTCAACTGCTCTTCCAAGTCCTTTGCTGTCTCTGACAGAATTACAATGTCATCGGCAAACCTCAAAGTTTTTATTTCTTCTTCATGGATTTTAATACCTACTCCACATTTTTCTTTTGTTTCCTTTACTGCTTGCTCAATATACAGATTGAATAACATCGGGGAGAGGCTACAACCCTGTCTCACTCCCTTCCCAACCACTGCTTCCCTTTCATGTCCCTCGGCTCTTATAACTGCCATCTGGTTTCTGTACAAATTGTAAATAGCCTTTCGCTCCCTGTATTTTACCCCTGCCACCTTTAGAATTTGAAAGAGAGTATTCCAGTCAACATTGTCAAAAGCTTTCTCTAAGTCTACAAATGCTAGAAACGTAGGTTTGCCTTTCCTTAATCTTTCTTCTAAGATAAGTCATAAGGTCAGTATTGCCTCACGTGTTCCAACATTTCTACGGAATCCAAACTGATCTTCCCCCAGGTCGGCTTCTACCAGTTTTCCATTCGTCTGTAAATAATTCGTCTTAGTATTTTGCAGCTGTGAGTTATGAAACTGATAGTTCGGTAATTTTCACATCTGTCAACACCTGCTTTCTTTGGGATTGGAATTATTATATTCTTCTTCAAGTCTGAGGGTATTTCGCCTGTCTCGTACATCCTGCTCACCAGATGGAAGAGTTTTGTCAGGACTGGCTCTCCCAAGGCCGTCAGTAGTTCTAATGGAATGTTGTCTACTCCCGGGGCCTTGTTTCGACTCAGGTCTTTCAGTGCTCTGTCAAACTCTTCACGCAGTATCGTATCTCCCATTTCATCTTCATCTACATCCTCTTCCATTTCCATAATATTGTGCTTGTGGTGTCACCGCCAGACACCACACTTGCTAGGTGGTAGCCTTTAAATCGGCCGCGGTCCGTTAGTATACGTCGGACCCGCGTGTCGCCACTATCAGTGATTGCAGACCGAGCGCCGCCACACGGCAGGTCTAGAGAGACTTCTTAGCACTCGCCCCAGTTGTACAGCCGACTTTGCTAGCGATGGTTCACAGACAAAATACGTTCTCATTTGCCGAGACGACAGTTGGCATAGCCTTCAGCGACGTCATTTGCTACGACCTAGCAAGGCGCCATTATCAGTTGCTATTGATCTTGTTAATCATGTACCGTCAGACCGACGTTCACCTTTAACGGATTAAAGTTAAGTATTCCACCAGCTACGTCCGTTTTTCTCTATTCTAATTTCCTTGTCCTGTTCCAGACCTCACGCCAGCCTGCGTGAGCTAAAACGCGTGCCTTTCGGCTTCCTCTAGTAATATGGGGTTGGCTCTCCTGCCAGCCCACAACATTTGGCGACGAGGCCAAACAGCGTTCTTATCGATATTGCCCTGATTTACTTGTGTAATGGCTTCGCCACAATCTCTAGATGTACTGTCCGAATTTTATCGCTTACAGAATCAGCAGACGCAGGGCTTACTGGATGCCCTTGGACAGCTCGTCCAGGGTCAACGAGCAATGCAAAAAGATGTGGCGGCCGCCGCTCCACCGCTAACGCAGTCACAACACGCAGTTGCAGCAACTTTTCGTCCTTTTGATGCTGCACTGGAAAGCTGGACGGAGTGGTCACGGCATTTTGGATTCCATCTCGCCGCCTACAGAATTCAAGGTAACGAGTGACAGCCTTTTTTGTTATCATCAGTCGTGGTGAACACGTACCGTGTGATAGTCAAATTATTTCCTCGACGCAACGTAGCAACTCTGCCCTACGACGAAATTTTGTCTGCATTAGATGCATATTTCAAAGAATCAGTCAATGTAGTTGCGAAGAGGTGTACCTTCTTTTGTACAAAACGTACGGCAGGTCAGACTAATAGGGAGTGGGTTGCAACCTTGCAAGGCCTTACTAGGGATTGTGCTTTTCAGTGTCAATGTGGACTCCCTTATTCAGATGCTATGGTACGTGATGCCATTGCACAGAACGTTCCTGATGTTCGTATAAGGGAAAAGATTTTGAAACTAGTCAATCCCTCCCATCAACAAGTGATAGACATATTGGATCGGCAGGACACACTTGACTTTGCTCAGGAATCATTTGAAACTTCACCACCCGTGTGTCAGGTTAACCGGCCCACTGGGCGCGCTGCAAGGAACAGTAAACAGTCCTCGCACCCGGCCGAGCAGCGGCCGCCAGGCTCTCAGCCACGTGTGCCGCGCAGGCAAGCAAATGCAGTGCTAAAATCATGCCCGCAGTGTGCTAGTAGACATTCGTGTGAGAATTGCTCGTCACGCCAGGCTCTTTGCTTTTTCTGTAATAAAAAAGGAGATGTTCAGAGTGTTTACCAGAAAAAGCTCAGATCGGACACTCACAACCATTCCAGGCCCTTTGCTTCGCGCCGAATTCGAACCAAGGATACTCAGGCTCGTGAAACTTCGCCCATGGAAATTCATGTAGTTCATTTCACTCCGCTCAGTGCCACTCTCTCTAACAGTGGCTGTGTTTGTCCCACAAATAGTGTGCGTCGACATCGCCGGAATTCCCGTCAAGTCGCAAGTGATTCTGTACCAGTGTCAGTTCACGTTGCACGAGACAGTCGCTCTTGTCGTCAGCAGGACAATAAACTTTTTGTAGACTTGGACATTAACGGCAAAGTGATACCATTCCAGCTCAATACCGGAGCTGCAGTTTCACTGATCAATCAAGACACGTACAAACAGCTGGGCTCACCGCCATTGCATGCAGCAAATGTTAAGTACCTATTCCGGTCATCAAATCCCTGTGTTAGGACAGTGCAGCCTTCTTGCAACATACAAAGGACAAACAAAACTTGTGTCATTTTACGTCCTTCGTTCTTCTTCTGCAGTGAACTTGTTTGGTTTCGATTTATTTCAGTTGTTTAACTTGTCTATAGTCAATCAGGTCCTATCAGTGAACCAGACTGTGCCTTCAGACAGTGTTTCTCGTCTATGTGAGGAATTTGCAGACATTTTTGCACCGGGCCTTGGTTGCGCTAAGAACTATAAAGCACATGTGGTACTGAAAGTAAACGCGCAACCGAAATTTTTCAGAGCGCGCAATGTTCCCCACACATTGCGTGTTGAGGACGCAAAAACATTAAACGATTTGGAATCACAAGGTGTAATTGAACGTGTGCTGGCTTCTCTCTGGGCATGACCCTTAGTAATTTTGCCAAAAACCTTCGGGACAATTGAGACTGTGTGGACTTTAAGGCAACAGTGAATCCACAACTAGTGATTGCAACTTTTCCTTTACTGTGGAGACCTCCCGCCCCACGTGTTGAGCAATTCGGCGGTACGTCCACCCGGCCTCCCGCATGCCCACTATACGCCCTCGCTCAAAGTCCGTCAACTGCACATACGGTTCACGTCCACGCTGTCGCGGCATGCTACCAGTGTTAAAGACTGCGATGGAGCTCCGTATGCCACGGCAAACTGGCTGACACTCACGGCGGCGGTGCACAAATGCTGCGCAGCTAGCGCCATTCGACGGCCAACACCGCGGTTCCTGGTGTGTCCGCTGTGCCGTGCGTGTGATCATTGCTTGTACAGCCCTCTCGCAGTGTCCGGAGCAAGTATGGTGGGTCTGACACACCGGTGTCAATGTGTTCTTTTTTCCATTTCCAGGAGTGTATGTGCGCCACGCCTCTACCATTTCAGCTCCACTTCATCGCTTACGCCGTAAAGGTGTTCCGTTCGTCTGGACGACGGAATGCGAACGCGCCTTTCGCCAGTTGAAATCGGCGTTGCTTTCCAATACTTGCCTTACGCCATTCGATCCCCAGAAGCCCCTTTTGTTGATGGTGGATGCATCGGATTTCGGGATCGGTGCTGTGCTTGCGCACATAGATGGATCGCACGATCGCCCTATTGCCTTTGCGTCCAAATTGCTCTCGTCTGCGAAAAGAAATTATTCACAGATCGAGAAAGAAGCATTGGCTCTCGTATTTTGTGTTATAAAGTTTCATGATTTCTTGTATGGTCGTCACTTCACCATCATCACAGACCACAAACCTTTGACATCGCTTTTTCATCCGAACGAGCCTGTATCTCCACGTACAGCACAGAAATTCATTCGCTGGTCTATTTTCCTCTCGCAGTACCGCTACGATATCTTGTATCGGTCCACTGCTAAGCACGGAAACGCCGATGCGTTGTCCCGTTTGCCTGTTGCTGAGGATAGAGCATTCGATTCCTCCGAACTTGCTCGCATGTTCATTGATGCGGAAACTGATGACGTGGTCGAATCGTTTCCGATTGATTTTCGTCGTGTAGCTACTGCCGCAGCTGCCGACCCTGTCCTTGCTACCGTTCTGCGTTTTGTTGCTACGCAATGGCCCTTGTCAAAGTCACGGATCAGGGATCCGTTGGTTCACCGATTTTTTGCTCACAAGGAGAGACTTTTTGTTCGACGTGGTGTTTTGCTGCTGCGTTCTGATAATGATCAGTCCAGGGTCGTGGTCCCACGTTCGTTACAGTCCTCGGTCTTACAGCTTCTCCACCAAGGACATTGGGGTATAGTGAGAACGAAACAACTTGCTCGTCAGCACTGTACTTGGTTCGGAATCGATGCTGCGATTACGAATATTTGCTCTTCTTGCATGGTGTGTGCCGAACAAGAATCAGCACCGCCGCGGAAATTCTTTGCATGGCCAAAAGCCACTTCCCCTTGGCAACGCATACACATCGATTTTGCTGGTCCATTCTGGAATGCTCGATGGTTGGTTGTGGTAGATTCATTCAGTAATTTTCCTTTTGTTGTCCGGATGTCTTCCACGACGTCATCTGCCACCATCCAAGCGTTATCTGCTATCTTTTGCATTGAAGGTCTTCCCCAGACTATTGTTTCCGACAATGGCCCACAATTCATGTCCGCAGAATTTCAGTCATTCTGCAAAGCCAATGGTATTCAACATCTGACATCCGCGCCGTTTTCGTCACAGTCAAACGGTGCCTATTTGATTTTGGAATTATAACCCTGTATTCACCTGACCAGAAGTCTTGTTCCTCCTGCCACCGAACTTCACTAATTCCCACTATATCTAACTTTAACCTATCCATTTACCTTTTTAAATTTTCTAACCTACCTGCTCGATTAAGGGATCTGACATTCCACGCTCCGATCCGTTGAATGCCAGTTTTCTTTCTCCTGATAAAGACATCCTCTTGAGTAGTTCCCGCCCGGAGATCCGAATGGGGGACTATTTTACCTCCGGAATATTTTACCCAAGAGGACGCCATCATCATTTAACCATACAGTAAAGCTGCATGCCCTCGGGAAAAATTACGGCTGTAGTTTCCCCTTGCTTTCAGCCGTTCGCAGTACCACAACAGCAAGGCCGTTTTGGTTAATGTTACAAGGCCAGATCAGTCAATCATCCAGACTGTTGCCCCTGGAACTACTGAAAAGGCTGCTGCCCCTGTTCAGGAACCACACGTTTGTCTGGCCTCTCAACAGATACCCCTCCGTTATGGTTGCACCTGCGGTACGGCTATCTGTATCGTTGAGGCACGCAAGCCTCCCCACCAACGGCAAGGTCCATGGTTCATGGGGGGGAGGGGGGGGGGATGGCGACCTAAGGAGTAAAAAAAAAAGTGTGTGTGTTCCTAAGGAACCAAACTGCTGTGGTCATTGGCCCCTAGAACTACACTACTTAAACCAATTTAAGGTAACTTATGCTTAGAACAACATACACACCCATGCCCGAGGGGGGACTCAAACATCCGGTGGGAGGGCCGCGCAATCCGTAACATGCCTCTCAAATGTCGTAGATAAGAAAACCAGTCGTTGCGCTGTAGTACTGCGCTGGTGGTTGCGTATGCACTCATTACGCGCCAGTATTCTTGCCACCCAGCGGACGTAGGAATAATGTGAAATTTAAAATAGAAAGCGAACTTTACAAAGACACTTGTGCAGGTGCATGTTCAGAGAATTTGTGGAGAAAGGAATAAATGCATCCTCACTAAAAGCTCAAGAGTTAACACAAAAGGAGAAATCGCGAGGTATCCCAGATTACCGAGAGTAAAATAATGATGTAAGAAAAGAGAACGTAGTTTCTTTTCTTTATGTATACATGTAGTATAAGACGTTATCTAGATTCTGTTAAAATATTTTATTCATGTGAACTATCATTTCAGAAAGAGGTGGCAGTTCCTCAAAAGTATCGGCTACCATAGGGAATCTCGGGTACCAAAATACTACCCTTTGAAGGCCTCACGAATGGATCAAAGGACAGTAAAATTACCCAACCAATTCCTGATTCATCCTACGACGGTATAGTCACCCGAAGAGAACATACACCTACGTAGGAATATTGTACTTTCCCCCCCTTGTTTCCGTTCCATGTACGAGGAACTGTAACTGTTTTACTGAAAAACGCTTGTTTTATTGTATTACTGAAAATGAATGAGGAAATATGTGCAAAGAGAGGAATCACCATGAATGAAGCTAAAATGAACAGAGAGAAATTGTGCTGTGTTATTAGATAAGTTAGAACGATTTTTTGTGTGTGAAGACAATATTGTCACCCACTGTATACTTTGCTGTGCTTTGTATGAATAATTACGCTTAATAGCAGGATGCGTGGTTTGAAAATGGGTGTGTCAACCCGAAATCGCTAACCAATAGAGCTGAATTTTATCGCAGTGCAGTTGAGACGGACGAAATTACAAAAAAATAAACATATTTTCCTGTTTCCTCAACACTGTGAATGTTACTATAGTTGAAAGAACAGAACAAAAGACCATTTCATACAACTGTAAAAACTGATATGTGAATGAACCACGTAAGAAGTCACCGAATCTCAATGCCGCATGGACTATTATGAATACCAAGATTTTAAAATACCTCAGAACACTCTATCACAAGTGAAAGACAGTATGAAGCAAACATTTTGAGAAGTGAATCATTGAGCTCAGCCATTTGAGTTTAAACTGCATAGATTTCTCCCAAGGGGGCGGTGAAACCTTACAATAAATTATAGTATAATTGCCAGAAGGAATATTATGATCTTTGTAGAAAAACAGGAGATGCGTTTAGGTTGATCACTTTAGCACTGAACAGAGTTTTGGCAGAGGGAATCATGTCCGTTCATTGTTTAATGATAACCACTCAAGTGAAAAAATCGGTGTACCTAAATATTATGGTAGTCATGTGGCACCTTTTACTGTAGAGAAGGCGAAGGAGTGTTCGGTTCTTCGACGCTGTAAAAGAAGGTACGTGAAAACAGATTAATTCCTGGCTGGCTTGGACTGTATCAAAATGGCCGCTTGCGCGGTACGAAAGAGTTGAGAGAGTAATTCTCACCCTCTCCTAGAGCTTGCACTCTTTAACTTCCCAATTTCACTGTCGAAACATAACAGGAATATTAGTTTTCTCCAGGTCACCTCATCAGAGAAGCCCTCTCGCCCTCCTGCATACTGAGCTAAAGCGATCCGGCAATTTCTTTCTAGTCATAAAACTAACCACAATCATGAAATATGGCACTATGAAGAAACCCGTCACTACCTCTCTTGCTAATGCAGATCCCTTTTGTGTGCTGCAGCTAACGATTCCACCGGGAAACATCTTCAAATTGCAGCTTAATTCATTTTCAAAATTAATAAATTTTTTGCTCTCACTAGGCAGTCAACAATTTTTCTATCCCCATCATTAAACGTAAGTCGCACAGAGAGAGATTTTACAGTGTTAGTTGTTGTGACAAGATTATATTGTTGAGTTGATACAGAAATGAGGCAGTTTGCATTAGAACACCGAATTGATATTGTGGAGTGTGTAAAGTGGTATGGTCTCCTGACCTTCATTTCTTACATATTCCGACCTCATCATCGTATTCTGCGTATCAAGAAGTTTCATTCCAGCCCAAACTCGACTGGGTCGAGTCAGTTTTACATATTTCCAATTTAGTCGATACGCAAATATAAGAAATAAATCGCAAGTGCACACTGAGATTAAAAAGTCGAGGCTGGCTTACACAAACATTCAAGACACGACGACCACAGAAGTGTTTGTTCGGCAGAGGCAGCCAGCCTCCTGGAAAGTCAGTAGGAGGATGAGTTAGCACGCAGCTGTGTTGGCCGGCCAACTGCCCAGAAAGCAAAAAGTTTTTCCCCGGAGAAAAGGGATAATGGCCTGCGTGTTCACCGTAAAAGCTAAACCCGCTATATTGTTTAGGAGAGCCCCAGCATACGCATTTTTGATGGACTAAGGGTACTTGTCAGATCAATCCGTTGCACAACTCGTCAACATAACACCCACATACTGTTACAGACAGGCTTCATCAAGGAACGCTAAGAAATGTCTCAAGCGAAGTACCCTGGCAGGAAACTGCCAATGACCAGCTCTAATCAAGATCCGCGCAAGAAATGGAGGGCTGTAGGACTCATTCATAATATGCAGTGGAATGGGCAACCGACAGTAAGGCCACCAAAAAATATAGACAGAATTGGCACATACATTACGGGAAGTCCTCACAAGTTGGTAAGGAGCAGGTTGGTGTATCTTGCACATCATGTCATCTTGTACTAAAAATATGAAATTAAAAGCCTGTTATGTGAGTGTGGTGCAAGAGTTGAAATTTGAGGATCAGGAAAAAAAAGAGTTTATTATTGTGACTGGCTATCGACATCAACTGCTAACGGTTACTTGGCCATCTTGCTCTACATAGTGTCAAATTTTCATTTGTCAACTTACGTAAACTTCCAGAATTGCAGATACCGTTCACAGGACGACCCATATATTCAGCATGAGAACCTCTTAACTCAGGTGCTTGGTGTGCATTGTTTGGCGTGAGCATTAGTGCCGCCACATTTTCCAGTTACACCTTAGACAGTGCCAGATATCTAGAGATATCCCCACTCTTTCTATACACAGTTAACAGCTGTAGTGAAGCTGTATGCAGTATTCTAACAAGATGGAGCAAACGCTCACTCATCCAACCAAAGTATGACCAACATCACCAATGTAATCCCTGTAGACAGATTTGTCAGTCGAAGCCTCTGGCCCCCAAGGTTCCCGGACGTAACATCATGTGATTTTTATTTATGGCGCTCTCTAAAAAGCAAAGGGTATGCCAACAAACCTCGCACAACAGGCTATATTAAACGGCGCGTACCTAGACAATTTAACAACATTACCCTTGCAGAATTACAGAATATTACTTGTAACAACATCACACGAAAGTAGCAACGTCTGGATGCCCATGGCTACCACATCCAGCAACTCTTATACACTGGTAACTATGTTTCTTGACGTTACTATTATCCTTTTTTAATTAGTTCATTGTCACTTTAATCTCGGGAGTGAGGGGTACCGATTTCATATGGGCCACTCTGTTTATCAAGTATCCTCCCATTTATGGGTTTTGAAATTTAAATTTGTTCATGTGGGTCAAATTTTACCGAAGGAAGGATACGTTACACTGCCGTTAAGGAAGGTGTGTATGTAGTCATGAGATTGGCAAGAAGGCTCCCCTACCCCCTGAAGCAATTGAAAAGCACGTGGTGATAGGGATGCAGGGAGCGGACGGCCAGTGGAGTAGTTGATCAAAGGGAGAAGGGGATGAGATAAAAATGTGACGCTGGTTCAATTCATCAGCGCACTTTATGGTGGTAAAGTGGTAGCTTTCCGAAGTATTGTGCCCGTTGCACGTTACATCAGAGAGTTCATATTTTTCGGTGGGAAACTGCCCCTAAGGGCGGGAAGATGAGCAGTGATCAACGGCATAAGGCTGCAGAAGGCAGTGGAAACCACTGCATCAATGGCAGATAATGTGTATCCACAGAACATGTGGTCTTAATTGAAAAAGCGTCATGATGATGTCCACATTGGCAAAAGACTCCGGAATAGTTCCCTATTCGGATGTCCAGGAAGGGACTGCCAAGGGGTAGGTGACCAAGAGAATAAGGTTGAATAGCCAACGAAAGGATAAAGTTCTTCGAGTCGGGGCGCAGAATGTCAGAAGTCTGAGCGTGGTAGTGAAGCTAGAAAATGTGAAAATGAAAATAATAAGGCTCAGTCTAGATACAGTGGGGCCAATGAAGTGAAATGGAAAGACGAAAAGTATTTTTGGTCAGATGAGTGTATGGTAATATCAACAGGAGCAGAAAATGGTATAACGGGATTAGGAGTCGATATGAATAGTAAGGTAGGAGAGAGAGTGAGTTACTGTGAACAGTTCAGCTATATAGGTGTTCTCATTAGAGTCGACAGGAAGCCAGCACAAGAAACGATGGTTCAAGAATAATTGCCGACGTCGCAAGCCGAAGATAAAGAGACAGAGAAAGTATATTAGGATACTGAACGGCTAATTCAATAAGTAAAGGGAGATGAAAATCTATCGTAGAGGGCTGGAATGCAGTTCTAGGGGAAGGAGTAGAGGAAAGGGTTATGGGAGAATATGTTCTTAGTAGTAGGAAACAGGGAGGAGAAAGACTAATTTAGTTCTACAATAAATTTCAGCAAGTAACAGTGAATACTCTGGTCAAGAATCATAAGAAGAGGACTTACTTTTGGAAAACGCCGGGAGATAAACGAAAATAACATTTAGATTACCTCATGATCAGGATTAGATTACGAAATCAGACACTGGATTGTAAGGCATATCGTGGAGCAGATATAGACCAGATCACAATTTAGTAATGATGAAGAGTAGGCTGAAGTTTAAGAGACTAGTCAGGAAGAATCAACGTGCAAAGAAGTGTGATACGAAAGTACTAAGGAATGAAGAGATACACTCTAACTAACCTGTTACTACGGGTTATTACATTATTATTGGGAATGTAAATACTTATAGCTTGTAAATTAACGTGTGAAGATTAGGGTCGCCACCGACTCTAACCATACAATTAATCAAAGGTTTGTCCGAGTCGGAAAATAAATTAATTTGATCACAGACCAAAAACTCATAAAATTACGAACGTCGTGATATCGCTCACAGAGAATGCGACGTAATTAATAGTATTTCCCGTGCACTGTTCACGAGAATAAACCATTTAAAATAAAATAGCACATACAAGAACACTGTGCAGAAGATCAGTCCCAGTAACACATCTGAAAATAAGACTTAATCTAAGGCATTTGTTTTGAAATAAAGGGAAACTAATCACTGGACCTGTGCGTAAGGAAACGCGTTGGATGTGCTGCCAGGAAAGTTACGAGGTGAGTGGCTTAGGTGCAAAAACGTAACCTCGTAATACAAGAGAAAAGTGTGGATAACATCATTTATTTGTAAGACATGGATGTGAGGCATGTACACAATTCCTGATAACATTGAAGAAAAGCATCGATACGTTCACCGCTATAATCTACACCTAAAATCATTGGTGTGAATCATTCATACAACTGATCGCAATAACTCGTGAAACGGTACACGTTTCGCAGTACACCCGCGTGCCCACGTGGTTTGTGGAGACACAATTTCTAGGTATAGTGCCCAAATTGCAACTATCACATCACACAGTCATGAACAGTTAACATTATTTAAGACAAACATGAGATCGGACAGTTAGTGATGCCGGTACCCCAACAACGATAATGTTCTACCACGTGGTTGGCTCCCCACGGACGAAAGACACATAAAGCAAGGAAAATTTACGAGAAGGCAAAGCTATAAATATTTAGAAAGGTGAAAGCTTATACAGGCACAGCTGAAGGCAAACAGACATTCATACAGAAGCGAGTGCTCACTTCTTATCGACACCTTTGTGTGGCGCTCTTCCGGTGGATCCAAGTCTGCTATAGAAATTTACTAAAAGGAAAATCTGCCAAAGTTTTTCATTCCTTGCTGTGACAAGGCAAAGCAATCTTTCAGAGCTGAAAAGCGAGACCAAAAGCTAACAGCTCTCCCCTCGCCAAGTAACAACGCGCCAAGCGGTCAGTCTAAACACTTGGAGTCCTCTGAGGGAATAGATGCTGCTTCAATGAACAGCTAAGTAGGCAGTTCGGTTGAAGAGGAATGGGTAGCTCTAAAAAGTGCAATCACAGAAGCTGTAAAGAAAGTCATAGATTCAAAGAAAGTAACTGCAAAGTAACCATGGGTGACAGAATAAGTACTTCATTGATCGGCGAAAGAAGGAAGTACACAAATGTTTAGGGAAATTCAGGAATACAGAAATAAAAGTCACTTAGGAATGAAATAAATAGGAAATAGCAAAATTAAGGCTAAATGGGACACTAAAAATGTGAAGAAATCGAAAAAGAAATAACTGACGGAATGACTGACTTAGCATCCAGATATGTCAAAACAACCTTCGGTGAAATTAAAAGCAAGAGTGGTAACTTTAAGAGTTCAGTGTTAAATGCAGAGGAGGGGACGGATATATGGGAACAATATATTGAAGGCCGCTATGAGGACGAAGACTTGTCTGATGAAGCGAAAGAAGAGGAAACAGGGATCGATATAGAAGAGATAGGAGATACAGTGGTGGAAACAGAATTTATAAGAGCTTTGGAAGACAAGATCGAATAAGGCAGTAGGGATAGATAATATTCCATGAGAATTTCTAAAATCATTAGGGAGGTGGAAAGAAAACGAATGTTTACGCTGGTGTGCAGTATTCATAAGTATGGCGATATACCGTCTCACTTTTGGAGGAACAACATCCACACAATGCCGAAGGTTGCTAGAGCCGACAAGCGCCAGAATTCTTCCACAGTCAGCTTAACAGCTCATGAATTCAAGCTGCTGACAAGGATAACATACAGAAGAATGGAAAACAATATTGAGGATGGGTTTGATGACGATCAATTTGGCTTTAGGAAAGGTAAAGGCACCAGAGAGGCAATTGTGAAGTTGCGGTTGAGATTGGAAGATGGACTAAATAAAAATCCAGACGCTTTGAATGGATTTATCCACCTGGAAAAAGCGTTTGTAATTGTAAAATGGTACAAGGTGTTAGAAATTTGATGAGAAAGGTAAGCTGTAGGGAAAGACGAGTAATATAGAATATGTGTAAGAGACAAGAGGAAACAATAAGAGTTGAATACCATGAACAGGGTGCTATAATTAAAGAGCGTGTAAGGAGTGATGTAGTCTTTCGCCCATACTGTTCAATCTTTGCATCGAAGAAGCAATGATGGAGGTAGAAGAAAGGTTCAAGAGTGGAATTAAAATTCAAGATGAAATGTATCAGTGATAAGATCCGTTGATGAGATTGCTACCCTCAGCGAAAGTGAAGAAGAATTACAGGATCTGTTGAATCGAATGAATAGTCTAATAAGTACGGAATATAGGATGAGATTAAACCGAAGAAAGACGAAAGTAATGAGACATAGCAGAAATGAGAACAATGAGAAACTTAGCATCAGGTTTGGTGACCACAAATTGGTTGAAGTTAAGGAATTCTTCTACCTAGGCAGCAAAATGACCCGTAACAGACGGAGCATGAGGACAAAAAAAAGCAGAATAGCAGTAGCAGAAAGGGCATTCCTGGCCAGGGAACATATGGCTTAATATCAGGAAGAAATTCCTGAAAATGCGTATTATTGCAGCGAAACACGGATTGTGGAAATCGGCCAGGAAAGGAGTATATCGAAAACTGTGACAAGATGAAGGGACAGGATGGTAGGACATCTGTTAAGATATCACGGAATAATCTTTATGGTACTAGATGGAACTGTACAGGACAAAAATTGCAGAGGAAAACAGAGATTGAAACACATCCTGCAAATTATTGAGGACGTAGGTGGAAAGTGCTACACTGAGGTGAAAGGGTTGGCGAAGGAGATGAACTCGAAGCGGACATCGTGAAACAAATCAGGAGACTGATGATTCAACTAATAATAATAGTAGTAGTAATAATAACCGTATTCACAATCGGACTTCGTTCATAGACTGCTCGTTCAACATACAAATGTAGAAGCGGGAATACGATAGCGCCTCACTGGACTGACTATTCCAGTTTACCGGACAAAAATTACGCAAAACAAACTTCATTTGTACGAAACGCAATGGTTTCGTATTATGCTGCCAAACTAGAGAGGAAACACCGCAATTCAAGCAGCATTATTATTTAACACAGGATGCAAGTCACAGGAATGATACATCAATATATAACTGATGCTCGGAGAAGACTTAAAAGGAATATCAGTTGAATTAGCCTACCAGGAAAGGATCGAAAATGTCTTTCAGAGATAATTCATGCACGAAGATGGTGATCTTCTGAGGCGTAATCTTGTGTCTAATACCGAGATGACAAATTCAGTCAGAGTGGCTGCTTAAAATAAAATGTGTTGTCATGGATCCTCACACGCTCAATATTTATCACGCAGTAATATTATATCATAATGTAGAGCAAAAGGGCGAGGCCAAGAACGACACAATATTATTGCGAAACATTTATGCCCGGGACGCGTCAGAACTCCACCTTCGGCGGTCGATGATGCAGAACTCGCATGTATTGCGCATGTAATCAGTATATGCTGCAAAAAGAAATGTAACAGGAAGCGATGATGGCGGATAAAGTTGCATGGAAGTCGTTCTACAAACGACTATACTAACGTGCTAAGAGAAACTGTAGCAGGCCCAAATGAATACCACAACTTTTTAAAGATCAAACAAGAATCTATCTAAGAACTCGTGAATTTCTTTGCATCTTATATACACGTAAAAGATACTGTTCATATACTCCATGATTTCACATTGCACAACTGGAAATCATCTTCAAACTGGAAAGCGTAGGCTACATTATTGTACAGGATCGGGAGCTTGCGCTGTTACGTAGCCCTGCAACAAATATTTCAAGCTATCGAAATGAACAAGTAAGCAGTTGCAGTGTTATTTCCCAGCACTTAAACACTTTTGTGGATGTATATACAGCTAATTAATGAATTAGTATTAAGAAAGTAACTACTTCCCTCAATGCTCTTCAAGAAAAGATTCGTTTCGTATATCTTTCCTGATATAATCTTATTCATAAGCCGTCACTATATTGGTTGTTTGCATGTCTGGAAATCACGGAGTTGCGACAGAAATTGCCGTGTAATGCAGAGTATCACTCTTACACCGTACAATATATTGAGCAATAGGGGGGAGCGAGTGCCAATACTATTTTCAAGACTCCAGACTCTTCTTTACTATATTGCGCAACTGCCAATACCACTCTTGGACAGTCAATATTATTGCGCAATACTCAGTAGTATTAGAGCGACCGATCCGTCAGCCACTGTTCCAATTTATTAAGAGTATGATTTATCAAAACAGGACATATTTGTCACACGGATTTATCAGCGATCCTTGTTTGTAGCAAATATATTTATTTTCCATGTGTCGATCGCTGTTTCTGTTAGTTCAAACAGAGAGGATTCGGGCAGTGCCGCTAAGTTCAGATGTGTTACACAGTACAAAAATGAATCACAATTGGATAATTAGATTATAACGCAATGTCTACATTATTAACACAGCTAAATTTTTTTCTGTTACAATGGAAACGTTGCATAACATAATATCTTCCGTAGATGTCTATTAATCAATATTAAAAAACTGTCACTTTCAATGTCATACACTAGAGACAAACTAGTTCGCCTCCGGTTTACAATAAAAATTTGAAAGATATCTGGTTATTGTAGAAAATCCTGCTATGTAAATGAATGCCCTCTGCTCGTTCTAAAGGATTTAAAACTGCAATCTTCATGTAATTGATATATAAAATAAATCAAATCTTTAAACCAGAAGTATTGTAATGGTGCTTCTAGATTGAGAAAGTTTAAAAACCTTTAAAAATGTGTCTTGTCTATGTCGGTTTAATGGAAAAGAAAGTATGACACGTTCTCAAAAAATAAGCCTGCTTTTCAGTAACTTCGAGAGATGGTAAATTATGCAACTAATGTACTGCATTGTAATCCTTTAAAATTACCATATTTGTATAAATCAGTAGGTTGCTTCTGAGACGCGTCATGTCGTAAGAACTAAAGTTTATACCTAATGCTGCAACTGGCTAAACAAGACGTTTAGCAGAATCGCGGAATATAATTTCTTGAAGCGAATGAGAATCCTGTAATGAATAAAAACTTTGTACTCCAGATTTCAGGCGTCGGGACGAGTACATCTCTTCCTCCTCCCAACCTCCACCCCCCTCCTGCGGACGCTAAGGGAATTAACTATTATTCATGTTCACTTTCCGCACTCCGATTCGTTGGTTCACGCATCACGCTTGGCTGCGACTCACTCCGCAGAATCGCTCCGACTAACTGCCACGGACCAAATAGGCAGGCGCGAAACTTCTCCTATACGCGGCTGATGGGACACCCGGCACCCGGCACCAGTTCCTCTCCTGTGCCAACCTCTTCATCTCAGAGTAGCCCTTACAACCTACGTCCTCAGCTGATTTGGTAGACTTTGCCGGCGTAATAACCGCTGATATTCTTCACGGGTTTGCAGCCGGATCATGTCATCGTCCAGACACAATATTTCGGCGGACCACCTGGCCACCATCTTCAGGTGAGTTAATGATCGTGCACTGCCTCGCCGGAACAGTCAGTGTCATATAATACACCAATGTCTTATAATACGTTCTGTTAATACTGTCCATTATTGTAGTAGAAGATCAATATTTTGCATACATAACTTTATTTCGCAACGTAATTTTACGTGTTATACAAGGTTTACATGGAAAGCCCTGTAAAAATTAAGATAACTTTCTAAATATTGTTGTTGTTGTTGTGGCCTTCAGTCCTGAGACTTGTTTGATGCAGCTCTCCATGCTACTCTATCCTGTGCAAGCTTCTTCATCTCCCAGTACTTACTGCAACCTACATCCTTCTGAAACTGCTTAGTGTATTCATCTCTTGTTCTCCCTCTATGGTTTTTACCCTCCACGCTGCCGCCCATTGCTAAATTTGTGATCCCTTGATGCCTCAGTACATGCCCTATCAACCGGTCCCTTCCTCTTGTCAAGTTGTGCCACAAACTCCCCTATTCTATTCAATATCTCCTCATTAGTTACGTGATCTACCCATCTAATCTTCAGCATTCTTCTGTAGCACCACATTTCAAAAGCTTCTATTCTCTTCTTGTCCAAACTATTTATCGTCCATGTTTCACTTCCATACATGGCTACACTCCATACAAATACTTTCAGAAACGACTTCCTGACACTTAAATCTATACTCGATGTTAACAAATTTCTCTTCTTCAGAAACTCATTCCTTGCCATTGCCAGTCTACATTTTATATCCTCTCTACTTCGACCATCGTCCATTATCTTGCACCCCAAATAGCAAAACCCCTTTACTACTTTAACATTGTAGAATATGCTAAAAACATGTTGCTGTTCTGTAATACATACTTTATCACTTGATCGGATGCAAAGAAATATATAAATAAATAGTTCCAAAGAAAAAAAATAATATTTTGGCTTCCTGAGAAATTATGAAATTGTGATGCACAACTTTCTTCAAGGGAATTCTTCATTCGTTGTAGTGATAGCGGATCGTAAGACGTGCAAGTCTCACGATACTGGTGTCAGTATCCGACGCAGAGGTCTCCTTGTCCCACGGTGTCGACTCTGCACGGTCAGATACGAGAGAAACCGCCCTCACCACAACTATTGTGAGTAACACTGTCGTGTAATTGAGCATCGTAGTTACTGCAAACTATGGATAGACAGATTACAGTGCAAGAAATTCCTCTTTGTGTCACAACAACCACCTCTTCACGATCAAATACAGAAACCAGTCTTCCACAGTCTGTAAAGCGGCATTCAGTTTGTGTTTCTGATATCTTTTCGCTATTTCCGCGTCAGTGAAACTTGTTCCGGATTACGCTGTTTGCGTATTAACCATGAAGTATGTCGATATGTGATATGTATCTCCTTCAGTTACAATGTAATGTCCTTCACAATATCAACAGGTCTTTTGTTCCTCATATTTATAAGCAATCATTTCTTAATGTTAGTTACTATATATTTTTCGTCTTGTGTTATTGGGAACGGAGGGCGTAACAAGATTCTCTACACATCTAGCGGAGCAGCACTCATCCTCTCGGAAGCTGAAATGGTTTGGAAGTTCCAAGCAGTCTTTAGCTGGCGCAAAGAGAAAGAGAGAGAGGGAAAAAAAGACAGAAAGAGAGAGAGAGAGAGAGAGAGAGAGAGAGAAAGAGAGAGAGAGAAAGAAAAACCGAGAGAGAGTAAGAGAGAGAAAGAGAGAGAGAAGGAGAGAGAAACAGAAAGAAGATGAGGACAGAGAGAGAGAGGAGGAGAGGGAGAGGAAGGTGGCAGATGAGAGAGGTAGAGTAAGTGTGAGATGGAGTGACAGTGGCACAATCAGTGAATAACTAAAGGGCTGACTCAGTCTGTAATTGCCTCTGACTTAGGTCTGTTGCTTGGGAATCACCCAACATAATCTCACTTGTCATCGGATTACTCGAGTAACAGGTACGTTCGTCCTACGTACTGCAAGACCACATTGTGTGTTAAATCGATATAAAAGATAATAATTTGTGACGTTATCTGTCAGGCAACTTCAAAGGAAACAGTACATATTTTTGCCATATTAGCATGCTAATATAACCAAGAGCTGTGATATTTTTATGAGGTAGACGTTGGTTTATCTAGATGTATTTTCCTTAAGTTACAGCCGAATCCGACAGCACGTATATTTTAATTTCTCATTTTTTACTTTCTCTAGAAATAATATTGTTTGGAAAGTGTATCACGTAATGAGTGGTAGTTACACCTCATTTTAACCATACACGCCACCGAATGTGTTGGAAGGTAGTTACGCCGTTGTACACTGAAGAGCAAAAGAATCTGGTAAACCTTCCTAATATCGTGTAGGGCCCCCACGAGCACTCAGAAGTGCCGCAACACGACGTGGCGTGGACTCGTCTCATGTCTGAAGTGCTGGGTGAAATTGACGCCATGAATCCTGCACGGCTGTCCATAAATCCTTAAGAGTACGAGGGGGGTGTAGATCTCTCCTAAACAGCACGTAGCAAGGCGTCCTAGATATGCTCAATACTGTTCATGTTTGGGGAGTCTGGTGGCCAGTGGATGTGTTTAAACTCAGACGAGTGTTCCTGGAACCGCGCTACAGCAATTCTTGGGCGTGTGGGGTATCGCATTGTCCTGCCCAAGTCCGTCGGAATCCACAATGCACATGAATGGATGCAGGTTATCAGACAGGATGCTTACGAACGTGGAACCTGTCAGAGTCGTATCTAGACGCATCAGGGGCCCCTTATCACTCAATTGTACACGACCAACACCACTACAGAGCCTCAACCAGCGACATGGTCGTACGGGAAAATCCCCACATCATCGCTATCTCGGAGATGCTGTGTCCCATCGCTTGTGCGCCGGGTATAACACCACGTCCAAAATCACTTAAATCTTGATAACCTGCCATTGTAGCAGCAGTAAATGATCTAACAACTGCGGCAGATACCTGTTGTCTGTGTACAGGTGTTATGATGTGGGATGACATCATGTTGCATGAGCGTATTGCTTGGAAATCGCTGAACGCGGTACTGTCACCGGCCAATGTTATTGTGGCACTGTACTGCTTCCTCGTGTGCGTGTCATGCTGGGTCCATGGATTTGTGAGGTCGTCTCCATACGCGTACACGTCCATCCACTCGTTACAATTTGAAACGAAACTCGTCCGACCTGGCAACATGTTTCCAGTCATCAAAAGTTCAATGTCGGTGTTGACGGGCCCAGGCAAGGCATAAAGCTTTGTGTCGTGCAGTCGTGAACGGTACAAGAGTGGACCTTCGTCTCCGAAAGCCCATATCGATGATGTGTCGCTGAATGCTTCGCTCGCTGACATTTGTTGATGGCCCAGCAGTGAAACCTGCAGCAATTTGTGGAATTGTGGCACTCCTGTCAGGCTGAACGATTCTGTTCAATCTTCGTTGATCCCGTTCTTTCAGGATGTTTTTGCGGAAGCAGCGATGTCGGAGATCTGATGTTTTACCGGATTCCTAATATTCACGGTACAGTCGCGACATGGTCGTACGGGAAAATCCCCACTTCATCGCTATCTCGGAGACGCTGTGTCCCATCTCCTGTGCGCCAGGTATAACACCACGTTCAAACTCACTTAAATCTTGATAACCTGCCATTGTAGCAGCAGTAACCGATCTAACAACTGCGGCAGATACCTGTTGTCTTATCTAGGCGTTGTCGACCGCAAGGCCGTATTCTGCCTGTTTACATAATTCTGTATTTGAATACGCTTGCCGATACCAGCTTCTTTGGCGCTACGGTGTATTTTGGATGAACATCGTGTAGAAAAAGACTATAGTAAGGGAGCTAATTCGTTCTATCCCTTTATTTTCGCATGTTAATAATTAGTTGAGTTATTAGAGTTTGGATAGTATATGTGTATTTTTCGTGTTTAAAGAATCTTAATGTATAGTAATATATCTAAATAGTCGATTTTTTGTTATTGAAGAAAGTACCATAGAGCGTAATAGTGTAAATAGGTGATGTTATGTTACTCTAGTTGAATGGACACGTTTCAAAAACATTTGCTTATAGTATGCTATTAATTCACTAAAGGCCCTTCGCTGGGTAATAGGTTTCTTGAATTAAAGGTATTTGTTATTTTGATTCTTCTTTGTTTCTTTCACTATCATGTTTTACTTAGAAGGCCTAGGAATTATTTCTTGACTCCCTAATAGAGCCAGCCGGCCGCGGTGGTCTCGCGGTTCTAGGCGCGCAGTCCGGAACCGTGCGACTGCTACGGTCGCAGGTTCGAATCCTGCCTCGGGCATGGATGTGTGTGATGTCCTTAGGTTAGTTAGGTTTAAGTAGTTCTAAGTTCTAGGGGACTGATGACCACAGCAGTTGAGTCCCATAGTGCTCAGAGCCATTTTGAACCTAATAGAGTCAAAGGGATATCTCCACGTAATTTAAATCTCCAAATCTGTAAATATTACGTGAGAGGGGGTGGGGGGAGGAATTTACGACAAGGCACAACGTTCTGCAGTATACAGTCCTACTCCCTGATTTGTTTTTGACTACAAACTGGTTGAAATTCGTCAGGTTTGAAAAGATTGTGCAACCTGTACTCAATGAAAGAGCGATTCAGTTATTTTTAGCACTGGAGTCGTTAACAAGTGCACCTCTGCTCATCGAACTTTGTAGCTTTTAGCGTCGCCGGTGACATAGATAACTACGAGGGGCGTTCAGAAAGTAAGCTCCGATCGGTCGCGAAATGGAAACGACTATGAAAATCCGATAAAGCTTTGCACAGATGTGTTGGGTAGTGTCTCTAGTATAACCCCAGTTAGCATCACGTCGCTCTTCTCATTTCTGAGCTCGCAGTGAGTTCGTAAAGATGTCTAGAAAATAGTGTCTGCCGCCAAGTACGAGGGCCTGGTGAGAAATTTCGCCTGAAGCTATGCAGCTAACATTACATAACTGTCGTGCTGTTTCTTCTTCTAGACAATTCTCAGCCGCATTCTGCAGGGGCAATGAAGATGCTCCTGCATCGTTTTCAAATGGAAATGTGAGATTACCCACAATACAGTCCGCAATTGTCTCCCCCTGAGTTTCATCTCTGATCACATGAACCGCTGTCTTTGAAGACAACATTTTGACACAGACAACGAGGTGTAGGCCAGCGTGGAGAATTGGCGGAAAGCATTGGCGGCTGCCTTCTATGATGAGGCTATTGAAAAGTTGGTACAACGCTATGACAAAAGTCTAAGTCAGAACGGCGACTACGTAGAGAAGTAGCTGAAAGGTGTAGCTAATTGTTACAAGTAAAACATTTCTGATGTTCACTGTGGTTTCAATTTGGTAATCAATCGGAGCTTACTTTCTGAACAGGCCTCGTATAAGGGAACTTTTTCAGGCCAGGGGAGGGGGGGGGGATATTATAAACTGGAGGAGGGTATGTGACGCACCGAGAAAAACTGTCGAACGTGATCGGTTTGTTAGTCCAGGTGTTATGATGTGGGATGGCATAACGTTGCATGAGCGTATTGGCTTGGAAGTCTCTGAACGCGTTACAGTCAGCGGCCAATTTTATTGTGGTGTACTGTACTGCTTCCTCGTGAGCGTTTGCTCAGTTTGCATTCACCCCTAGTTATATCTTTATCGATAACAGTGTGCAACCGTACCGAGCTGTGCAGCTGAAGGAGCTCTTGGAATGAGAGGTTTGCTGGTTCTCCTGACTTAAATCCAATCGAACACGTGTGGGAAGCGTTGGGGAGACATTGTTGCAGCACTCCTACTTTAACGACTATCTGGTAGTCGTCAACTGTTTAGGAACGGAAGGCCCTGTCATAAGAAGAACTTCTTATCAATCTTTTGTCCATTAGAAAGCACGTTGCATAGCACACCCTGCCATCCATGGTTATCACACTACTTATGAAGAACCATATTCCAGGCTAAGAAGAACCGTGTTACGCGTTTTGGTATGTACAGGGGACTTCAGAGTAATTATTGTGTTTGGATGAAAGTATCCTTTATGTTTGTCTGATTCTGTATTTCTTTCAATTACTTTCTGTACTACATTGTAACAGTACTTTCTATGTGTGGTCCAAGTTTCATCGAGCTTCGTTACTTGGTAGTGACACATCATGTGAAAGTTAATTTCGACGCGCGGGGTAGCACCGCGGTCTAAGAGCGTCTCGTCACGGTTCGTGCGGCTCCGCCCGTCGTAGGTTCGAGTCGTCCCTCGGGCCTGGGTGTCTGTGTTGTCCTTAGCGCAAGTTAGTTTAAGCTAGATTAAGTAGTGCGTAAGCCTAGGGACCGACGACCTCAGCAGTTTGGTCCCATAGTCCTTACCACAAATTTCCAAAGTTACTTTCATTATTGCGTTTTGCACATGGGTGTATTTAATTCTACAGATAACGGAAGCTCCACGTGGCTGTTCACAATTGATTCTGTTGTAACAAAGCTGTGGCGAAATGAAAGAATTACAGAGGATCGACGTTTAGTGGAGGGGTTGGAGCTTGGCCGTCAACATGAAAAAGCGTAACATATTGAACACATGTTGGCAGAAGGACCCGTTATTGTACGATCACACTATTACCGAACAGTCGCCGATACGAGTAATATCCACCAAATATGTGGGAGTAAGTATACGGTGCAATTTAGAATCCAACGTCGACGTGGAGCTAATCGTACAGAAGACGGATGAAAGGATTCTCAGGAAGAGACAGCATTCCAAACAGTCTTTCGACCGCTATTTGAGTATTAATAGTCATTCTGTAATACAAGAGGAATGAAACAGAAAAGATCCGAAGAAGAGTAGCGCGTTTCGTCACAGGTACGTTTAGTAAGGTCTATGGGATGTTCGCCCAATTCCATTGGCAGACTGTACCGGAGACTGCATCACTATGAAGCTTGGTGTTAAAATTCCAATGGCATATATTTCTAGACGAATGAACACCTGTATTGTTTCATCATATGCCTATTTCGTGAAAATACCATGATGGCAAAATTAGAAAGATTCCAACAATCGCTCTTCCTGCGCGCCGTTCGCGACTGGATCAGGAAAGGGAAAGTGGCAGTGGTGCATAAACTACGCTCCTCCGTATTCCATAATGTGTATGATAGGAAAATATATTGAAAATTCCGCCTCAGTTGCGAAAATTTTCTGGTCTTTACCCAGGCCTCGATTAGAATAATCTAGCCTTCTTCAGAAACATAAAATTTTTATAACATGCCAGAGTAAGGCACAGAAAACAGTAAAAATTAAAACCTAGAGGACCGTGGTACCACGTCGAATTAAAACTACTTAATTGAAGTCCAGCCCCGGCATCTCTTCACCACGTGGTCTGGTCGGTTGGCAGCGGAAACTACGTTGGCACTGACCGTTGCACGTGGTATAGCACTGAGCACATAGCAACTAGTGCGCGTGCGCATACGGAGAGTCAAAGCTGTATATCATTGGCTGTCTGTATATCACGTGTTGGGAGCTGATAAACGTAATTGTAAGCAAACGAAGCATTATGAAGATGAAGACCCTATGTATATTAACTATATGCAAATTGTATTAAATGGTAGGAAATCCACTTGGTTCGTTATATAAAGTTTAAGGATTCCCTTTACGACTTTATGCACATATGGTCATCGTGTATCACCACCAAACATGACTAATAGCGAGCACCTTACTTGTCTCATTTATTTACAAACCTTAATCACTATCTATAATTTAATAAGGGTGTAACTGGGCGTACAGCGCCCATGTCATCACTCTTAACTACTATTGGCCGACATAGGTCAAATATATTGATTAAAGTGTAGCGTAGGGTACAACGTCTCCGTATCACGCTTACGTCTATTGACCGACATAGGGCAAGTATACTAAAATGTAGTCTACGATGTACGTTAGAGGGGAAATATTTTCTGTAGTAAACATTGTAAGTAACGCGATACACGTGTAACGTTATCGTTATTATTAAAGGGGGAAATATTTAGAGTAGCTAAGTTCTCCTTTAGTTTGCTGCTTAATTGTCGCCTCTGAATTGTATACCAACTCCCCCGATACCAAATTAATCCTGTGCTTCAAAATTATTGTTTGAACAACGACCGCCTTACTCACATAACTACGTGTCTTAATCGCGTGATAGCTCTGGCTCGAGTGACTCGAATCCTTCCGCCAAACGATCTCCAGACGCCAAACTGTCCCTTCTAGAACTATGGGCACCCCACTCCATGACGCCGCTATCTTGTAGCAAAGAAGCGTAAGGATAGATTCTATTCATCAAGTAGCGGGTCGATATCTGTACCCTTACAAGCTGTGCACGTGGTTGTAGTGGCCAACTGACGGTGCAGTGTAGGCTCTGTGAAATGCAGGTCGACGAATATGCTGGTTGTGAGACTACGCGCTTGTGTGTGACTTTTGTGAACAGGTAAGGATTTCAAAAATAATGCAAATATATAAATCCTAATGTGCATGTATTTTGTGTAAATTTAAATTTGGGAACGGTCTTACGGAAGCTTTCTACGAGCAGCGTTCAATAAGTAACGCAACACTTTTTTTCTCTGTAAGCAGGATGGTTTTATTCAGAATTCCAACAAACCATACTATTCCCACTCTTTTGGCTAGAAAACACTGTTTTTCAACATAATTTCCGTTAAATGTGACGGCTTTACGCCATATTACTGGGAGGACCTATATGTCAGGACGGTTGGCGTAGGAGCCTACGTCTTGGTGCATCAATAACCACCCCATCATCTACGTACTGTTTCCCACGGAGTGCACGAAATGTCTCAAATGGTTCATATGTCTCTGAGCACTACGGGACTTAACACCTGAGGTCATCAGTTCCCTAGAACTTAGAACTACTTAAACCTAACTAACCTAAGGACATGACACACATCCATGCCCGAGGCAGGATTCGAACCTGCGACCGTAGCAGTCGCGCGGTTCCAGACTGAAGCGCCTAGAACCGCTCGGCCACCACGGACGGCTGGAGTGCACCCTTCAATGGCTCAAACAGATGGGAGTCGGACGGTACGAGATACGGGTACACAACTTTGAGTACCCCAACTGGTGGAGGCGTGTGACAGCACTACCATCAGAGACGTCAGTTGAGCACCGACGTGTTTGGCTGTGATGTGTCAGTCACATCGAAGGAGTGTCCGCACGTTCCAACATTGCAGGAGTCACAGGTGTGTGCGGCAGCGAGATCTCGGACAGGTTTGCGCCACCTTGTTTCAGTGGTGAGAGACACCTCGTCCAAAGACTCGCCGCGCTTTTGATCCGTGTCAGGGCTCCGTAGACATTCTGCAGGCGCCTGGGAGTATCAACGATACTCTCGTTTTCCGCCAAAGGAAAATGATAGTTCCCAGCGTTACGGAGGACATTTTGATGGCCACCTATCGGGCCACCTATCAGGACTTTACGAAACTGTAGGGGCTGAAGTGGGAATATTCCGCAATGATCGACAAAAAAAAAAGTGATGCATTACTTAATACCACGTACTTTGTATAATCTTATGATTATATTTGATATCGGAAAAGTGTCTTTCTTGTAATTTTTTTTAAGTTTATCCCATGAGGCATATTCATCCTTTGGATCTGCAGCTCTTGTCCTTTTTTTCCGCTTTTGCAGTTAATTTATAGTATATGGTTTCCACCATTTTTTCAAACTCACTCTTTTTTATTTTTACCCAAACATGTTGCAGCACCTCTGTGCCATCATCAGTGGGTTTTTGTTTATCAAGAGCGTAAAAAGTGAAAATATTTTAGTTTATAAATGTATAAAACTGCAACCATGCACTTTTTTGAATACTTATTTGTTATTCCACGAACCGGTTTTCAAACATTTTCAGGTTCATTTTCACATGGGTTTCTCAATGTTACGTCACTTTTTCTAGTATAATGCTGGGTGCTGGGTCTGTGACAAGAAGATGGAACTTGCTTCAATGTATCGCCATGAGTATTGTTCATCTGTCGATATGGATGCAAAATTTTACTTTTGTAGTTACTGCGACAGTTACCATCAACACATCCCCTGATTTTTAAAAGACGTGATTTAGGCGTGTCAAAATATTTGCGTACATATTTGTTACTACTCAAGTTTGCAAGCTAACATCCTAAAGATGTTCGGGCTCATATGCGGTTCCTCTTCGTCGAAATGTGTTGGCTCAAACTCAGCTAGGGGTTGAACCGCACGTGCTGCATTACACACCCTAAATTACACACTTGTGACCCTTTGGTTAAATTGTTGGTTGATGGCAAGTTTGCGAAATACGAAGTTAGCGTAACATATAGTAACAGTAACAATAATATCGGGAACTAAATTAACGACCCACAAGTGATGTAGGCCACACAATTGCTATTTGGTTAGAACAATGTTTAGCCCGCATCTCGTGGTCGTGCGGTAGCGTTCTCGCCTTCCCACGCCCGGGTTCCCGGGTTCGATTCCCGGCGGGGTCAGGGATTTTCTCTGCCTCGTAATGGCTGGGTGTTGTGTGATGTCCTTAGGTTAGTTAGGTTTAAGTAGTTCTAAGTTCTAGGGGACTGATGACCATAGATGTTAAGTCCATAGTGCTCAGAGCCATTTGAAACATTTTTTTAGAACAATGTTTATTCAGAGAGCAAACAAATAGCGAAAGTGGTCGTATTTAAAGTCCCGCGATACCACACAACGCGAAAATTTTGTAAGTCGTTTCACTTCCTAAATTCCCAATGACCGACCGTCCGCTTTCGCGTCTCAATCTGAACTGTACCCTTTGGTGTCTCCAGCCGCACTGTCTCTCCGGCCGTCCCTGGCCGCTTTTCCCCGCGCGCCGGACCTCCTCGCTGCACTGACTAGGACAGTTCCCTTTCCTGAAGCCGTTCATCTGATTGGATACAGTTTGTTATACATTATTTTACATTTTAACGTATTTAAATAATCAAATCTTGACCAGTTTCACGTTCTAAATAAACCAAAAATAATATCCATTACATAATAAAGTCTGTTACACAAAACCAATATTCGTCATTTTAATGACTCGTTTCTGTATGAAATATCGATCGTTAAGATCGACGAAGGCGTTCAGATTTAAGCATTCAAGTTTTTCTTACAAAACTTGTGAATTTCACTATTATAGATATGATCAGTATTCAAGCTTCATTGGGATCACCATGAATATTTATGGAAGATGGCAGATTAAAATCACTGTGGCTTCATTCCCTGAATAGCTACAGAATTAAATAGTTTTCATAAATTTTTCCTTTTATGGCCGATCTTAGGTCCGCCTTATTAAACACTGCTACGTCTCCTTGGTCACGGACAGCTTCTACGGGGTTTCCCTATGATATAGGTTCTCGTCTGTCTCACTCGCACACTACAGTGCGTAGGCCTCAATAGACAATAGACGCTTGCGAGTTTCCCCATCTCGTGGTGAATCTGCGCCGTTTGTGGCACCAGGTCCTGGACGACAGGGTTCGTTTCACAATACCTGTGGGCTGCCTCTTTCGGCCACATATTTAAGTGAGAGCGTAATGCTCATTAGCTCACACGATTAGTTGTGACTAACCCTTCTTCTTTAGCGTTCTGAGTCACTGCACATACATATTAATGTACTTTGTGTGATTTCGTGGTTTATAAACGCCATTTTACTTCGCAAAACGCGATGAGCAATATGTTGTTGTGTTTCCTAGTCCCGTAGACGTTCACTTTTTTCCGGCAAAGTTTTAAACCCAATTTGAATTTGGTTGTTTGTGTAGTCTTTTCTGTAAATTCCTCCAATGTGTTACATAATGTGCGTTTACAGAGTGTATGGTTTTCATTTAATACTGGTTTATCTTCTCCTATTGCCTCCTGTGTGTGGAAGTTCCTTCAATTGTCAGTTTGTGACATAGACTGTGGCTGGATTTCAGTATTTTTAAATCTGTTTCTACTGTAGTTGGGTGGTGGTTATGGGCTACTAGACAGTCAGCAAATGTGCGATGGCTGCTGTTAGTTTTTAGGACTCTGAGAAGTTCTGAGTATCTTATTTTAAAGTTCCAGCATGTTTGTTTTATGTATACTGCTTGACAAGTGTTGTAAGTGGGTTCATGTATTACTGATCTGTTGAATTTATCTGTGGGTATCTACTGTGTTCTGAGTGTTGCGTTGTCTGTCCTGTATCCTATTTGAAGTCCCTTTCTCTCCGATATTTTCCGTACACTGTGGACAATTTTGTTATTGTGGGTGAGTGCCATTTTTTTTGTTTCTTGTTTTGTTTTGTGTGCGTGTTGTTGTACTGTTGTGTCTTGCATTTGATCATTATTTGTATGTTGTGTTGATGTTCCGTAAGGTTTTGTGTGTGTGTGTGTGTGTGTGTGTGTGTGTGTGTGTGTGTGTGTGTGTGTGTATTGTGCTTTCGTTCCTTTCTTGTTTACAAATTTGTTGGTTTAAGTTCTCTATTATGTGGGGCTTATAACCATTTTCCTCTGCTATCTGTTTCATTGTGTTTAGCTCCTGTGTGTAACTCTCTTTGCTTACGGTTGCTCTGTTCAATCTACGGAGCATGCATTTGAAGCTTGCTTGTTTCTGTGCCACTGGGTGGTTCGACAGACTGTGAATAGTGATGCCTGTGGTTGTAGGTTTCATGAATATTGTGGAATCATGGGTGTTGTTCATTTTTCATATGTTTCTAACGTGAAATGAATTTTTCAGTGTAAGTTGTTTATTTTCTTATTTACCTGTTCTGTTTGTCTGTGTGGTTCATCAATCAGGAATATTATGTCATCGATGTAACGATATCAGTATATGACTTCGTATTTTTTGGGTCTCACTATGTGTGTGTTTTTCATTAATATGTTGGCTAGGAGGCCACTAACTGGCGATCCCATTGGCAGTACTTCATGTGGGGAATAAAATTCTTTGTGGAACATAAAGTAATTTCGTGCTGTCATGGTCTTGAGTATGGTTACTACACTACTGGCCATTAAAATTGCTACACCAAGAAGAAATGCAGATGATAAACGGGTATTCATTGGACAAATATAATATACTAGAACTGACGTGTGATTACATTTGCACGCAATTTGGGTGCATAGATCCTGAGAAATCAGTACTCAGAACAACCACCTCAGGCCGTAATAACGGCCTTCATACGCCTGGGCATTGAGTCAAACAGAGCTTGGATGGCGTGTAGAGGTATAGCTGCCCATGCAGCATCAACATGATACCACAGTTCATCAAGAGTAGTGGCTGGCGTATTGTGACGAGCCAGTTGCTGGGCCCCCATTGACCAGACGTTTTCAGTTGGTGAGAGATCTGGAGAAGGTGCTGGCCAGGGCAGCAGTCGAACATTTTCTGTATCTAGAAACACCCGCACAGGACCTGCAACATGCGATCGTGCATTATCCTGCTGAAATGTGGGTTTCGCAGGGATCGAATGAAGGGTAGAGCCACGGGTCGTAAGACATCTGAAATGTAGCGTCCACTGTTCAAAGTGCCGTCAATGCGAACAAGAGGTGACCTAGACGTGTAACCAATGGCACCTCATACCATCACGCCGGGTGATAACGCCAGTATGGCGATGACGAATACACGCTTCCAATGTGCGTTCACCGCGATGTCGACAAACACGGATGCGACCATTATGATGCTGTAAACAGAACCTGGATTCATCCGAAAAAATGACGTTCTGCCATTCGTGCATCCAGGTTCGTCGTTGAGTACAGCATCGCAGGCGCTCCTGCCTGTGATGCAGCGTCAAGGGTAACCGCATCCGTGATCTCCGAGCTGATATTCCATGCTGCTGCAAACGTCGTCGAACTGTTCGTGCAGATGGTTGTTGTCTTGCAAACGCCCCCATCTGTTGACTCAGGGATCGAGACGTGGCTGCACGATCCGTTACAGCCATGCGGATATGATGCCTGTCATCTCGACTGCTAGTGATACGAGACCGTTGGGATCCAGCACGGCGTTCCGTATTACCCTCCTGAACCCACCGCTTCCATTTTCTGCTAACAGCCATTGGATCTCGACCAAGGCGAGCAGTAATGTCGCGATATGATAAACCGCAATCGCGATAGGCTACAATCCGACCTTTATCAAAGTCTGAAACGTGATGGTACGCATTTCTCCTCCTTACACGAGGCATCACAACAACGTTTCACCAGGCAACGCCGGTCAACTGCTGTTTGTGTATGAGAAATCGGTTGGAAACTTTCCTCATGTTAGCACGTTGCAGGTGTCGCCACCGGTGCCAATCTCCTGTCAATGCTTTGAAAAGCTAATCATTGGCATATCACAGCATCTTCTTCCTGTCGGTAGGACGTCATCTTCGTGGTGTAGCAATTTTAATGACCAATAGTGTATTTCATTAATGTGTGAGATTGGTGTGTTTCCTTATTTTAGACTTGGTATGGTGATGTTATTGTGTCATTTATTGGAATACAAGTTTACATTGATCTGACATCAAATGACATGAGGTTTGCTGTGTCTAGTATGTCACTGTTCTTGATTTTCTCCACTAGTTCCATTGAGTTTTCTATTTTTCTATTATTTTCAAAAGTGTATGTAATCTTTAGTAATGTATGTGTTTGTTGGGATAGGTGGTATGATGGAGCATTTCTGAAGTCGATGACCAGCATTAAAGGGGTATGTTCTTTGAGCAACTTTAGAGTGGGTGCCTTTGCATTTTTGGCGTCATTCGTTTTATCTGGACTTTTGAGAACGTATTTTTTATGTTTGTTAGCGTTTGTTGGAAGTTTCTCCGATACATTGCTGTTAGGCCCCTGGTCTGTTTCGTGATCTTGTTGTCCTTCAGAAACACTAATCTTTTATCTATGTATTCCTTTTCATTCATAGTTGCAGTACTGCTCCCTTTGTCTGCTCTTGTTAGTATGGCATTGCTTTGTTGTAATTTTTGTTTTAACTTTTTGCCTGTGGTTTCTTCTGATGTCATTAGAGACTATGGTAGATTGGTGTCTTCTGTTATCTGTGTTATTTATACAACAGCTAATTCTCTTGTTAAGTTTGCATTAAAGTTTGGTGAACGTAGTTTCCTTTTTATTTTATAATGTGTTATAAGATCTTCTAGTTTTATGTGATAGTCATGTGTTAACATTGTGTTTGGTTCGTTTCCCAATAGGAGTTTTTCTTTTTAGGTGATTCTGTCACGGAATTGATGTTTTTTGTTGTGGTGACTGTTTGTAGTGAGCGCGAATTGCTGTTTATGATTTTGTTTAGTATAGTTTATTGTGTTGTTTATTCTGTTTTCTTGTAATATTTTCTGTTTGTGTCCCTTTTCTCTCTCTTATTTCGTCAAACTGATCTGATATCGCAATTTACCGGCCAATTCTAAATGTGTTTTCTAAAGTTCGTTGCTGAGCAACTGGTTCTTAGCGTATAGTTCCCTAATTTAATGCTCTAGCCATATAATCTCCGCCATTCTTTTGACTTTACTTGGCGCAGATGACATGCTAATTAGAGACAACTTTTATTAAACTGTATGTTGAGGGTTGTCTTCTACAAGTTCCTTAAGATGTTCCTGTATTTATTGTAGAGCTCGCTTAGGAATGGCTGGCCGACGAAATATTCATCTTTTGGATCTTCTGCTCTGTTTTTGTTTCTGCATTTCCAGTTAAATTACAGGATATGGGTGCAACCATTTTGCAAACACACTGTTTTTTATTTTTACCCAAACATGTTTCAGCACCTCTGTGACAGCATCAGTGGATTTTTTGTATTAAAACTGTAAAAAGTGAACATGTTTCGTTTCGTCAAACAAATAAAATTTTTTACTCCAAGTATGATCCTCAAAAAGTATACGGTAAATAACTAAGAGAGAAGTTATGGCATGTGATCAGCATGTTTCAAGCAGACAGAAACGAAATTGTAGCCCAAAGGATAACGGTGCAAAGTGGTAGCCCATTACACTACATCTTTCCACACTAGCACAGCAAGAAACTTAATTTCATTAATTTTCAGTATGTTTTCCTCGTAAAAATAGAGATTTCCAGATTCATGAGAACATTGCGTAATTACTACTGCATTCTAAAAGAGTCTATAAATGATTAGGCTTTATCATTTTGTCCACTTTGAGGAGTAAACACCACGACGTATGAAATAACAGACTATGTGTCTGTTAGTGCCATGATTCGTTTATAAACAGTTACAACGCCGGAATATCCAAATACGCAAAAGTTTTTGTACTGTCTAAAATTTATCGGTGAATAGAATGTAGATCCGAGGGTAGGCCTTGGTGGCCACCCATTATGCTGGCAGAACAATAGGCGAGGGATCGGAATTTGGCGGCTTCGGCGCCCCAGATTGACAAGCGCGGTCCCTCCCCATTCTGGCCACATCCTCGCTCTGACAACGTGCCGCCGACAGGGTGGCGTGAACTCGCGTGATGCGTGCGGCGCTGTTTGCTCTGGACCAGTAGCTGCATTAGCCTGTTGACAGGAAGCCAGAATTACCGGCGCGCCGACCGCAGTTACACACGGGGAACGCCCGTCGGTTCGGCCATATGAACGGAAGTTCTATTCTGTCCGGGCCTAAGGGACAAAGAGCACCGACGTTTACCTGTTCCGCCACTGGCTTTGACGCCATTCGGGGCGTTTATGTTTGCCGTCAGAAACGAATGGCGTTTGTCCGTCGGCGGAACGAGATGAGGACAAATAGTTTCCACAGTACTGCCAGCAGAGACAGAACTATGTTGTGATAGAAAACGTGTCTGACCAAGCATGCAAAACGAGTCGCACGGAGGGAACAGTGACGCATGTTGCTGCATGTGGAATACTACAGGTAAATAAACAAATCTATCGATCAGTAATATAGCAGTGTACATAACTGAACTGAAAACATGCATTCAGAAACCTTCTTTAATATATTAATTATAAATTCGTATTCGCGTTTCATTGACGTTCTAGTTACTGAAAAACCTTTTCTACGGAAGTAAGGCTGCGCAAGCCAGATCACTTCGATACTGTCGATTTGATGCTTTGGTTGACTGAACCATCTACATCAACATCTACATGATTACTCTGGAATTCACATTTAAGTGCTTGGCAGAGGGTTCATCGAACCACAATCATACTATCTCTCTACCATTCCACTCCCGAACAGCGTGCGGGAAAAACGAACACCTAAACCTTCCTGTTCGAGCTCTGATTTCTCTTATTTTATTTTGATGATCATTCCTACCTATGTAGGTTGGGCTCAACAAAATATTTTCGCATTCGGAAGAGAAAGTTGGTAACTGAAATTTCGTAAATAGATTTCGCCGCGACGAAAAATGTCTTTGCTTTAATTTGCCACACTACCGCAAAATTAGTACAAGAATAGCATCAGTCTTTACGAAACATAAGGTAATGGTGTCATTGTCAACTACAAGTAGCCTTGCGTGTATATTAACTAAAAGTGTTGACAGAAGAAGTATTTGTCAACAATCAGGAGTGTATAAAATTAAATCTCCACACTGTGACACCTGTTATGTGGGGGCAGACAGGAAGAAGACTAGAAGTTGGGCTTGGTGAACATGTGGTACAGATAAGCGCAACATACCTGAAAAAAAAAATGACTTAGCTGCCTAGCTAATTGAGAGTGGGCACAGCATTCTGCCTTTGGTGGTGAAAAGCAACCATTTTTGGGAGCTTTTCAATGGCCACCTACTTCAGGACAGAAGATGTTCACAACCGAGGAGAGTTGTAGCATGCCTAACAATTTCCCCTCTGTATATGACAACACTTGGCAATGCATAGTGTAAGAACAAATCTTGTTACTACGATTTTTCACTTTTATCTTGCTTATTAACATTGTTAGCTTCAATTGCATCAAAATCTGTATAAATTGATATGCTGGTAGTTAAACTATAAGGCAGTTTATATACTTTAAGGCATTTCAATTCAAATGATGTTTTTACATTACTACTGATGGGCGTATTACATTAATAGGAAGCAATATAATTACAATTATTGAGTATGAACGGTTACTCTAGGCTTTTATCAATGTATATTTTTTATAAAATGTCTTAAAATATTTTGAATTTTCTTCCACATTTATTATGTGGTTACTTGTCCACAATGACTCAAAACTTTTAACATGGTATTTGCCTTATGCCAAAACTATTTAATTTTAATAAAGGTTATTGGGTTTTAATTTTTAAGTTTATTATCAATTTAATGTAAAACACATTGTACTGGTAACAGAGTCGATGTTAGTGGAACAGAGGGTTGCTCTACATGTATGATGTAAGCTGAGGCTGCTTGTACTTCTCTATAAACAACAGCCTCAGAATCTGTCCATGTACGCCCTAGGGTCATATGATAAAATGTCGTCGAAGTCTTAACAAGCCTATATGACTCAATTTAAATGGTATGTTATCAAACTTCACCAATACTAGTGTACAACGTAATTTTAATTTACATCAGTTTATTGATTTCCATATAATTGCTTTTTATTTTCTTAGCAATGAAGATAGCTATTTGGTTGCTGAAATCTAGATCTACAGTAAAAAAAAAAAAAAAAAAAAAAAAAACGTTGGCGCAAAGTTGCTTAGATAGAAATAGAGAAAACTAGAATCAAAAACACTTCTGCCCTCCAGTGTCATCACGACATAGATCAGGGGAAAAACAGCTATGGTAGATGCTCCAAGGGGAAGAGAGAAAGGAAATTTAAGCCAATGGGTACAGAATTCCTATGTAATAAAGAGGTATTTTAAGTTAATACTTCAATGAAATATTTGTTACCATAAATAAATTAAGTTACTACTCATTTCCGATACATGTCTTGCTCTAATTTTGTCGTCTATAACGATGTCATATTGTGATAGAGCTGTATGTGATAAGAAAAACCATCAGAAATAGGTTCAGTACTTAAAACAATCACAAGCCTGAGCCATCATCAAACAAAGAGCAATAACAAATATTTTTTCATAATTACAACATTGTGTGGAATCAGTATCAGATCACAGTATATCTGCGACTTATCAATTAAGGTTTCCCTCAGGGTTGCAAATAATACTTTTATTAGCAACCAGTTGAAAACGTTTCCGTTCGTTCTCAAACGATTACCTACATTAGAAGGTACAGTGTAATAATGAAACATGAAATACAACATTGAATGTATCAAGACAGTCGTAATAAAGTCAAGTAACATTTATTATATATCTGGTCTAAAAATAACTGCAGAATCCAGAGTAAATATTACAAATGCACGTATATCATAAAAAATTATTGTACCGTTGTAATTTGTACACAAAGAAGTTTGAAAATGATGTATTTCATGTTTAGTTAATAAGATTGTACCTTCTAATGTAAGTAATGGTTCGAGAATGAACGAAAACGTTTGAAAATCGTCACAACAAATATTTTGTCGATGGCCTGCATTATTCAAACTGCCAAATACAATCTAAATTCTAGCGTTTAACTTATCCAAGTCTGCTAATAACCCTCATAAACCTATTGCTATGTTTCTACTTAGAAATAAACCAAATTGCTTGAATCATTATTTATGACTGCGGATTTTTTGTGACTAACCGAAACTTTCAATGCTTGTGATGTCGTTCAGCATAGGAAAGTAGTAATTGTCAGTGGACAAAACTACCATCGGTTCCGGCACCGTCATCGTCAAAAATTCGTTTAGAATGTTTTCCTTGTGAATGCCAGTGTATTTATGAAGATAGATTACTTGTTTCTTGCGTGTGAAATCTTATGGGACTTAACCGCTAAGGTCATCAGTTCCTAAGCTTACACACTACTTAACCTAAATTATCCTAAGGACAAACACACACACCCATGCTCGAGGGAGGACTCGAATCTCCGCCGAGACGAAGATAGATTAGATTTCTCTGTTGTGACATGTAAAATCCGATATGGCCAATTACTTGGACGTATGTGGCTTTGTTATTGACAACTTCATTTGATGATACTCTGCAAGATCTAACCTGTCTCTAGATATAAGTAAATGCAATCTTGTAAGCAGTTCGTTGCTGCTGTCAGTAAATGCAATCTTGTAAGCAGTTCACGTTGCTGCTACGACGCACTAGCGCCCTCTACAGTTCCCTGTGTTTTATCTTTTGCCCGTTCACGCTCTAGGATGTATTTTTACATCGACGTGGACGTGTCATCCACTGCATATATTTTAGATTTTTGTTGTCTAACTTTACTTTTAGTTTTTTATTCGTAAGGATTTGGAGTTTTAAATTTCGGAGATGTGAGTGTACAGCTCCTCTCAAAGCTAAAAGCATGTCAATATTTTTCATGTATCGAATGTTTTAGTTTTTATAACTACGACACACCCATTTTTTTTCTAAAAAAATCATTGGGCATACAACTATCAAATCTACAGACATTTAGTTTTATATCATTTCACGTTTCATCACAACAGCTCAAGAATTACATATTACATAAAATATTTACATATCTTACTATGCATTGAAATGACAGTAAATTCTCTTCTACATAAAATTTTATATTATTATATTATGACTTATTTCTATATTAGTTTTTCAGTTACTGCTGTTTTTCAGTTATTCTTGTCTCACTTTTGTTATATGCTCGTTCATCATTGATGTAAATGTAACAAAAAGTATATAATTGTAATGATATACACTAAATATTTTACTAAAAAGTACTGGAAATGTGAAATATGGCTTAAATAAGAGAAAATTACATCAAAGGAGAAATCCTCCAATCATGCGACATTTAAGGATGTGACTAGTTCATAAGTTCCGCGTCATGAAAGCTCATTCTAAATGCGATCGAATTGTTTCTCATTATCTGAATAGTTGCTGCTAAAAAATATTGTGTTAAGTAATAAGGTTTTCGGCTCTCCCATCGCATGTTAGGCCAATGCGAGATGTATGGCTCGAGAGATTGTACGATAAGGTTTTGAGCGCGAGACTTTCATTATATTCTTATACCATGGAAGTGAAAAAAGATAATTGATGGGACTTCGGCTCACACAAAGATAGGTTTCTTTCTCTAATGAGCTATTAGTTAACGAAAATCGTTTCGAAATTGAACAATAGCGGTTACAATCCTTTTGAAAACGGATTCCTATGAAATAACAACTTACAATTTGATATAGTTAATTTCATAGAAAGGAATGAACATTTCTAGCATTTCTTCTACATAAAACACTTTTAAGAAATTTAACTCGGTAACTATTGAGATGAACTTATTACATGAGCTACACTTACAATAGTTTACCAACCAAGGTGAGGATAGAGAATCAAGTGTTTCGCATCTAATCGTGACAGAACACTATAGCAGCATTTCCTTGTTTCAGAAGATAAACAATAGAGACACGCAAGCAGAATGTTAGAATGCAAAAACAATCCCTGCCATTACGTTTTTGTACATTGCGTGATTGAATAGTACATAGCGAGTGTTTATATTGTCATGATTTAAAAAGAGTGTTGTTTCAAGATGCAATAAATAGTGTTTCATATTAAACAATAATTTTGTTGCGCCAGTCAGTCTTGCAGTATATAAATATCACTGTTTCTTACGCCACTGTTCACGGGATTAGTTCCCATAACTGTTACTGGTAATAAGTCGCTAGGTAAATTGTATGTGCCAGTTTTCCACAGAGAAGCTGTGAACTATATTTACCTGTTGTTTCTTCCTTCATTATTCACACGATTAGCTCCTATTACAACCACTGGTAATGATTCCTCGGATACGTTGTATGAGGCAGTTTAGCAGAGAGAAGGTTTCTATTATATGTACCACTGAATGCACACAGCCTGGCAGTTGCAGTAGTGCACTCGATCTTAAAAAGAACAAACGAGATTGCTAACTTTGGCACGCAGCTATTTGTCACAACGTGTTAGCGGATGTCTGTTCCTTTTACAGTGAACTGTGTCCTTGCGATGTGACTAGTTTAATCGAAATGGATCAGTTAAGTGGTCACTGGCGAACATGAACTGCAAGAGTGTTCTTGTGGAAGACAATGACATGTTGATTAAACTGCTATTCCACTGCCAATGTGGGTAGTAGTTTAGTCGAAAATTTTCACAGCGTAAAGAAAAAGTTTAAACACAAGAGCAATCGCGCACTAATGCATCACGAAAAACAATTAGCTTCATGGAAAACACATTTATGTAGTGACATCAGCCGCTCCCAAAACTTTATTAAATGTCCTTCTTGCTTCGTCATGTACATAGGCTACCTGTAGGTACTGATCGCAAACTTCATTTGATTTCTGATGTATTAAAATATTTGTTTTAATATTAAGTTAAACAGGCAAGTATGAGTATTGTTATTTATATCAATAATACGCTTTAGTATGTGGAAAAGTCTGCAATTTCGTTTCAAAAAGAAGCAGAGCGTCTCTCTCGAGATCTACCAAAGTTATTCTTAATCTCCTCATATCGCAATCTTGCCAAAAAGCTCCATTTTGTGTAGATAAGTAGGATATTCAACTTATTTAAGTTTTTCTTCTGCAGATTCACTATATAACTACACGTACTGTAAACTCACTATATAAGTACACTTACTTGTGTGTCGAGCTCGTGGCAACAAATAAGGTGAGAAGAGCTGAGTTCATCACAGAGTGACCGCCAAAGTTATCGTTCTCTCACAGATATGCTGTATCTACCTCTGCATTTATAGTGTGCAAAATACTGTGAAGTGCATGGTAGACGGTCTTTAGCATGGTACTACATATTGGGATTTCTTGACGTATAGAGCGGTAGCATAAAGAGTTCCTAAATGGCCCTGTGTGTCGTAATTAGTCTAATTTTATCTTCGTAGTTCCTAAGGAAGTGACACATGACGGAAGGGGAGGGGGGGGGGGCGAGGGCGGGGAAGAAAACCTCTAGATTCTTCACTTAAAACAAATTCTTGAAATTTTGAATAGCATGCCAATTCATATTTTTCAGCATACCCGTGACACTTTACCTTGAATCAATGAAATAAGTTTTCATTCGTATTGTTCTCTTGTGTGTACGTTCAGTCTCCCCAGTTACTCCTACTTAGTAAGAGTCCCACAGGTTTCAGCATGATTCGTTGATGGGACGCACTAGAGTTTAGTAAGCAGTGTCCTTTGTAGACTGACTGTATGTTCCCAGTTGCTGACGATGAACCTGTCTGCCACCTGCCTTACCTACGACTAATACTAGGTAACGATTCCAACTGATATCCTTATTATTGAGGAAAACGATTTTCTAAGAATACATAGCTGCAAAAGTTCACAGAATACACGACAGTATTTCTCAATTTTGTTACGGTGTGTGTCACGCACAATTCCCCAAAGCGCACGAAATCACAAAAAAATATCTTTTTTGCTTAAATACAGAATAAAATCAGACGAACTTCATGTTTGTACGAGGGTACTGTTACCAAAAATCCTAAAAATCACAAATTAAGTTAACAGATCACGATATACTACGTATTTTACGGTGCACTCGCAAATGTTCGAAAATTCACAATGTATCTGAGCCTTGCACCCAAGTCGGCGCCAGTAAATGCTGTGACGTGGAAGGACTGGACCTTGGATAATTTAAAACATCTTTCACCGTTAAAAGAAACAGCGGCTTTATTTAACACTCGCATTTAAGAGAACTGACAGTAACCATTTCGGTCTTTAGCAAAGCAAAAAAACATCGTTTTTATTTTGTTGTTCATGAAAACAGTGAGTGGACTCAGATTTTAGCTGCTTTAAATTACATGAGCAACATTTTAGCAGCACAGGTAAACAACAGATGGCCTTAAATTCATAACAAATAGAAATTATATAAAACAATAACTGCGCACAAGATAAAGCCGCAGTAAAATAAATTAACAGTATTAAACAATCAAAATATTAATCCATGAAGAAAAGCTGCCATTGAGAGTCAAACAAATGAAAGAAACACAGAAACAGTCGTAAAATCACAAGTTTTAAAATTAGAACAACATTTCATTCCTTCGTTGTCATGGCAACAGGGCATCCAAAAAGTAGTAATTTCAGGAACACACGCAGTCCAAGCTGCCTGAAATGATGGCTGACCTTTCTAATACATTTCACTGAACAGTACGGGCGACAAAGTAATAAAAATCCCTGGCATAGAGAAAGAATTGGAAGAGTTGAAAACAAATAAGTCACCAGATTCGGATGGGACCCCAGTTCAGTTTTTGGAAGTCTACTCTTAGCACAGTCGCCTTACCTAGCGTTATTTATCGCGAATCTCTCGCCCGGTGCAAAGTCCCAAGCGATTTGGAAAAAGCGCAGTTGACTCCTGTATATATGAAGGGCAAAAGAACAGACCCGCAATATTAGAGACCAATATCCCTAATATCGGGTAGTGCAGAATCCCTAGCATCGGCTTTCTTCATAATCCTAGAACGCATTTTCAGTTCGAATATAATGAATTTTCTTGAGACCGAGAGTCTTATGTCCACGAATAAGCATGCGTTTAGAAAGCATCGCTCGTGCGAAACGCAGCTTTCCCTTTTCTCACGTGATATACTGCGAACTATGAGTGTAGGGCTACAGGTGAATTCCTTATTTCTAGATTTCCGGAAAGCATTTGACACGGTGCCCCATTGCAGGATGTTAAAGAAGGTTATAGCATATAGAATAGGTTCACAGATATGTGAGTGGCTCAAAGACTTCTTAGGTTATGTTTTCCTTGACAGCGAGTATTCATCAGAGACAAAGGTTTTGTCAGGATTGATCATTATTTTGTCCTCGAGGGAGAGTGTTCATCAGAGACAAGACTATCATCAGGAGTGCACCAGGGAAGTGATAGTACCACTGTTGTCCTCTATATGTATCAATGATTTAGTGTACACGGTGGGCAGCAATTTACGGTTGTTCGTTAATGATGCAGTGGTGTATGGTAAGGTGTCTCACTTGAGTGACTACAAGGGGATACGAGATGACTTAGACAAAAGTTATAGTCAGTGTGATGAATCGCATCTAGATCTAAGTGTAGAAAAATGTTCGTTAATGCTGATTATTAGGACAAACAAACCCGTAATGTTACGATACAGCATTAGTAGTGTCCTGCTTGACACAATCGAATCGTTTAAAAAACTTTGCAAAGCGATATGAAACGGAACGAGCATGTGAGCATTGTGGTATCGAAGAATGGCCGATTAAGGTTTATTGGGAGACTTAAACAAAAGTGTGATTCATCTGTAAAGGAGACCCCATATAGGATGATAGTGCGCCCTGTTCTTGAGTACTGCTCGAGTTTTTGGGATCCGTACCAGATCGGATTACAGGAAGACATCGAAGCAGTTTAGAGGTGGGCTGATAGATTTGTTACTGGTAGGTTCGAGCAACACGCAAGTGTTAAGAACATGCTTGGGGAATTCAAATGGGAACCGTTAGAGGGAAGGAGACATTCCTTTCGATGAACACTACAGAGGAAATTTAGAGAACCGTCATTTGAAGCAGACTGCTGAGCGATCCTACTGCCACGTGGTCTAAGAGTAGCGTTATTGATTATTAATCAAAACGCCCTCGGTCCCGGGTTCGAAACCTCCGCAGCTTAAATTTTGCTTAATAATCAGCATTGGCACCCGACTTACAGCATAAGAAGTCGCCCTCATTCTGCCTACGACATTGTCAAAGACGACGGAAGAGCAGACAGAGGTTCAGGGCACTTGTCTTTGGAGTGGGAAACTACCCCTAAAGGCGGAAGAGTCAGTAAAGATCAAAGGCATGAGAATGCAGAAGGCAATAGAAACCACTGCATTAAAGACACATAAAGTGTATCCACAGGACAAGTGGCCTGTAACGGAAAAAGTGTTACCATCTCTGCATTGGCCAAGAATTCCGGAATAGACCCACATTCAGATCCCTGGGAGAGGACTGCCAAGCGGAAGGTGACCATGAGGAAGAGATTGAATAACCAAAGAGAGGATAACGTTCTACGAGCCACGGCGTGGAACCTCAGAAATTTTAATGTGGTAGGAAAGCTAGAAAATCTGAAAAGGGAAATGCCAAGGCTCAATCTAGATATAATATGTAAGTGAAGTGAAATAGAAAAAAGACAAAGATTTCTGGTAATATCAACAGCAGCAGAAAATGTTATGATGGGAGTTGGATTCGTTATGAATAGGAAGGTAGGACAGAGAGTGTGTTACTGTGAACAGTTCAGTGATAGGGTTGTTCTTATCAGAATGCATAGCAAATCAACACCGACAACGATAGTTCAGGGATACACGCCGACGTCGCAAGCTGAAGAAAAGAGAGAGAAAGTATGAGGATCCAGAAAGATTAATACAGTCTGTAAAGGGAGATGAAAATCTAATAGTCAAGAGGGACTGCGATGCAGGAAAAGGAGTAGAAGAAAATGTTACACGAGAATATGGGCTTGGGACAAGGAATGAGAGAGGAGAAGACTGAGTTCTGTAGTAAATTTCAGCTAGTAATTGCGAAAACACTCTTCAAGAATCGCAAGGGGAGGAGGTATACTTGGAAAAGGCCGAGTGATACGGGACGCTTTCAGTTACATTACATTATGGTCATTCAGAGACTCCAAGACATATACTGGACGTACCCAGGAGTAGATTTAGTCTCAGATCACAATCTAGTAGTGATGAAGAGTGTTGTGGCTTGGCAAGACAGCTAATCCACTAGGAGGAAGCTGAAAGGCACGCGTTTAAGCTCACGCAGGCTGGCGTGAGGTCTGGAATAGGACACGGAAATGAGAATAGCCAAAAACGTACGTAGCTGCTGGAATACTTAACTTTAATCCATAATTGGTGAACATCGCTCTTGACGGTACATGTTTTACAGCATCAATAGTAACTAGTAATGGCGCCTTGCTAGGTCGTAGCAAATGACGTAGCTGAAGGCTATGCTAACTATCGTCTCGGTTCAAATGGTTCAAATGGCTCTGAGCACTATGGGACTCAACTGCTGAGGTCATTAGTCCCCTAGAACTTAGAACTAGTTAAACCTAACTAACCTAAGGACATCACAAACATCCATGCCCGAGGCAGGATTCGAACCTGCGACCGTAGCGGTCTTGCGGTTCCAGACTGCAGCGCCTTTAACCGCACGGCCACTTCGGCCGGCTATCGTCTCGGAAAATAGCGTAATTTGTCAGTGAACCATCGCTAGCAAAGCGGCTGTACAACTAGGGCGAGTGCTAGGAAGTCTCTCTAGACCTGCCGTGTGGCGGCGCTCGGTCTGCAATCACTGATAGTGGCGACACGCGGGTCCGACGTATACTAACGGACCGCGGCCGGTTTAAAGGCTACCACCTAGCAAGTGTGGTGTCTGGCGGTGACACCACAAAGAGTTGGCTGAAGTTTAAGAAATTGGTCACATGAATCAATATGCAAAGAAATGAGATAGGGAAGCGCCAAGGAATGACGAGAGTTCTCTAAGGCTATGGATACAGCAATAAGGAACAGCTTAATAGGCAGTACAGTTGAAGAGGAAAGGAAATCCCTATAAAGGGCAAACACAGAAGTTGAAAAGGAAAAAGTACGTACAAAGAAGATACCTGAGAAGAAGTGATGGGTAACAGAAAAAATACTTCAGTTAATCGATGAAAGAAGAATGTATAAAAGTGTTCACGGAAATTCAGGAGTGCAGAAATACACGTCACTGAGGAATGAAATAAATAGGAAGTGCAGGGAAGCTAAGACGAAATGGCTGCATGAAAAATGTGAAGACATCGAATAAAAATGGTTTTCGGAAGGACTGACTCAGCATATACGAAAGTCAAAATAATCTTTGGAGAAACTAACAGCAAGGGTGATAATATTAAGAGTGCAACGGGAATTGCACTGTTAAATGCCGAGGAGAGAGCAGATAGGTGAAAAGAGTACACGGAAGGTCTCTATGATGGAGAAGTCGATAGTCGATTTACAAGAGATAGCGGATGCAGTATTAGAATCGGAATTTAAGAGAGCCTTCGAGGAATTAAGATCAAGTAAGGTAGAAGGGATCGATAACAATAGGTCTGAATTTCTAAAATCGTTGGGTGGAAGTGGCCACAAAACGCTTATTCAGGTTGGTTTGTAGAATGTATGAGTCTGGTGTCATATCTGGAGACATACCATCAGACTTTCGGAAAAATATCATCCACACAATCCCGAAGACTGCAAGAGCTGACAAGTGCGAGAATTATCGCACAAGCAGCGTAACAGCTGATTCATTCAAGTTGCTGACAAGAATAGCATATAAAAAATGGAAAAGAACATTGAGGGTGTGTTAGTTGACTATCAGTTTGTCTTTAGGAATGGCAAAGGCACGAGAGAGGTAATTCTAACGTTGCGGTTCCTAATGTAAGCAAGTCTAACCAAAAATCGAGACACTTTCAAAGGATTTGTTGACCTGGAAAAAGTACTCATGTAAAATGGTGCAAGATGTTCGAAATTCTGAGAAAAATAGGGGTATGCTATAGGGAGAGACTGGTAATATACAATATGCACAAGAACCAAGAGGGAATAATAAGAGTGGAAGACCAAGTGCTAGATTTAAAAAGGATGTAAGATAGGGATGTAGCCTCTCCTGTTCAATCTGTACAGCGAAGGAGCAATGACGGAAATAAAAGATTAAAATTCAAGGTCAAAGAATATCAATGATACGATTCGCTGATGACATTGCCATCCTGAGGGAAAGTGAAGAAGCGTTACATGATCTGGTAAATGGAATGAACTATATAATGGTTACAGAATATGGATTGAGAGTAAATCGAAGAAAGACGAAAGTAATGAGAAGCAGTGGAAATGACAACACAGAGGAACTTAACATGAGGATTGATGGTCGCAAAATAGATTAAGTTAAAGATTACTGCTACCTAGGCAGCAAAATAACCAATGACGGGCAGAGCAAGAAGGACATCAAAAACAGACTAGCACTGGCGAAAGGGGCCTTCCTGGCCAAGAGAAGTCTACTAGTATATCAAACAGAGGCCTTGATTTGGGGAAGAAATTTCTGAGAGTGTACGTTTGGAGCACAGCATTGTGTGGTAGTGAAACATGGATTGTGAGAAAACCAGAACACAACAGAATTGAAGCATTTGAAATTTTGTGCTGCAGACGATAGTTGGATATTAGGTGGACAGGTAAGGTAAGGAATGAGGAGGTTCTGCGCAGAATCGGAGAGGAAAGAAATATGTGGCAAACACTGAGAAGGAGAAGGGACAGGATGATAGGGCATCTGTTTAGATATCAGGGAATAACTTCCATGGTACTAGAGTGAGCTGTAGAGGCCTAAAACTATAGAAGAAGACAGAGATTGGAATACATCCAGCAAATAATTGAATACATATGTTGCATGTGCTAGTCACAAGAAAAGGTTGACATGGGAGAGCAATCCTTGGGAGGCTAAAAAAAGGCGTTCTATACGAAGCAGAGAGTAGAATGGACAGATTTCAAGGCAGTCATTTAAATCAAGCTACTAATAACGCATATAAATTAGTTGTTATATTTTATCCCTAACATGAATCATTACTAAGCCAATAGTTCATTAGAAACCTCTATGGCAAGATTGAGAGAAAACTTATCAATGAGTGTTAGCCTAAATACAAGCTGCAACTTGAGTCAGCTATTCATGACACTTACCAGCAGATAATGTACACAACAGTAGTCCACTTCAAAAATTTGTTGCCTTAGTGACAGGTGGGGGGTTTTCTAGTCAAAAAGTAGATAGTGAAGACAAACATCTCCAATAAGATTATCTCTACGAACTAGCGTTTGCCTTCAGAGGTGCTCAAACGTAGAAACTGAAATAAGCGGCGTTTAAATATCCGAAGGCACTTGCAGGCGTGATGCTTTTAATTTCAAAATTGGTTACAGTTTTCAACTTGCTTTCCTTTACCTAAAACACTGGCTGACATAAACAAACACGTCCAAAGCACCAGGCGCCGTAATCGTACCCTTCCCTAGCACGCAACCACCCTTAGCGGCGTTCGATGGAAAGCAACTGTAAGAAACCGAAGTTTTAATATTAGAAAAAAAGAAGAAAATGATAGCATAACATTTACTCTGAACATCATAGAAAGAGTACTGTATCTTATCAACATTAAGGTTACTCCAGCTCAATAGGTAGTCTAAACAACACTGACAAGGAAAGCAGCTGCAATTTTTTTCTTTTTTATAAAATAGGAGTATATAACAACAAATCGAGGTCGAATCTCACGTAACAGCTTGAAAGGCACTTTGTGGATCACACAATGGACAGCGTCACAAGTAGATTCTGAGGCACTTGCAAAACATGGAGTGAGAGATAACCGACATATAATCTGTCAACTTGCCTATACGAATCACTTGAGGTTCTAGCTAGCCAAGAAGTAAATCACTCACCAAGGTGAAAGTTTCGCCTCCCATAACATAGCAACGCTCAAGAAGGCGCTGCGGTGAGACCACCATGAGACCTGGCCCATCACATTACGCCCAAGCAAATGCCAGATACCTCTGCCCAGCCGTATGGAGAAGCACTCCGGGTCCCTACTCACCTTCACTTTGTCACTAGCCTCCACAACACTCCTGCCGTCGCCGCGCTTCACCTAGCCGACTCGAATAGCCGGAAATCAAAGAATACGACTCCTATCGAAAACAGAATCGATACGAGCCACCACAGCTCATCCTACCCCACTGTATCCCAAAGGTCCCCATCCCCTCGGTGGGAAAGGGAGGATAGGGGAACCAAACACTTTCCTTATCTTGGGTGCTATGCACTCTAGATGTCTTCCCAATGATCAGATTACGAAGCAAGTCATTAACAGAGCTCAGAGTCCCCCAAAACAGAGGAAACTACTTAAGAGAAAACGCAGAAGCACCCTCGTTGCATCATTGAAGATGTGAATGAAAACACGATTCCAACTTTGGCCCTACATTCAAATCTCCCCATGGTGTGACGGCTGTCCCACCTGCAGTATGCAACCTCGATGTTTCTCCTAGCCATTCTCCAACTCCTCGCGATAGTCTCCAAGTTAATTTTATCGGAGTGGAGGTCATTTATCGACCACAATTTGGCCGAAATGGCACTGAGGGAGTAGCTGAACATTTAGGAGGCAAGATTTGCCTTGGTAGCCTCATGATGGTCGGAACTGAAAGCCAAGTTCGACCAAGAGCGCAGTACATCCCACTTTCTTCTGAGCCCGCACATAGAATATGATTAAAGCGGAGTTGAGGTTCCAGTTTACTCTTTCCGCGAAGGAAGGCTGAGCATAATAAGGGGTCGTAGTGAGATTCCCAATTGCGTTTCCAAAACAAAACCTTTTAAATTCCGTAGAGGTAAACGCAAGGGCTTTATCACTAACCAGTGACTTGGGTGCACCAAAGACAGAAAATATTCTCGACAAATGATTAAATGGTCAAGGCCAGCGTCACCCCCCACTCGCGACCAGTCAGGTAAAACGATGAAGGCGTCAACCAAAACCAGGATGTAAGGATTCCCATTTCGGGTGCGGGGAAGGGGCCACACATAATCAACAAAGAGTTTATCCATAGGATGACTGTCGCGGGTCGATTGCGAAAAGCCGTTGCGTGAGTTGGAATTCGGTTTAGCTATCTTGCACAACTCACACTCTCTCATTAAACGCCGAATGTCCCTATACAAGGAAGATCATGTTACATGTTTCTTAATTTTGGAAATAGTTTTATAGACATTGAGCCATGGCTCACTATCATCATACACACTAGCCTCGAAAAAATCAATAAAAAACTATGTGATATGGACATGAAGTAAAATATTAGAACCTGTCAGTCTTTTACAGACAGTCTCACATCAAGGAAACGTACATATAGTTTTACTTAGCAGAACTGTTGAGACCTCCTTAACTAGGGCGCCGAAAGTGAATACTGCACCTTCAGATCGTGAAAGTCTAAACAGGAAATCTGGGGCACCAGCCACACACGATTTACTACTTGGGGGGGGGGGGGGGGCTACCAATAAGTGGTGGAAACAAAATAAGTAGAGGTATGTACGAGTGTATAAATGGGAGATTTGGAAATGGATCTATTGATTTTGTAATTGCTACGTAAGTCAGTTGTAGACTAAGTAACTGTTTTTTTTTTGAGCTAATTGTATCTCCATTAGACACACTATGTTCAAACTTATCGTTTCTGTATTATGTCGTTAGAATGGTGATCTAATTATGTTGCGAGCGGGCGTAACAATTAGTTCCTGTGGTTTTCACACAAAATCTGATGATAATACGAGGGAATCGTGCTTAGTCATCTATTGCTTTCCAGTTATGTAGCACATTTAGAAACCAGGCTGTGACCAGTTTCACGTGTCTCGTACTGAAGGAGAACAACAATATCAAAAATCAAATCGCTGTGAGCGCTATGGGACTTAACATCTGAGGTCATCAGTCCCCTAGAACTTAGAACTACTTAAACCTAACTAATTTAATTTTGGAAATAGTTTTATAGACATTGAGCCATGGCTCACTACCATCATGCACACTAGCCTCGAAAAAATCAATGAAAAACTATGTGACATGGACATGAAGTAAAATAGCACGCACATCCATGCCCGAGGCAGGATTCGAACCTGAGACCGTAGCGGTCGCGCAGTTCCAGACTGGAGCGTCTAGAACCGCTCGGCCACACCGGCCGGCGGAACAACAGTATGCTAAGAAGATTCTGTCTGGTTATTGGTTCGGTATTCGCCCTTTTCTCGCGCGCAAACAATGATGCGGTAGCACTGGTTTTATACCAGCCCGAAAAATGAATTTTCTTTGGTGTCATTTGATGGAATTCACATGTCTTTTAGATCATTAACAAGCGATCCTAATAAAGTAAGTTATCTACCAATAGTGTCAGCGGTAGACGTTCATCTGTTTCTGCGCAATGTTATTTATCTTCAATCTTAAAATCACTAAGCAAATTAATTTGTAAGTTACGCACGAGTTTTCTTCATTTAGACTATTTTCTATGGTTAAGCATTATGATCATTTTCTACTAAAACGTGCATGGTCGGTCGGGGACTACGGGTTAAAGGGAAAACAATAGACTGTGAAGTCGAGACAAGTTGAGAGCCAGTGTACATAGCAACGAGCGCAACGCGGTCTGTGTGTCCCTGCCTTCTATTTAAATTACGAGACACCTCACGGGAGCTGACAGCTGACTGCAGACGTCCCGTGAGCGCGGTGCTGCGTATTTATATTTCACATATGCCTTATGAAATATGCATGAACAATTCGCAGATTACCTTGTCCGATTAAGGAATGCAAAGCTTTTTACGATGTAAATTTTATGCAAACGAAAGCGAGTTGCCACGAGGAAATTGCAGCATGAGTATGTTCGGTGTTTAGAGTAAATGCGGCGTCACCGGAGCGGTATCAGCTTACGGTGAGCCGTTAATTAGCGGATGAATTCTGCGTCAGCAGCGGAACGTATTCATCACTTCGACGAGTGGAGAGCCCGGCTGTGCAGTAATGATGGCACGTACGGTAAACTGTTAGCACGCTAATCGCGTTGAAACAGAAGGACGCTATGTAATTTTCATTGTTTTACTTTGTTAATACACAGCCAACTCAAGAAACGAGTGCCGCATGTGACCCAAATTACAGTTACGCACGCCTTCCCGTTAGTGCGTGTAATGTTCCAATTCAGCGCCATGTAGAATGTATTACTTTTGTTCGTGCCTCACATTTAGGGAAGAACATTACTGACACATACTACAACGATGAATTACCTGTTTATGAACTGTGACCAATAGGGGATCAAACGTTATACATTACAAACAAAGACGGATTGCTACTTTTAAAACTCTTAATTAAGAAACACATAATCAAGTAATGTACTGCTAGTAGAAAGGGCGCAGCTTTCTGAATTCACTTACTAAAAATCGTTAAAAAAAAGAAATTCTAAAGGTACACATAAAAAAAGAAAGAAAAGAAAAGAAAAAGGAAATCCACGAATTTTAGTGTATGCAGTTTTAGGGAGTAGTTGATTACGAAACCAAGGTCAAATTTGAGAAGTAAAATAAACATATACGGGGTGTTTTGTCATACAGTAAATACTTTAGGAGTGGTAGTATAGACCAATTCGAGAAAAACATTCCTAGTATACACAGTTTTTAATTGGTTAAAGAGGTAGTGCTGGTCACCACATTTTGCATGCTGCTACTCCAGTTGCAATGGCTTTGCTTGTCGACTTGTTTAGAGATCAGGCTGTGAAGTTTTCTTTGGGTAGTGTAACTAAGTTTTTAAATAGGCAATTCTTCTGCGTGGTTTAAGAATGATGTGTATATTTAGAAATGCAGCGTGTGCCGATATGTTTTTCTTTTTTTTTACGTGTATCTCAATGGAAGCACTGGTGCTGCTTGTAGAGAGAACGGTAGTCGATTTCCTAACCGTATACTACCCGATTCAAGGGTATACACATGTCTTTCCCATAAACTACGTGACACTAGTACAGTGCCCAATGGCCACATTTCTTCTCAAGGCATAAATGAACAGAGAGTAAACGAAGAAGAATATATTATTCGTATGATGGAACGTAGTCTTTCAATGTGCGTTACACCGTATTTCTAGATATATCCGTGTCCCACATACAAGACTAGGCAGACATTACGTACGCGACGTCTCTATACTTATCGTTTATAGTGGAAACATCTTCGAGGAGAACAATGAAATTTGTCTTTAGTTAATGGCCAATCGAAGAGTAATCTCATTAACACTATTTACTGATAATTCCACACAAAATACTAGTCACCCACAACGATGTCCTCATGAAAATCCACATGCCTATGCAGAGAATGTATAGTGTTGTATAGAGAGTTGGCTGGACCTGTTGTGTCTAACAGGGCCCCGGTATCTACACTTTATTGAAAACGAGCTCCGAGCATTTTTTGAAGAGATTCTGTGGGCTATAAGGACCAGTATGTTGTTCTGGCATTACGCAAATCCTTCACATACCAGTCATCAGGTGACACGTCATCTAAAATTAATCTTCAGAACCAAATAGATCGGCAGAAACGGTCATGTTTCCTGCCTAACGAGGCCCCTCGACCTTATACCTTCAGATTTTTTGCTGTGTGAATGGATGAAAGGCAAATGCTACTAAGAGAAAGCAAACACAAGAGGAGAACTGATCATTTGGATTATGAATAAGGGGAATTGATAGTTTGGATTATGAATACGGCAAAATTATCGTTGGGATTATAAATAGCGTGGCCATTATCATAGAACGACAACACGGCATCAGAAGAGCTACACGTGCTGTTGTCAGGAGGGTTTGAAAATCAGTGATGTTATTTTTGAAAATGATATTTGAACTTTGTTTCTGACAGCGTAGCACTGTACTGTTTTCATGTCGCCTCTTGCTAGCGACATTTTCTATGGTCACGTTAAGTATTTTCAGTTTGCCTTCTGGAAATAAAACTACTAATGTTATTTGTTTGAAACTGTTGTATAGCATTCCGAGATCGCTGCATTCCGTAGGCACCCTATTAGCGACGAGTGGGCAAGACTTCACATTGTTGACCACATTCCTATTTATTTGGTTTACATTCTAATAGATGTACCTCTATAACCAATGAAAACTGCACAGAGTTTCTATACACAGCCGGGGAAGCGAAATGAAACAGTTGACAGCGTATGTCGTTCTGTTTCAGTGATTACAATACCTAGTCAAATTTATTAATAAGTGGTAGTTTAAAATGAGGCATCAGCTTTCTGACGGGTGTGATGTGCCACGCTGAAAATTCCCCTCCTGTGCCAACCTCTTCATCTCAGAGTGGCATTACAACATACGTCCTCAATGATTTGCTGGATGTATTCCAACCTCTGTTTGTCTCTACAGTTTTTACCCTCTACAATTCCCTCTAGTATCATGGCAATCATACCCTGGTATCTTAACAGATGTCCAATCAGCTTCTCCCTTATTCTTGTCAGTGTTTTCCACATATTACTTTCCTTACTTTCCTACCCAATTCTGTGGAGAGTTCCTCACTTCTTAGCTGATCAGCCCACCTAATTTTCAACATTCTTCTGTTTTTCAACATTCTTCTGTAGCACCACATGTCAAATGCTTCGATTCTCTTCTGTTCCTGTTTCCCATCTGTCCATGCTTCAGTACCGTACAGTGCTGTGCTTCAAGCATGCTTTCTCGGACATTATTTTCTCAAATTAAGGCTATGTTTGATACTAGTAAACTTCTCATGGTCACTAATTCTGTCTTTTCTAGTGCTAGTCTGCTTTATATGTCCACCTTTCTCCATAGATCATGGATTACTTCCTTCTGTATATTATTCTTGTCAACTTCATATGCTTGGTCATTCCCAATTCTGATGTGAACAATCTGACCGTTTTCATTTCTGCTACTTCTCATTACTCGTCTTCACTAGATTTACTCTCAGTCCATATTCTATATTCATTAGACCTTTCCATTTAACAGAACCTCTAATTCTTCTTCGTATCCCCTGATAATAGCATCGACAGCTTTCCACATTGAATTTTGAAACTTCTTTTATTTACTTCTTCGTTTATTGATTAAACAGTAGGGGTGAAAGACTATATCTCTGCCTAACACCCTTTTTTATCCGAGCAGTAATTTCTCTTCCATTCCTATTGCTTCCGCTTAGTTCTTGCACGTATTGAACTCGCCGTTTCCTATAGCTTACCTCTATTTTTCTCGGAATGTCGAGTATCTTGCACCAATTTCACATTGTCAAACGCGCTTTCCAGGTCGACAAATCCTGTGAACGTGTCTTGCTTCTTCTTTAGTTGTCAACCGTAATGTCAGAACGGCGTTTCTGGTGCCTACATTTTTCATAAAGCAGAACTGATCTTCATCTAGCAGATGCTCTAATTTCTTTTCCTTTCTTCTGTATATTATTCTTGTCAGCATCTTGGATGGATGAACTGTTAAGATGATTGCTCAGCGGTTCTCGCATCTGTCTGCCCTTGCTATATTCTGTGGATGACGTTTTCCCGAAAGTCTGATGGTGTATCACCAGTATTACAAATTCTTCACACTAAAGTGAATAGTCGTTTCGTTGCCACTTTCCACAAAGATTTTAGAAATTCTGATGAGACGTTATTTATCCCTTATGCCTTATCTGAAGTCAGTCCGACCTTAATACTAGATAGCCGGTCTCTTACCTGTCGACTTCTGTTTCTTCGTATATCACGTTGACAGACACGTCCCCACTCTCATGGAGGCCTTGACTGTATTCTTTCCACCTGTCCTGTCTCTCGCCTGCGTTTAACAGTGGAATTCGTACTGCAGTCTTAATTTTACCGACCTTGCTTTTAACTTCACTGGGTGTTTCTTTTCTTGATTTTTCTGTATCCTGAGACAGTCCTTCCTAGAGTCATTTCTTTTTCGATTTCTTCACATTTTTTCATGTAGCCAATAAGGCTTAGCTTCTCTGCACTTCTTATTTACTTCATTACTAAGTGACTTGTAGTTCTCTATTCCTGAAACTCCCTGAACATCTCTGTACTGTTCACACTAACTCTCTGCCTTAACTTCCTATTCATAACGAATAGTACTACCGTTATAACATTTTCTGCTGCTGTTGATATTACTCTATTCTTGTCCGACCAGAAATCATTGTCTTCTTTCCATTTCACTTCACAGACCCCGTCTAAAACTATACTGATCCTTAACATCTCCCTGTGCAGATTTTAGAGCTTCCCTGTGAAGGTAAAACTTCTGATATTCCTTACCCGGACTCCTTGAATCTAACCGTTTCGTTGGCAATTCAGTCTTGGCAGTCCCCTCCTGTAGGTCCGGAATCTTTTTCCAACGGAGAGATCATCATGACACTTGCCAGCAACTGGCCTCGTGGCCTGTAGAGACACGTGTCCTTAAGCCAATGGGTTCCATGTCCTTCTGCATCCTCGTGCCATTGATCAGTACTGTTTTTTCCACCTTTCAGGGACACTTTTCTTCCTCGGGGCCAAGAGAGTACTCTGAACCTCTGTCTGCACCCTCTTTGATAAGTCAGTTGGGGAAAGATGGTTCAAATGGCTCTGAGTACTATGCGACTTAACTTCTGCGGTCATCAGTCGCCTGGAACGTAGAACTTATTAAATCTAACTAACCTAAGGACATCACACACATCCATGCCCAAGGCAGGATTCGAACCTGCGACCGTAGCGGCCGCTCGACTCCAGACTGTAGCGCCTAGAACCGCACGGCCACTCCGACCGGCTTTGGGGAAAGAGGGTGACATTTTATGTCAGAGGTCTTAAGCCGCTGTTGCTGACATTTTTATTCAACATTCAAGCATGGCGAGGTTACAACTCGGGACACAGGATGATTTAATTAGTATTCAAGGATGCTTCCCCCAAAACAAGTGTTTATATAAACATCTTGTTAGTATGAGTCCATTAATCAGTATGACGCTGCAGCCTCTATGGCCAGGACGCATGCGCTGATTCGTTGGGAAACCGTTTCCTTCTGTGAGACATGGTGGCCCACAACATCTGTCAACTGGTCACAAATGTCCGGTATAGAAGCACTGGGAAGCAGTTGACGTCCGAGTTGGTCGTACACATATTCATTCAGGGACAGGCCTTGGGTCTTGCTGGCTACGGAAGTACCTGAACATGACGAATATAGTTCGTAGGGACGCGCAATATGTGCGGAAAAGCATTGTCCTGTTGAAAAACGTCACCAAGTTACTGTAGCTTGAGAGGTAAAGCACGAGAAGCAGTTTGTCTGCTTGTCTCTCAATCAGTATTTCACTACCAGTCGTGAGCTTAGGTCATAGCCGACGATTCCCCACACCATGACGCCAGAAATAACATCGCTATGCCTCCTCAAAACATTGGCAGAATAATACCTCTCCCCATGTCCGTGCCATACCTGCCGACCACAGTCATCTGGGATAATGCAAAACGGCTTTGTGCACAATATGTCAACCCTCTCATGTGGTGGTCATACGTGGTCGACCGGAACATTGAAACGAGTATGCCTACCTTCACGTTGGCAGGAGTCGGACACTGAGCCATAATAATACTCGGATATCACATAAATGTGGATACTCAATGATTCGATCGGCGAGCCAAATGGCTGTAACTCTGTCAGGATCTGATGACGATGTCTTGGGCGAGTAAGTGGCAACTCCGTGTCCTTCACCATGTTCACTCAGCATGTGTTGCAGTTCACGACCAGTTATATACAATACCGAGCCTGGTAACAACACTAAACGTGAAATACACTAATATTCTCTGGTGACCTTTCTACATGTTGCATGAACGAATGCCCACTAAAGACTGCTATAAAAAGTCTCCGCCATTTCGTAGGGTATTCCTTGTCGCTAGAAATGAGATTGTGGTTAGCGTAGCTTTGTAAATACAGTCCACGACAGTAAAACACGACTCACCACGAAGAAATTATCCAACTGGGACGAAAATTGATAGACGTGACGCACATGTACAGGCAAAGAATTTTTATATCTCAGAAAAGCTAGATGATCTATTCACCAAAAACAGTGTCACAAATTGAGCAAGTCAATAACGCGTTGGTCCATGCCTGACAGCTATGCAAGCAGATATTTGGGATGTTGTTGAATGTACTCCTGAAGGACATCGTGCCACATTCTGTGCGGATGGCGGGCTAGAATATCAAACTCCCGAGATGGTTGGAGGTAGTGATGAGAAAAACTGAATGAAAACAATCGATTCATATGGTTGTTGGAAAACAATTGACTCATTCAGCTGTGGTTTTATGTATTGGGTGATTAGTCATTCATTATTTTTGTGAAACTGATTTGTTGGAGCAGGCGAATGAAAACAGATTCAGTCGGTTGGACTACTCATTCATTGTTTTGAGTGAAAATGAACTGTTGGAGCAGCCGAACGAAAGCAATCGTTCAGCTGGTTAGAGTAATCATTCATTCTTTTGAACGAAAGCAGTCTGTGGGAGCAACCGAATGAAAACATTCAGCACCGTTGTTTGTTTTGCATATTGACTGAATTATTCATTCTCTCTTTTCAAGTGAAAATACGAGTTTTTCCGTCGGTTGAAACATGTATTCATTCTTTTAACTGAACCCGCTCTTTAGTGTTTTAGTTGACTTAGGTATTCATTATTTGTTCCGAGTGAAGCCAGCATGCAGTACTTCACTTTCATTAGTTGAACAGCCAGAGGTTTTCCCTATCCCCAGAAGTAAAATAACGTTATACGTCCTCATTTGATTCTGTACCGAATGGAGTAATTTTTCTTTTCATCATTTAGGACTGATTCATATATTGTTGTGGATTAAGTTGTTCCAGATGCCATTAACATGCAACTAATTAAGCTCACGTAACGCTTGAGTAGGCCGGTTACCACTTAAATTTCCGACCCCAGACAAAAGCTTTGAAAACCCCGGACATCTGGATCATATAGAATTATTTTTCTCGGACCACATGTTCTGTAGATGATGAGTTGGCCTGTACCCACGATGTACTGCACTCGCATTCGGGGGGACGACGGTTCAATCCCGTGTCTGGCTATCGTGATTTAGGTTTTCCGTGATTTCCCTAAATCGCTCCAGGCAAAAGACGGGATGGTTCCTTTTAAAGGGCAAGACCGACTTCCTTCTCTAATCCGATGAGACCGATGACCTCGCTGTTTGGTCTCTTCCCCCAAACAACCGAACCCCACGATGTACTGCGGGAAGTGGAGTCGAGAGAGGGTGAATGTTACCTCACTTAAGCTGACACCACCACCTTGCGCACGCCTCTTGAAGTTTAGCAGATACAGATTACACACGACAGTAACAAGGATTTGTGAAAGTGCATTATACATACGTCCATGTTCAAACGTAGTACTGATTTGCAGTAAGCAACACGAACATAAATTAAGTCACTTTTTATAAGCTCAAGGAGGAGAAGGCAAATACTATTTACAACGTTCAATTGTCTGGATGGCGGGGCGGCGTCCGATGCATGCAATCGCCAATTGTCGACGGCTTCTCATTGTCTCAATGAAAAAGTATGGAAAGTACAGGGTTTTCCAAAATAATATTTACAGCTTTGTTCACATACATTTCAGAAATGAGGAACTCTAGAAACGTGCGGTTTGCGGCATGATTCTCATATGCACCTAAGGCTCTAATAGCCGCTTAACAGAGTTCAGTGTGTTAAGGTGACCAAATTTTCCAGATCAAAATTCAGGACACATTAAAAATTTTGATACTGCAGAAAAGGTTTAATTAAATGTAATAATTGTAAACTACCACTTCAGTTCGTTACAAAAAGCATATTAATTTACATCTCGTTAGTTCATGCTAAGATGAAGGATTGCGAGCAGACATACGGTATTTATCAGTGCCATACGGTTTTTATCAGTGCTGTACATTTTCTTCAGCACGCCTGTATTCTTCAGCAGCATTCAACTCAAATGTCATCATAATTCACTCTAATCTGTAACATTGCTTTCGCAGTTTCTACAGTAAACTGTGTTTTGTCACTGCTCCATACATTTCTGTTTGAGAAAATAACAATTTCAGTACCAGCATACCTATACAGGTATTCAAAATTATTAAATCCAGGGCAAACAGGTGCCCCGAATTACTTTTGAAAAAAGACGGGACACAGAAAAATCGTGACTATCACGAAGAAAAGGGGGAAAGGGGGAGGGGACAGATAGTCACCTTAAATATGTGCCCCATTTGTAGCACACATGCTGTCTAAGCGACATTCTAATACCATGTCTGGCACTGTGTGTCCTCGATAGCATGTGCTGTTGCTACTCTGATTCGAAATGACACTTCCTGCTGTGCCTAGGTGTCAGGCTTGGTCTGTACGAACCATTCCACACACTGTGTCTGGTGTGAGACGTTCGCTGGGGGGCGGGGGGGGGGGGGGGGGGTGACCACCGGGGGTGAACCGCACAATAACCCTGAAAGAAGAGTGGTTCGGTGTGGGACGGTGACGAGGGGGGGAAGGGGGGGGGGAAGGGTGAAGTGGCCTGCAGTAATCGACTTGGGGTTGTGGACCACTGATGGTGCGGCGGGTATGGAGCCTCTCCGTCGTTTCTAGGCCCCGGGTTAACATTACAATACAACACTGACCGAGCACGCTCGCAGCTTATTTGACCATAATGCAATGTGTCTGCTCGGTGCGTGCCACACTTGGAAAATCGAGAGCCGTCTCGGTTTGATTCCCCGTCCTTTCGAATCGTTTTGGCCAGACAGCTATGCGGTTTCTTCACACTCATCTAGGTGAATGCAGAGCTGGTTAAGCTTTACGGCTTCATTTACACGATGTGAAAACTTTTTCAACACGAAATACGTATCTACAGATTAACACTATTACGCAGACACATTTCAACACACTAAACCCTAAACTCTACTGTTAGAAATAACCTTCGATTGCATCGTTAAGATTATTGTGTGTCGAGTGTTGTAAGAAAATGTAAAGTTTGAAATTTTTAAATGTATTTTGTTCGTTTGTCCCGCTTAAATGGAAACAGTATTGAAAGTGATTCTGATGTACCAAGACCCTGATGAAAACAAAAAAGTATTAACTATTACATAAACATATGTACATATGAATCAGTGTAATATATATGAAAGAGAAAAATCATGTGGCTGAGTAAGATGTGATCCTAAAGATAAATTCAGTGCGATAAACCATATCTGCAAGGATGATTCATATTACAAAACCATATTAAGCAAAGGAATTCAAAGAAAGCGAAAGGTGTCAAATATTTTTCGCGAAAAAAATACGTCGCACAGATGACAGTATATGCTTAAAATATATATGATCAAGTTACAGATAAAAAAAATTGTATCGTACGTGGTTCACTAAAAAAAATGGTACTGAGTGCTGACCGGCTGAAAGAGAGGGATAGAGCTTCCATAAATTTAAATTACAATAATTATTTAAGTAAAAACGTTTCTAATATAACACGTTTTTAAAATGGACTACAATGTATTAAACAGCCTCTCCTAGCTCCATACAGGCTCCTAACGCCATACAGATAGTCTCTAATGACCTCGATATCGAAGGGACGTTAAACCCAATCTTCCTTTTCCGTTTACAAAATGTGAAGTATCGTTATAGCTATAAAAATTCACAAGCACAAATTTTTAGGACTACCTGTATGGTATCAGGAATCGACATGAGGCTAGGAAAGATTATTTAATACTTTTTATTCCGTTTTGTAAAGGTGTTATATTAAAAAGTTACTCACTTAAATAGTTCCTTTCTGCTTTTTAGTCTTGTGTGTGTGTGAAAATTTTCAGGTGATTTCAAACATTTTGATAAGATTTCAGAAGAGACGTATGGCAAAGTTCACGTTTATTTCAGTTCCTCTCCAACCGAGTCAAGCAATACTTTGTCTCGTCCTACGTATATCACGTGGAAAAACCGCGAATGTAAAAATTAGAGAGAATCGAACTCACACAGAAGTTAGCGGCAATCGTTCTTAACTGCAAAATATTCTCGACTGGAACAGGAAGAGAGATAAATTGCAATCGTACACCAAATACTCTCTCAACGTCCATTTCTAACCTAAGTTGAAAGTTTCAAGTCTTCAGCTCACCGGAAAGTTAATTTAAAATCAGTTGCAAAATTTGTACCTAACAGAACGACCGAAAAACATAATGCTTTCCACCACACACCAACCTCGAAAGTGAGTTAATACTGCGGTGTCATCCAGTTCTCAGCTATGTTGGAAGTTGCAAGTGCCCTGCTACCAGGAAGTTAGTAAAATCTATTGTAAAATCTGTACCGCACAAACAGAGAAGAAACCGACCTGATAAAATCGTGTTGGAAAGCAATTGTTAATTTGTATATACATAAATTTGGAGTGCAGTACCAGATATTAAACTTTAAAAACAAACACAAAATTGTTGTTAATGCCACAAGTTCGAAAATTTGCATTTAAGTAAGTAAATAGATTCATATTGAAAATACTTTGAAACGTCCCATTAGAAAAATTCATGAATGATTGTGCTGATAAACCCCTTACGTTATTTGATTTTCAAACAGCTGAGCAAAACTGAACATGCGCAGACATTTCTCTCTTTGCTTATTTATCATCAATAAACTGACACACAATATTTTTTAGCGCAATGCAGTCTGACTTTCAATAATCCCTACAAAAGAATGGCCCTGACTAACAATAATCCATACCTTTCATGAATCACTTACCTCACAAAAATCTTCGTTACTGGAACTACTGCAATACAGCGAGCGCCAATACTGCCAGCTAAATAAAAGATTCTAACTACTGAAGTCACTAACTACTGATAGGCATAGTTATCAAATGAAAGATTTTGCTATACAATAAACAATGTATTTACCTTAATACTGTTCAAAAGTCATAATATATATATCAGTTCATGACATCCAGTCTTACAAATCTACTGTCTCTGATGGACACACGTCCAGATCATCCGCTCTCAAACCTCCACCATCTCTCTCCCCACATCCACCACTGCTGGCGGCTCACTTCCAACTGCGCAACGCTACGCGCTGTTCATATCCAACTGTCCAATACTATAATAGCGAATATTACAACAATGCCAACCAGCCACAGACTGCACACAGCACAGTCAGTGATTTTCATACAGAGCGGTACGTGGCGTTACCAATATAAAACATTAACAGGCTACTTACAACTTTATTTATTGAAATACACGTTTTATTCACATATCCTTGAAATACGATATTCGTACTTTATTTGTCGGTAAAACAGGTATCACTCCTAGTCATTGCTCATGTATAGCCGAAAAGGTTGAAAAAGTGTGTAAATAAAACCACTCAAAGCCGGATACTGAGTGAATCCATTCATACAACGGTCACAACCGACGGATATTTGATTTAGTCGGTTGTCTCGCACTGAGTGAAACCACTCAAGCTCAGTGAATGAGTGGAAACACTCATGTAGCTGATGTGACCACAGAGACTAGTCTCATTCGGTTGTTTCATTCGACTGAAAAAATCGACTGAACGAAAAAGCAATCGACTGACCAATCGATTGTTAAAGAGAGTCGGTTGCCCCATCACTAATTGGAGGGGCTTTTCGGAAATGCTCCAAAGATCTGGTGACCTTGGTGGCCAAGGTAGGGTTTGGCAAACTCGAAGACAAGCAGCAGAAAACCTCGCCTCGCTGAAATGTAAGCCAAGGGTGGTTTGCCATGTAGGGCAACAAAACGGGTTGTAGTATATCGTCGACGTACCGCCCTGCCCAAGGGTGTAGCAGATGACTTACAAATCGGTCCTGTTTTGAAATGAAATGGCACCGCAGTTCGTCACACCTGGCATGTGTCAATAAGGTTGCTATCCCACCGTTGTCCGGGGCGTCTGCAGATACTTCTTGTCTTATAGTAAATTACCAGTACTACACATTTAAGTGCTGCACAATATGTTAAAGCTAGTTGGAATACATTGTTTCTTCAGTCACAGGTTTTTATAGTGCGTAAAATTCTATATATTTTTGAAACTATAACGTAACGTATGGATGTTTTAGCCATACTTCGTCGGTCGTGCACCATCATGTACCTTGAAACAAAAGGTATTTTTCCACGTTACTTGTGATATTTGCAAATGAACTGAGTCTCCGTAATGTCTTAACAATTTTACATGCCTCGTAAAGGGATATTTGTGTCAGTTTCTAATATCTTCAGTTTAAAAATGTACTTAACTGGTAACTGGCTTTCCATCATACCTAATGATGTTTAATAAGTAATACTGTAAAAGATAGGCAACTGAATATTTGTTCCTAGGTACATGATCATATTGTACCTTGGAATATGTTTTTACATTTTTAATTTCAGAAAAGGTTGAAGTACATAAAAGGTGCATGCCATCATTTAAAAATGGTGTAAGAATAATCTTAACATTCTAATACAGGAGTGGCTAACAGCGAAAATCTCAGAAATTTTCCGACTAACGACACTCTCCGTTTTAATCGATGTCGGCGTTATAAGAATCCGCAGTATTTAAATCTAGAGCCCCTGCATGAAGTGAAGACAGAAATCTGGTATTCAGTTAGTGCTAGGCAAAGTGTTGGAATGATCTTTTTCCGGCAAATCGTAGCTTTTCACGGATACATGAAAAATATACTGAACTGATGATAAAGTCTTCTGGGTCTTTAGGCCATGTCATAGTTTTCTTGAAGTTTTTTCAGTGGTCGATCCCTCCGACGGTGACTTCCTCATAAATCTACTGCTGTAATTGGACGGCCGAACTCTCCCGGAATACTAAGGAAACGCCTATCACTGAATAAGTTTGAAAACAAATATGAAACGGCCAATGACTCATATTTTCATTGTCAGTGGCAACTGGCCATGAAATCCTGCAGACTTACATGCAATGCAATGTTTCTTTTTTCAGCGAAATAAACACTAGTGAAACGACCTAAGGATATTTTGTGAAGGACAACACAGGAACATCCATCGCTACTGCATGTACATAAGTATTATGACGTGTTTCTGATGAATGGAAATATCCTGGTCTGTACTGGTATTTAATATTCTCTAAAGGGTTAAAAGCACTGACTATTTAGATTATATTTTGATTATGGTTTGTTACTTTCCAAGTATAGAAACCACAATGAAAATTACAAAAGAATTGCTTTGAATTATTTATTTTACTTGTGAAAATCTGATATTCAATACCAATAGGCGTTTTTGTTGTTCTTCGTAGTTTTTCGTTATACTAGTTTCGGAAGTAAAACGTTTGCAAATTTGTCTGTTGAAATTTCTTTGTACTTGATGATTTGCAAATCAGAATGCTAGACTATTTTCTGTAACTGCATATTATATGAACCAGTTGCCCTCGATTTCTCATCTGTAGCGTAAAGCTCGAGAATGACACAGTATATCTCCCTAAGATAATGTTTGTGCTCCATTATTTTTATCGACTAACTTTTCCTAACATTTTATATTGCACAATAGATATGTTTAAAGCCCTTCATCAAATGAGGTACCAAGTTTTCTTAATGGCCAGTCGTTTCTTTTTCCGGCCAGTTCTTCATTTTTCTATGTCCTTATCTGCTTACCTACTGAAAATGTCAGCTTCACATGGTATATACCCTAACTGTAGCGTTATTCTGCGCTTTTATCCAACATTCTCGTCCTTCCGATGGTATACAGGTTCACTTCAGCGGACGATGGTGCTAGCGGAGAAAACTGTACTAGCGTTAGAGGCCTATAATAAGTACTAATTATTTCTGCATTAGTTTAAAAAAAATTCTTGATATTTTTACCTCGTGAACTGCATTCGTCTATTTATTGATACATCGTCGATACCCTTCTTAGAGAAATGAGATATGTTTAAGTATAAGGAATCAAAAGCAAACGTCGTGCCGTTTACTGAATTTTCACGGATCAGGAAGCTAGCTGGTAGTTGTGCTTTTAGTCACATTACGTGTTGTGTAATGTGTGTGTGTGTGTGTGTGTGTGTGTGTGTGTGTGTACGTGTGCATGTGGGAACAAGTGTCTGACCCCACACGGCGCAAAACAGGTTCTGAATATGACACCACATCACCAAAGCTATTTTCTAATGGCCAAAGTTACATCGTGACTGTAGACCCATACATGACGAAATTAATCGATTTCTTCTGTTATTTGTTACTGATAAGGAACGCATATGGTGGACTAGTGTTCTAAAGTGGCCAGCATTAGCGTTATGTAAGCGTTGTCCTTGCAAGGCAAATGTTATGGTTCGAACCTTCGATTTGCGTTCACTATTACTGTTGTCACATAATTGAAACCTTATCTGGCATCCAGCCGTATCAAGCTGTTACGCACTGGCGAGCTTTCGGCTGACCAGAGGAGGGTCTGACATGTCGGTGACTGTGTTTATCAAGTTTGCCAAGAAATTGCTATATTCAAGAAAAGAGACTTGTGTTTCTGGTTTTTGTTAGACACTCCAGAGGTCAAGGTGAATGACCAAAAATCGTTTTTCCAGTGCTGACAATCGAAAAATCTTTTAAAAAACATTTTTATGAATATACGTGGCGTCCAAAGTAGTAATATTCGAGTTCTTAATGTTTTTGTATTTTGATGATATAGCTTGGAAACCGATCAATCAAGGTGTCTAGCACACTGAAGTTGGCGATCGAGCTGCCGATGCATTACACTACCTAGATAGTAGTTCGTGTTCGATTCTTGGTCGTGACTTTCTTTTCATTTGTTATTTTTTTGGGCATATATGACAATATTCTGATAGTGAAAATATTTTTCTATTCTTCTTTAAAAAAAAAAATAATAAAACGTCGTGAGATGTGATCCATATCGAATAAGTATACGTAATGTATTCACAGTTATTTTCATCGAGTAACATACTACATACATACACCTAAACTACTTATATATTATTGAGTACTCCAAACTGATTGTGTATTCGTGAGCCTTCTCGGAGTCACCTGGGTGAAACTTTTCATGGAAACAGGCAGACATAAATATTTTTGTATCATGCGCATCACACGAATGGAATCTCGTCGATCTGAGATATTTTCTGGTATGTTGTTCGTTAAAGCAATTTCGATTCACGTTACTGAAACATATGGTGTGAATCATCTAAAACTTGCACCGCAAGTATTTTGAAAACGGTAGGTGCTATTGCTATGCGATTTTCACAGAATGAATTGTTAGTTAGGGGCTCATACTGTTAGCCTTTACAAAGATTGTAATAATACCTAGCAAGTGTATTTTACTGCAGACATGCACTTTTTCAAAATGTACGACATTTGACATTAACAAACTTAAGTGGAGTTGCAGGATCTTAGTGCGAGTCGTTTACGAGATATAGTACAAGTCATTTTCAAGTTCCCATTCTGACTCTTTTGCAATCCCTCCGGTAGCACACAATAAACAACAACATAAGTGCACACACTAGTTATATGGATTCTGACCAGTAACGAGACAGTTGACTTCAAAATGGTCACCGGCAGCGTCAGTACACGTTTCCAGTCCGCGTGAAACGCCTGCTGCACACGTGCTAGCATTTCAGCGGTGACGTCCAAGCAGGTTGCAGTAATTGCATGTTATCGGGCGTCGTTCGCATGTAGTTGTCTGCAGCGTCTTTCTACATCTACAACTACATCCACATGACTACTCTGCAATTCACATTTAAGTGCTTGGCAGAGGGTTCATCGAACCACAATCATACTATCTCTCTACCATTCCACTCCCGAACAGCGCGCGGGAAAAACGAACATCTAAACCTTTCTGTTCGAGCTCTGATTTCTCTTATTTTATTTTGATGATCATTCCTACCTATGTAGGTTGGGCTCAACAAAATATTTTCGCATTCGGAAGAGAAAGTTGGTGACTGAAATTTCGTAAATAGATCTCGTCGCGACGAAAAACGTCTTTGCTTTAATGACTTCCATCCCAACTCGCGTATCATATCTGCCACACTCTCTCCCCTATTACGTGATAATACAAAACGAGCTGCCTTTTTTGCACCCTTTCGATGTCCTCCGTGAATCCCACCTGGTAAGGATCCCACACCGCGCAGCAATATTCTAACAGAGGACGAACGAGTGTAGTGTAAGCTGTCTCTTTAGTAGACTTGTTGCATCTTCTAAGATTCCTGCCGACGAAACGCAACCTTTGGCTCGCCTTCTCCACAATATTATCTATGTGGTCTTTCCAACTGAAGTTGTTCGTGATATTAACACCCAGGTACTTAGTTGATTTGACAGCCTTGAGAATTGTACTATTCATCGAGTAATCGAATTCCAACGGATTTCTTTTGGAACGCATGTGGATCACCTCACACTTTTCGTTATTTAGCGTCAACTGCCACCTGCCACACCATATAGCAATCTTTTCTAAATCGCTTTGCAACTGATACTGGTCTTCGGATGGCCTTACTAGGCGGTAAATTACAGCACAATCTGCGAACAACCTAAGAGAACTGCTCAGATTGTCACCCAGGTCATTTATATAGATCAGGAACAGCAGAGGTCCCAGGACGATTCCCTGGGGAACACCTGATATCACTTCAGTTTTACTCGATGATTTGCCGTCTATTACTACGAACTGCGACCTTCCTGACAGGAAATCACGAATCCAGTCGCACAACTGAGACGATACCCCATACGCCCGCAGCTTGATTAGGAGTCGCTTGTGAGGAACGGTGTCAAAAGCTTTCCGGAAATCCAGAAATACGGAATCAACCTGAGATCCCCTGTCGATAGCTGCCATTACTTCGTGCGAATAAAGAGCTAGCTGCGTTTCATAAGAACGATGTTTTCTGAAACCATGCTGATTACGTATCAATAGATCGTTCCCTTCGAGGTGATTCATAATGTTTGAATACAGCATATGCTCCAGAACCCTACTGCAAACCGACGTCAATGATATAGGTCTGTAGACTACCCTTCTTAAACACTGGTTCGATCTGCGCAATTTTGCAATCTGTAGGTACAGATCTATCGGTGAGCGAGCGGTTGTATATGATTGCTAAGTAGGGAGCAATTGTATCAGCGTAATCTGAAAGGAACCTAATCGGTATACAATCTGGACCTGGAGACTTGCCCGTATCAAGCGATTAGAGTTGCTTCGCAACCCCTAAGGTATCTACTTCTAAGAAACTCATGCTAGCAGCTGTTCGTGTTTCAAATTCTGGAACATTCCATTCGTCTTCCCTGGTGAAGGCTTAATAGCCTTATGTCCGTACGGAAAGAACACATTATTCGAAAACAAACTTTTTTGGGTTTGTTGGCATTTAACATTCAAAAATGTTTGCGTTTCTGCCATAAGCTCTCGATCTAGTTTTATCTGGCGAAAATGTTCAGTTTTTAAATCTCCTTGTATATTAGTTAACTGTCCCAGATAAACACAGTCGTTGACATTTTTTAGACAGTTGCTGCTCTATATTACCTGTCTTGCACTTACCCACTTATTGTGCGTACTATATCCTTTAGGCAGATTTATGTTAATGTTCATTTTTCACATTTCTCCGACAAATACTTTATAGGAAATAGCAATTTTGTCATGTTGTTGGCTAGGACTAACATATCGCCTGCAAATCTCAAGTTAGTAAGTCTTTTCCCATTTATTCTAATTACTGCTTCCTTTGGTATAATTTTGGACGCAGCCATCTCAAGGATTGCTATGAACCTTTTCGGGTATATACTTTACTCATCTTGAACGGGAAAATACCCTCTTGTGTTTCCTAAGGGGACAGAAGCCATCGAGTTAACATAGATGCTATATAAAATGTTAATGTACTTTGTTTCCACACCTTGACTGGTAAGTGGCTATATAACTGCAGTGGAGCTGACAGGATGGAAGTCTATGAAAGCTATGCGTGCTGGCTCGACTAATTAATTCGTGGAAGGTGTGTGCATATCGTTAATAGTGGCGTAACCACCATGGTATTCAGCTGTTTGTGTGGTTTATAAGTTTTCCACAGTAGCACTGATACGACGTGTAAAGGCCTTATTGAAAATATTGTAAATAATGTGAGTAGATAGATGGGACGGTAATGTTTCAAATCGTGAGTACTTCCTTCTCTGTATAGAAAGATAATCCTTGCTTTGCTCCAAGAGACGTGGATGCTACATTTTTGTATACTTGCATTAAAGGTTTTCTGTTACTTCACCAGTAAGCTAAGTATTTCAATCAACAGACCGTCGTAGCCCCTGCTTCACCATTCTGCGTTTCATTTATAACTTTTCTTATTTCTTTTGGAAGCAGCTCTGGGACATCATCATTTGCATTTTCATTTGTTCTCACTGGTTCACGCGTTCTTTCTTACGGAGTGTTAAATGTATAAGTGCAGATATTGGTACCAGTTAAAATCGGCCGTGATATTCAAACGACAGTAAAATACAAAATATTTTATTTGCAACAGTTAACTACATCTTCCAGCTACTTTTCTACGTAGTCGCCACTCCGATTTAATTTGTTGAGCGAGCCGGCCGAAGTGGCCGTGCGGTTAAAGGCGCTGCAGTCTGGAACCGCAAGACCGCTACGGTCGCAGGTTCGAATCCTGCCTCGGGCATGGATGTTTGTGGTGCCCTTAGGTTAGTTCGGTTTAACTAGTTCTAAGTTCTAGGGGACTAATGACCTCAGCAGTTGAGTCCCATAGTGCTGAGAGCCATTTTAATTTGTTGAGCGTTGTGTCAACTTTCCAATAGTCTCGTCATAGAAGGTAACCGCCTGTGCTTTCCGCCTATACTATACACTGATCCCCAGCTTGTTGACTGGGCCAAAATGTTGTCTTCAAAGCCAGAAGATCATGTGAGCAGAGATGGAACTCAGGGGTAGCCAGTTATGGGCTGTATTGTGGATGGTCCCCTGCAGAGTGCGGCTGGATATTGGCATGATATCAGGCAAAGTCTCCCACGACGCCTTCTGCCTTGGAGGGAGACGCTATTTCCTAGGCATCTTTATGTGCTCACTGTGCACTCAGAACTGAAGAGAGCGTCACAACGCTATCGACAGACATACTAGAGACGTCGCCCAACAAATCTGTGCAAAGCTTCATCAGATTTTTACAGTGGTTTCCTTTCTGCGACCGATCAGAACTTACTTTCCGAATAGCGCTTGGTTATGACCACTTAACTGTGTTACCTGTTTTTCTGTGTGCGCAACTGTCTTCCTACAAACATGCCACGTAGCCTGCTACCCAACGTGTTCTCCATGGGCGTAACTGCACCACTAAGTAGGCTGTGCCTGTCAGTAGAGACTGACCATTTTGCATGCATGAGTCCACACTTCATCACCTGACCTGCTGTCAGGGTGAAAATAAGCATTAATGGCTTCGTCTTGACACATGTACTTGGAGATGCTATCCAACCTAAAAACATATTACAGATTACATATTACATACATAGCTGTAATTATTAGTCTGGAAATGAAGTAAATGTGATGCATTGTTTTTCAGTACACTGTTATGTTAGCAATAAAACATCCGGACCTGTATCTATTAAACCATATATATATCATTATTTGTTCACTGTTAGTTTGTAAAATATTCCCTACTTTGTCAATGCAAAAGTAGCAAGAAATATAATTTCGTAGTCTGTTCTGAAAGGAGTCTGAGGAATATAAAGAAAATGCAAGCATTGCATGGCAGCTCTGTTGTTGCACAGGCAAAAGTATTAAAAAAGGAATGAGTATTTTTTTCTGTTTCACGTCAAGTGAAAAGTCTGGAGAATTCGCATAAAATGATATTATATTCGTCCGACATCCAGCAGCAAATTCTAACAGCAATTCCTCTTTCTGCGATACACGTTACTTCAGGCAGCGTCCTAGAAGGGCCGTGTATTCGGTGTGGAATGAGCGGTAGCGTGCTGGTGACGTTCGCCGGCGACTGATTCCCTTCTGTCCCTGTCCGCCCGCGAGAGAACAAGCGATGGCGAGGAGGGTGTGGGGGAGGAGCAGCTGCTCCGGAAGGAAGAATACGACGAATTACAGCGACTGCCGGCTGTAGGTGTGGCACCTCCGCCACGTCGTGTCGCGGTGCCTTCCCTCCCCGCCCCTTCCCCCGCCTGTCGCCGTTCCGCCTCCACGTCGCCTCTGCCTTTTGTGCTCGGGCGCTCTCCGGGAAACGCAGTCGCCGCCGCCTGGTGACTAGGCAGCTCCGCGCTGCAGCCCTGTGCGCCAGCAGCTGTTGAGCAGAAAGCGCGGTGAATTCGGTGAAAAGTTGTGGGCCGAGGCACACTCCTGCTTCTTTTCTGTAGTACGGCATCGGGGAGCTGAATACAAGCACGGAGAGCTGTTATGAAAAAAAGGGTCATTCCTCGGCATGCCGCTAATACCTTTGTCGTCTGGTGGAGTGCGAATTTCGGAAGTTTTCATAAATGGGGGGAAAGTCACAAAACGTGGGGAAGCATGAAGTACTACCGTGAAAAGGTCTCCGGGTAAGTTCGTTATACATAGGTTAAATAACATGCGGTTTATGCACTCCTGTGAATATTATTTTGTGTATCGTCTGTAGTGTAATATGGTCTCCAATCTGAACAATGTGTATTTCTCTCCACTTAAAGTAGTGGATGATCTTTGCTATTTGGGAAGAAAAATAACTGATGATTGCTGAATTAGGGAGGACATAAAATATAGACTGGCAATGGCAAGGGAAGAATTTCTAAGGAAGAGAAATTTGTTAACATTGAGCGCAATAGAGTTAAGTTTCAGGAAGCCATTTCCGAAAGTATTTGTACGGAATGTAGCAATGTATGGAAGTAAAACATGGGCGTTAAGCAGTTTAGACAAGAAGAGAATAGAAGCTGATGAAATATGGTGTTACAGAAGAATGCTGTAGATTAGATGAGTAGACCAAGTAACTAACGATGGGGTACTGAATAGAATTGTGGAGAACAAAATTCGTAGTACAATCTCACTAGAAGAATTAGTCGGTTGCTAGGACAAATTCTGATCATCAAGTGATCACCAATTTAGTATTGGAGTCATTTGAGGACCATCCATACAATCGATACTATTTTTACCAGCTCCACAGAAAGTTTTCCATTTGTTAAACTGGAAAAATATGGAAGAAATAGCAATTAATCGGCTTTCTGCTGCCAATGCGTGGTTGCCACAAGTGAAAATACATTTCAACACACAACGAAAGGCCGGCCGTTGTGGCCGAGCAGTTCTAGGCACTTCAGTCCGGAACCACGCTGCTGTTACGGTCGCAGGTTCCAATCCTGCATCGGGTATGGATGTGTGTGATTTCCTTAGGTTAGTTAGGTTTAAGTAGTTCTAAGTCTAGGGGACTGATGCTCAGATGCTAAGCGCCATAGTGCTCAGAGCCATATGAACCATTTGAACATAAAGACAGGAGTTAATAAAGCACTCTTGAAAGTAAACCGGAAAACCAATTACAGTAACGTATTCAATCGGGGCTCAATTCGAAGCAGGACTAATCACTGAACACACTTCTACTCCAGTCTATGAGATGCCCGGCTCTAATGACCAGCGAAAACGTATCTGGGGACGTAACGGACAAGAGTGAAAACCAATGTGACTATAAGCTGCCATAAGGCCCGACAACCCGCAGTGATAGTCTGAGGTGGTATTTCACTTCATTGCATGATCCCTTTGGTTGTAATCCGAGGCACCCTCACAGCTCTCTCGTACGACAACGATATTCTACGCCCCGTTTTTTTAACTTTCATGACAAGGCATTCTGGTCTTATATTTCAGCAAAATAATGCCCTTCTGCTTATGGAGAAAGCTTCTACTGCATGTCTTCAAGCTTGTCAAACACTTCCTTGCCCATCAAAATTGCCAGATCTCTCCCAGTTGAGAACGTTTGGGACTTATGGGAAAGGATTTTGACGAAGTAACGCACCAATTGGGCAGAATTTGGCACGATATCCCTCAAGAGCACAAAAAAGTTTGTCAATGTCAGAGGTGGACCAATGCATTATTGACTTGCTCAATTTGTGAACCTTTTTCTCTTGAATGAATCACCCAAGTTTTTTGACATCGTAATCATTTATTTGTCTGCCCATTTACTTCAAATCAACCGATTTGCGTCCCATTAGAATAATTCCTTCGTGGTGCGTCTTTTTTGTCTTAAAATGTATATACACTCCTGGAAATGGAAAAAAGAACACATTGACACCGGTGTGTCAGACCCACCATACTTGCTCCGGACACTGCGAGAGGGCTGTACAAGCAATGATCACACGCACGGCACAGCGGACACACCAGGAACCGCGGTGTTGGCCGTCGAATGGCGCTAGCTGCGCAGCATTTGTGCACCGCCGCCGTCAGTGTCAGCCAGTTTGCCGTGGCATACGGAGCTCCATCGCAGTCTTTAACACTGGTAGCATGCCGCGACAGCGTGGACGTGAACCGTAGGTGCAGTTGACGGACTTTGAGCGAGGGCGTATAGTGGGCATGCGGGAGGCCGGGTGGACGTACCGCCGAATTGCTCAACACGTGGGGCGTGAGGTCTCCACAGTACATCGATGTTGTCGCCAGTGGTCGGCGGAAGGTGCACGTGCCCGTCGACCTGGGACCGGACCGCAGCGACGCACGGATGCACGCCAAGACCGTAGGATCCTACGCAGTGCCGTAGGGGACCGCACCGCCACTTCCCAGCAAATTAGGGACACTGTTGCTCCTGGGGTATCGGCGAGGACCATTCGCAACCGTCTCCATGAAGCTGGGCTACGGTCCCGCACACAGTTAGGCCGTCTTCCGCTCACGCCCCAACATCGTGCAGCCCGCCTCCAGTGGTGTCGCGACAGGCGTGAATGGAGGGACGAATGGAGACGTGTCGTCTTCAGCGATGAGAGTCGCTTCTGCCTTGGTGCCAATGATGGTCGTATCCGTGTTTGGCGCCGTGCAGGTGAGCGCCACAATCAGGACTGCATACGACCGAGGCACACAGGGCCAACACCCGGCATCATGGTGTGGGGAGCGATCTCCTACACTGGCCGTACACCACTGGTGATCGTCGAGGGGACACTGAATAGTGCACGGTACATCCAAACCGTCATCGAACCCATCGTTCTACCATTCCTAGACCGGCAAGGGAACTTGCTGTTCCAACAGGACAATGCACGTCCGCATGTATCCCGTGCCACCCAACGTGCTCTAGATGGTGTAAGTCAACTACCCTGGCCAGCAAGGTCTCCGGATCTGTCCCCCATTGAGCATGTTTGGGACTGGATGAAGCGTCGTCTCACGCGGTCTGCACGTCCAGCACGAACGCTGGTCCAACTGAGGCGCCAGGTGGAAATGGCATGGCAAGCCGTTCCACAGGACTACTACATCCAGCATCTCTACGATCGTCTCCATGGGAGAATAGCAGCCTGCATTGCTGCGAAAGGTGGATATACACTGTACTAGTGCCGACATTGTGCATGCTCTGTTGCCTGTGTCTATGTGCCTGTGGTTCTGTCAGTGTGATCATGTGATGTATCTGACCCCAGGAATGTGTCAATAAAGTTTCCCCTTCCTGGGACAATGAATTCACGGTGTTCTTATTTCAATTTCCAGGAGTGTAGATTACTTTCTCCTAATTTTCTAAGGACGCCACAGGGTGAAGGCATAAATCGAGTTGGTAAGTCTCTTTGTTTAGGTAGTATGACTGTATGGATAGAAAAGGAAATGAACAAAATAGGAAAAAATTAGCCTGAAATGCCTTTCCTGTAATATTCACCTGAAAAGGAAGTTTTACAGTTAGCACAAAAAGTGTTGCTTCATCGTAACGCAGCACTGATTTTCAGTGTCGAAACTCTAAAACACCGAGTGTTACCCATCGAGATGCATGGTGGAAATCACTAGAAGAGGAAGAAAGGCAAATGAATCAGGGAACGTATTGGGATAAGTTGCCTGCAAGTAACGTGAAACTAAGGTGTATATATTGTTACTCGGGGAATCGATATATAACAAAGAATAAGGAAAAGATTGAGAACAACTGAGAACACGTCGCAATGGGAACTTGGTGAACGACATTAGAAGACTAGCAGCAGTTACATGGAGGTATAAAGCTGAAGATCGAAATGCACTTGGAACTCTGGCGGATGCTTTTTATCCAACTGTAGACAAATAGTTGATGACACTCATTATTAAGAAAAAATGTATCAAGTGATTAAAAAGATAAGGAATCAAGTGATCGAAAATTACATGTCTTAAGGTATCTTACAGGATATCTCTTCATATCGCTGGTGAGCAAGGAGGAGTATCTAGCACTCGTACTTAGAAATCATTAAAGCAAAATACATCTTTCAAGCATTTATATTTCGGTGTTATAAGGTCTTACAACGAATATCTGTTTGTAGAGCCCAGTAGGATAAGTGCTTGTGTGAGGACATAAAATGCACGGTGCTTTTAGATGGAATAGTTTATTTACATAAAAGTATTATCATTTTGCGTATTTTATCGGTTCTATTATCAATGCTTAACAAGGTGATTAACGAAATAAATCAGTCGTATGATGAGTGTTAGCCTCCGTGGAAACTAGTTTTTAGGTGAAACGTGGACAGACTGAGTAAAGAACATGCGCCCCAAAACGGGGACGGAAGTACATTCCAAAACAAGCACTACCGAACGGTATGTATTTGTTGAAAGTGCGTTTATGAAACTCACGTTCCTCAACCCTGTCTGTCAAACTTGCTATGCAGTATTTTAGTCAGTTGTGGGAGCAAATGAAAGTTCTAACAGGACGGTATCAACAATAGCTACCACATTGGCACTTACGTATAGAATTTGTATAAATCTGCATCATGTTTGTAATGTACAATTAGGCACTGTATTCTTACCACCCCGCTGAGTTGAGAGAAATAATATGGGTACATTCCCACCAATTCTCCTTGTAATGTATTGCATGAAGTGATTGATGGGTATTTGAAATCGGCTCACGTTGCGATAGAATGTGGCAAGGAAAGTGGCGAACTCCATAAGATCTGCATACAGAATTATCTGTTTAGAAATACAATACATCTCACCTACAACTTTACATTTAACACACATCGCCGGCCGAAGTGGCCGTGCGGTTAAAGGCGCTGCAGTCTGGAACCGCAAGACCGCTACGGTCGCAGGTTCGAATCCTGCCTCGGGCATGGATGTTTGTGATGTCCTTAGGTTAGTTAGGTTTAACTAGTTCTAAGTTCTAGGGGACTAATGACCTCAGCAGTTGAGTCCCATAGTGCTCAGAGCCATTTGAACCATTTTTTAACACACATCAAACAACTTTCCAAACCCACAATCCCACCCACACAGTCCACCCTCCTCTCTCCCAATACACACACACCAAACATCCCACCTATCCACCCAACCCAACTCTCTCATATATACACACTTACAAATATAAACACACACACACACATGTATATATATATATATATATATATATATATATATATATATATATATATATATATAGTTTTGAACTACGTCTCTACGTAAACCACTTCATTAATTCCCCTTCAGTCACTTCCTCTATGCTTACTTTTAGAATCTACTGCACATCTGAATGATAATTTTTCACTTACACTACATCGATGGAATGGATCAAGGCGCTTAATATTTTACTGAGTAGACTTATATTATATACATAACGATACAAGCGTTTTATTCTGCAGTGGGTGGTGGTTGTAATGATTGTTTTGGAATGCCAGTGTTTTGCCAAACATCAACAGTGGTCAATAATCCTTCAATTGAGTATGTTCACAAAGTTTTGTATCGAGATTCAGTAGTATTCATTACGCTAGCTATGGTTTGGCAGCATACCAAGTCTATAGGCCATTATTCAGGCATTGTCACTGCAGTAAAGAAGAACTGGGAATAACGTAGGGTCCAACAACGATGACAAATGACAAGGTAAAGGAACGTGCACTGACCACTTTGGATGTTGAAAAGTAATGTCAAGTAAATGTTTTGTAACTGGACTGACAGCTTCCTGTGAACTGTTTGCTATACCACAACAGTTGCGTAACATGATTCATGGGTAGTAATCACCACAAAGGAATGGAGTTATATGCACTCGATAAGGATTATAGGTAATAATACAGAAGGTGTTAGAGCGTTACCATTCTCGTAGATTGATTTTATTTTCAGTTTTCGCTGACTCTGCATATATCTTATGCGGTTTCCTTCGCTACTACATTTGTTATATACTGATACGTCTTTCTTTTTAGAAACATCAGATATTCAGAAATATTCATTAGCTAGATTCTGTAATAATAATACAATATTATTACATTTCATTCACATCCACTCACATTGAACACTTATCCGATAATGAAGTCCCATCTAAACCACCAACCAGCTCCTCCCCCACCACCCCACCACACACACGAAACACCATCTTCCACCCACCCTCAACCACACATTAGCCGAAATATATATGAAACTTTCCCAGACACTGAGGCCTCATCAGAAAACATCCGTTTAGTGCTGTTCTCCCTTTCGGTTAGATTATTTATATATCTGCAATAACAGATTACTTACGTTTACAGAGCAGTAACACTTCCCTGAGGCACTCTTGACAATATCCTTGGCTCTGATGAACTCCTGCTGTTGACACAAAACGTCTTTGAACCACTCTAATATCTGGGAACCTATTCCGTATGCTCGAACCTTCGTTAAAGTCTGCACCGTATCATGTGTTAAATGTTCCGTGAATCTGCCTGTTGCCCTTCATCCATGGTATATAGGGCATTCGGTGAGAAAAGGGCAAGCTGAGTTTCGCACAAGCGATGATTTGTAAATCGTGCTGATTTATAGTCAGAAGCTTTTCCATCTCAACGAAATTTATTATATATGATCTAGGATACTCAACCCGCCAGGTTAGCTGGGAGCGGTGATGCGCTGCTTCCTGGACTTGGGTAGGCGCGCCGGCCCTGGATCGAATTCTCCCAGCGGATTACCGACGCCGGCTGGTGTGTCGGCCAGCCTGGATGTGGTTTTTAGGTGGTTTTCCACATCCCGCTAGGTGAATACCAGGCTGGTCCCCACGTTCCGCCTCAGTTACACGACTCACAGACATTTGAACACATTCGCACTGTTCCATGGGTTACATTAGATGCAGACAGCTGGGGTACAATAATTCTGTCCCGGGGGGTACGGGTGGCGGCAGGAAGGGCATCCAGCCATCCCTTATAACTAAGCTTGCCAAATCCGTTCCTAACCGTGCCGACCCTGCAAAACTGCGGGACAAGGCACCACCAAAAGATCTAGGATACTACAACAAACTGATGTAAAGGATTTGGTCCACAACTGCCCTACAAAGCAAGCAAGCATAAGCGATCTACATTTAAAACTACAGCTGTGCTGTGCAAACCCATAGTGAAGTGCATGCCAGAGGATTCTTTCTACTGAACCAATTATTGAGGCTGCTCCATGTTTCATTCACTTATGTAGCCTGGAAAGAATGTTGAAACGCTTCTGTGCGCTCGGTAATTAACCTAATCTTGTCCTAGCGATGCCTATGGGAGCGATATTTAGGGAGGTGTAGTACATTTCCTAGATTCACGACTTATATCTGGTTCTTGAAACTTTGTAACTAAGCTTTCTCATGACACTTTACGTCTACCTTCAAGTGTGTGCCAGGTCAGTTTCTTCAGAATCTCCTATGGGTCAAAGAAGCGTTTGACCATTCGCGCTTTCTTTTCCTAAGATGTCTTCTGTAGGTTCCACACACCTGAGAGTTTTGTGAGCAATCTCCTTTGTAGAATGACTGCCTTTCTCTGCCATTCTACCGATAAACTGAAGTCTACCACTTGTTTTATCCTCGACTATGCATAAGTGATCGTTCCATCTCTCGTCCCTACAAATTGTAGCACACACTTATTCGTAAGATGCGGTCTGTTCCAGTAGCGAATCGTTGCTATTTTAGTCATAGGATACTATTTTTTTCTCCTTTTGTGATGTGCACAATTTTACATTTCTGGACACTTCAAGCAAGTTGTCAATCTTTTCAAAATAATGAAATCCTATCAAGTTGCATCAGAAAATAATTTTGCCGCACTTTCCGACAATACTTCGTTACAGGTGACGCTATTATCTGCAAAAAACCTTAGGATACTTTAAACATTGTCTCCAGGACCAATAATATACAACATGAACAGTAAGCGCGACAACATACTTTCTTGGGGCACACCTGAAATTACCTCATCCGTCAATGACTGTCAATTCATGATAACATTCTGCGTTCTCCCAACCAATAAACCCTCAACTACGCACAAATTTCATTTGATACCGCCCACGATCGTACTCCAACGGTAAGCGTAGATGTGGTTTCGAGTAAATTGCTTTTTGTAGCTCAAGAAATACCACATCACCGCACTGGCTTGACAATGGCATTGATCCAGTGTGAGTGCAAAATTAACCTTCCCGTAAAAGTAAAAGTAAGTTGCGTAGTGGAGGAAGTAACTGAAAGGAAATTAATGAAGTAGTATGTGAAGGGCGTTGCTCAAAAACATTATTTATTTGAACGGAGCCCCTCTCCAAGACTCTATTTGCTCGCTGCCAGTAACAGCCTTTAGTACACTGGGAACTATTCTGCTCTGTAAATTTTCTGACAAACGATGTTTATCACCGTTATTAGTGAGCCGTGGTGGCTAGTTCGTGTTCAAATTGTCTGCCTTGTCCTCCTGCGTGGATGACTTCACACTCAGTTTCTTAGAGAGATGCTGCCGTGATAGGGGCTCTGCGACCGCGTGGCTGTCTCAGATGTTCAGATTTAGTTTATTACAAAGCTAACGCATGAATTCCCAGGATTAACATATAGACCAAATTAAAAAAATCAAACACGAAACAAAATATACGGTGATGGATGATGTTGGTGGCTTGCAAAGGTATTTAAAGGAAGTGTAAAGCGAAACTGATTCCTCCCTCAAGGTACTAGCAACAACGCTTTCTGGCTATATGTGAGGTACTGACAGAGACTGTGAACCACCAGCTGAAAGTCAGTAGAACATAGCCTGGTTGAAATACAGGGCTGTAGCTCAGAGGGACTCGCTGCAGTGAAGACTAACCCCTCAGACAAAGACTGCTAATAGATCCAGGCTGCCGGTATGTTCACCGCCGCTCCACTAAACGAGTGATACGAAGACTGTCCATAAGTGCGCAACTTTGCTCCGGGAATTGCAGAGAATCACGCGAGGCCCTCCGAAAAAACCAAGACTGTCGTCTGTGGTGGCTCTCCGCCAATTTTCCGTGCGTACACTGCACCTCGGCCGAACTGTCCAGAACGTCCTCTACGGTGGACGTCTACCAAATGTCTCGAAAATCTCCTCTCTCTCCCTCCTCGACACAAAACCCATCTGGTGTCGACAAAAATTGTCCCCTCCAATGGATGAACTGCTCGCACAAATTGCACTGATGGTGTAAAGGTAACACCACGCTAGAACTCCCGCCTAGACGCAGCGTAGCGGTAATTTAGGAACAGAAAATTTGCTCCCGAAGTCTATGCTCTCCCCCGCTACACTTGGTGCCAGAGAAACGCACATGCATTCCACGTGGACAATGCTCCCCTTTCCAGAAGACATAAAGCTCGGTGCCTCTCTGTCTGTCGCACACCCGGGGTGGACGATACGCCGCTAGCCGTTATCCTGCTAAAGATCGGGCCGCCATCGTGGGCTAACGTTACCGCAAGAGGCGACTGCCTATGTTCACAGGCAAAGCGGTAATTTTTTTTCTAGAAGCCCGGATGCTTTCTTGGAAGAGCCTATGGCTGTTGAGTTCTGCTGCCTTGGCCACTTCTCCCTGGGGTCCTCATTGACACAGAAGAAATCTTAGTGCCACAACTATTACTGCTAGTGGCAAACACACTCAGTCATTCCTTGCCACACGTACAATTACTCGTCCTAGTGGCTCGCTACGTAGCTGAGGCGGCTTCAGTGTCTCTGCAGGGACTACGTAATTAACAAGAGGTGAAAGATGACATGACCAAACGTCGCCACCTTTCACTACCACACAGTGGCAGACATTTTTTCGCTTAGGAGCTGTCACAGTTAGATTAAACTAGTGTGACACGGAGAAGGGAAAAAAATTAAATTGGATAAAACCTTTCTTGTTCCTATTTACTAAAAGGGGGAAAATGTGGGGAATGCTTTTCCAATCATCTTATTGTACTAATATCTAAATATCACTCAACACAGTTATACGCCATATGCAAGGATATCAATCCGCTCAACACTTTTTACACTTATTCTCTGAACACGTCAGCTTAAGGCCATGTAGCTAACTTCAAAGAATTAATTCATGTACCTTCTGGTCACAGCAAGTACTTCTAAAAAACACATTTCTTGTTGACCAAAAGTTAAGAAGCGTACACAAACGTATCCAGAAAGGCAACACTAACTCACTTATTGAGATCAGTGTTATAATTATTCCAATGAAATCGGATGCATAACATTTACAAAATTACTAACAATGATCTCCCTGAAAAATTCAAGTCAGTACAAAATTTATCCTCATCTGAAGGTCCATACCAAATACTTGACACAAAGGTATGACCGCACAATCACACACAAAAAATAACGAAAAATGGGGTACCAAACAGTGCAAAGAATGGTGAATATTACATGCGAACATCATCTGTCACTGTATCATAAGTGAGAAGAAAAGCCTAGACGCGCCACACACACTTCAGGAGTTACAAAGACGATATAATTACATCGTAATTAATACATATTCCAAAAATTAAAACTCGTCGATCTGTGTCACATCAGAGCCCTTGCCATGGAAATAAAGCTTGCTGACACACGAGGTCTTCGTCACTCATTCATATGTCAGACAACCCTTTTTGTATCTCAGTTACTTACGACTGTCGAAGAAAGTCATGCCCGGATTCGCCGCGCGGGATTAACCGAGCGGTCTGGGGCATTGCAGTCATGGACTGTGCGGCTGCCCCCGACGTAGGTTCAAGTCCTCTCTCGGGCATGGGTGCGTTTATTTGTCCTAAGGATAATTTAGGTTCAGTTGTGTGTAAGCTTAGGGACTGATGACCTTAGCAGTTAAGTACCATAAGATTAAAAAAAAAAAAAAACGCCCGGATGCGGTGTCAAGGGAAAAGTGCCGAACTCACGAGCAGAAGCAGGATTATCTGCGTTTGTACCACAGAGTGTGATACGTGATACATTCGTAAGAGCTGGTGGGCATGCTTCCTTCAATCGTGGAGTTGGCTCATCTGGACCGTGTGGCTCTTGGTTCAGGTGGGGCCGTACACGACGTCAGCAAATAGTGAAGCCGACGATTGCGAAGCAGGATGGAAGGCACAGCTTAGGGGTTCTTTGACAACAGTATGACCGATGACTTGGGTTCAAATGGCTCTGAGCACTATGGGACTTAAAATCTATGGTCATCAGTCACCTACAACTTAGAACTACTTAAACCTAACTAACCTACGGACAGCACACAACACCCAGTCATCACGAGGCAGAGAAAATCCCTGACCCCGCCGGAAATCGAACCCGTGAATCCGGGCGTGGGAAGCGAGAACGCTACCGCACGACCACTAGCTGCGGACCCGATGACTTGTTACGTCAAGGTGACGTCATCGGCCTTGTCTGGATGATTGGTGCTGGAAGATTGGTGTTAGTTTCGGCTGTCAGATGACAGTGAGAAGGAATGTGTCTTATACGAGCAGATTGGCAGAGGGTGGCTGGAATACTTATTGAGGTGTCAGGATACTGCCATCCAATTTCACAGATTTGTTGGTAGTGGTGATCAAAATGAACATGATCATGGCCGACGGTAAGGCAGTGTTCTGCAGAGGAGAAAATTGGATACTATGGGACTTCTATTCCTAGCACAGATCTGTGTTGCACTCACAGACAGTCTGAATGAACCATAGCACACACTCTAGGCGTACGGATGTAATGTGTCTCTCTTCACCTCAGTCTAGTCGCTCTTCCTACAGTGGGCCTTTAATGGAGAAGCCGGTCTACATTAGATCCCTGCCTTGCTGCTTTCGCTCGCTCTCGTAGTGACGCGCATCTCGTCACCCTCACGGGCACCGGCCCATCTCCCAGATAAGAATCTGCGTGTAAGCCTGTTCGGCACATGGTTGTGGACGACCCTCAGTAGGCCTGCCAGCCAGCACCTTGGCCGTCCACCCTCCAGGAGGGCCGCTTGTTGCAGAGGCCTCTGCGTGTCACAGCGCCCACGACCTGTCGGATAACTGCCTCGCTCCGCTCTCCAGAAAACTGGTAACCTGTTGACTTGCCGTATCGCCTGTGTACTAAGAGCCCCTGGACGAATCTTCTGCGTGCCGTACAAGCGATCTGTCTCTTACAACTCATGTACATGACATAGACGATTTCATTTTTATCAGTTGCTGACCCTCGAATCATGAAACGACGCGACGCAGTCATGTTTCCATTCATGAGGGTCAGCAACTGATAAAAAAAAAGGGGCCCCCCGGTCCCAAGGTCGCGATGGCGGCGTCACTGTCCCGCCGAGATAATTTGTCCTTTTAGGACAATTATCTGAGCAAGCACCCACGCCAGCAAAAGGTTGGCGCGTGTAAAACTTGTCTTTTTGGAGTGACAGTCATGTGGGTATTGATAACGGAAATTGTTTAGTATATAAGGGGCATAAAATTGTTGTCTTCACAGTATGTCCTCTGACTACACGCCCAACACATCTATTGTCTGTGAAGAGCTGCCAGAAACAGTAAGTACATTTCTAAATAATGGACAGTTTGTACAAACTTGCACGAATTGCTGTTTGTGGAAGACTTACAAATGCTTTAGATGTATATGAATTAGAAGTACCAGAAACGATACGAGAAGACATTTTACTCCAATTCCGATATTCAAAATTCAATTTTATGTTAAATTCGTATCGACTGCCAGAATGCTATATTTTTGATAGAAGCGAAAATGTCCCAATGATTAACGAAATTGTGAATGATGCAATAGAAGCAGCTTCTAAAATAAGAGCTGGAATTCCAGTTCCATGGGCCATTCTCGCTTTAACCACAATGTCTTTCTTCGACACTACAACATTCTGGCAGAGTCGATTTAAAATTAAAATGTTTTTTTATGAAATTACTTATAAGCAATTGGTATTTACCATTTGTGAAAATTGCTTATATAAATTAACAAATTCTTGGCAAAATTCGTTACTGCAACCGCTTCTCATTGGTATGAAAATTAATATGGTTACGAGGGCACCATATTTTTCAAATGGTGTAATTTGTCCTCCACAAATTAAGCAATACAGTCATTGGTGCATGTTCTGTGCCAATAGTCCTTTATTCAGAAGTGTACGTTGTGGTGGCTCATTGGGCCAAGTCTTTGATTCAGAAGACGAAGATGATGATTTACCTGGTTTATTACTTGCAGAGTTCTAATGGAGACGCTGACGGAGATCTTTCAATCCATCTTCACCCTGGTTCAAGCTCACCTGACGAACCCACCCCTGAAAGTCTTCATTTGGATTGCTACGAGATTGAACTGCCAGTTGGGAGCAACCGATGGACCCTTAGGGACATACATATTAACAATTTTGAATTGTTTGACGAAATTCGAAAATTCTTGTTCACAATTATCGTTTGGTTGCCAGAACTTTTGCGAATATCTGAAATCTCAGAACGATGGTATTACACTGATGTCATTGTCATCAGAGGACCGAACGATATTGATGAATTTAGTAGACGAATTGCTTCTATCGCATCAGTCTACCCTGGAGAAATTATCATATGGAAACATGATGACGACCACATCCACCTCGTCCACGATTGCACGTACTCCTCTAGACGATGTAGATGCCGATTTAGGGTTGACCCATTTATTGCCACCAGAATTAAGAAATGTCCACGACGAAGGAGAGCAATCACAGCCATGTCCGACCTCGACTGGTTCAATATACTCATATATTTCTTCTTGCAAAAAAGGCCAAGTCGGGGACAAGTTTGGATTAGAGGAACCCATAAGAGAGTGCCTGGTGAGTTTGAAATTGTACAATGGGTCAGTTTCATCGAGGGATCCCTCTCAGTATTGGAAAGGGAAAACCCTCGAATTAATGATCAGTTGCAACAAGAACTCACCAGAGATGGCTCACGTAAATGGCCTCATACAAAGCGCAAGCCAATCTCTGACTACCAAAGGTGCAACCCTGAAACGACGGCAAAAAAGGTACTTTCCATATTAATGTCATACAATTGTATACCACCAGAAAATTAAGTGAATGTAATACCATCAGGTCATCCATATTTTATTAATTTGATTGACCCAAAATTCAAACGGTTTTTGGATATGGGTTTAGAACTATATAAAAAAACCATAAATGATTTGGATTTACATGGAATAGAGAATTTATTGTGTTCTGGTTCTGAAGATAATATTTTTTATTCTCATTCCACAAATGTTTGGGATTACTATTATACTCTTCAGGATTCTCTTGCTTGGCTAAATAAACTTTTATTGTTTCAATGTGCAGATGATACTGACGAGGTTACAAAATTTTTAACAAATCTTGTATCTTGGTTCAATAAAAAAGGATTGTATCAATGGCAAGAAAGTGTATATGTACCAAATAAAAAATTAAACACATTATGTATTGTTGGTCCACCAAATAGTGGCAAAAATTGGTTTTTTGATTGTATAATTTCACTTGGTTTAAATGTTGGCCACATTGGACGTTGTAATAATAAAACAAATCAGTTTGCATTGCAAGATGCTGTTAATAGACGTGTCATTGTTGGTAATGAAATTTCATTAGAGGAGGGTGCAATTGAGGATTTTAAAAAAGTATGTGAAGGAATTGCTTGTAATATCAGAGTAAAGTACAAAGGAGACGCTATATTAAGACGTACTCCGTTATTGTTAATTTCAAATTCACAACCAGTTATTTGTTCTCACCCAGATTTTAAAGATATTCGTGTACGTACAATTAGGTGGAAAAAGTTTGGTGAGTTGAAAAATGCTTGTAAAAAGCCGTATCCTCTGGCTTCCTTTCAATTACTTCAAATGTATAATATTGATTATTAAATAAAAGAGAGGAATTTGTAAATGTATATTTTATTGACAATTATTACAACAAATACAAATAAAGTATAATTGTTACATTTCAAATTACATTTGTTTAATTTCATATTGACCCTTATAAACAGATGATTCCTCATTCCTTTTTACATTAGACATATAAATCATATCAGAAACTTGAACATTTGATACAGTTGCTCTAGGGTAATGTGTCTCTAGACCATCTGCATAAACTGAACATTCTGCAATAACTTCAAACAACATTTGAGTATCAGTATATTTTGTAACATCACTATTTAAACTACTTGTGCTTAAAGCATATGTAGGATTAATCCCTACATGTAGGCTCGGTTGAACATTTGTATCATGAAGTCCAATATTGTACCCTGCAGAAGCAATATCAGCTTTTTCTATTAAATTATTATATCCTGATACTTCTGCATTTGTGACGGGAGTAACTGCTCCTACTAACTGTTCTTCCATTCTTGCTGGTTCAAATGGGGTTAAAGAAAAACTATCACATGACATAAAAGGATTACAGTGCTTATCAGCATTAATATTATACCTTTGAATTACATTTTGAGCAGTAGTTGTAATAGGAAACATATCAACATTAGCCACTTTTGGAATTTTCAGAAAACCTAATGTTGGTGTATATGTATAGTCAACAATAACACTTCCTGTTCGTGCATCTGCATCTACTTCAGAAACACAAGACTGTACACATTTCCAACCCCAATTATGTAAACCCTTATCTTTTGAGCTAGAAACACACGCATAATAATATTTTAAATTAACTGGTTGTCCAAATTGATGTGCAGGCACTTTTGTAAGAAAGTCTGCTTCATCATTTCTATAACCATACCATGACTTCCAAATGGAATCAAAGTTTCGTTTATGATCTATGGAAGTAGTTTCCATAGGTGCATTTGCAGTAAATGCTGTAGGCTTTACATTAATACCAGGTACTTTCAAATTAATACCTACACTTGTAATCATATTCTTATTTTGATTTAATGTTGCAAGTTCTGTATCACTTGAATTAGTCGGAAAAGCAATTCTAGGATTACGTGCAATTACTTTTACAGAACAATGAACAATTCTACTACCATCTGGTAATAAATCGAATTCAGAAGGCGTCATATACAAAAATGGCCGATCAACGGGAATTTCTGCTAAAGGAGTAATCATACATACTGCTTTTTCATGTTCAATCACTTTGTATGCTAATCCGTATGTGAAAAATCTATGAACTTTGCGATATCTTGTAATGTTACCGGTATCTAATATAGAAGGAGCAGGTAATGGATCAACACGGGTATTAGGAGAATCACCCAGTACATTAGCAGATGGTGCTGCAGTGCCTGTTAACGTTTTTTTTTTTCTTAGATCCACCAGATTGACCTGCTGCAGCCTGTCGTTTACCTGAATCTACCTGCATTGGCGAACTCATACCTTCGTCACTGTCAGAGTATGGTACTAAACGTTGTGGTTCAGAATGTTGTTGTGGTTCTTCTGGTGTTTCTTCGTCTTCGTCTTCTTCGCATGAAATAAATTGCTTAAGGGAGAATCAAATACATACCTTCACTTATTGCTAGTTTTACATTATAGTATTAAATAAACTGGCGCAGAAGTGAAAGCTTTTACGTCATACAAATAATAATACTAAAAGCAGAAGCTTGATATGGTTAGTCCTCCCTGTACTATCTACTAGCTGAATATGGATCAAAATGACCCCAATCTTACATGCGATTTGCTGACTCATCACCGTTGAAGCATTAGTGCCTTCACCATTAAAATAAAGTAGTTTCATTGACCATTAAGCATGGCAACGTCGCCTAACATGCATTAAATCAACCAGCTGGGATCCCAGTCAGGCATGATTCCCCTCTGTTCACCAACTCACCGTTGTCTTCCTTGATACCCAGATTATTACGTTGTTTCCTCTACGAATAAAATAGTGAAAAAAATGTAAATCGATACAACAATTGGCCTCGAAAGTTCTGGTCAACATTCTACTCCTACCGCTTATCCTTCAGCGCATAGTTGTCCGCCCCCGGTAGCTGAGTGGTCAGCGCGACAGAATGTCAATCCTAAGGGCCCGGGTTCGGTTCCCGGCTGGGTCGGAGATTTTCTCCACTTAGGGACTGGGTGTTGTGTTGTCCTAATCATGATCATGTCATCCCCATCGAGGCGCAAGTCGCCGAAGTGGCGTCAAACAGAAAGACTTGTACCCGGCGAACGCTCTACCGAACGGGCGGCCTTAGTCACACGACATTTACATTCAGCGCATGGTTACCGACTAAGGTGGATGTATCATGTGCCTTGGGTTGACTGTCCTGTGTGTAAATGATCGATGTGCTCATTTGTATATAAGGCGACTTCCTCGTCATGGCTTCCCTTCCCATTTTTTTCTGGAACTCACAAAGCTACGTTAACCAAATGCTTCCCATTACTAATTCAGTAAGATAAAACGCAGTGATCAGACATTAAATGCGTAACGGTATTCATCCGTACAACACAATAACTGCTTCTCCTCCAGTGGGAACCGAATCTATTTTTCCGTCCACCGTTTCGTGGAGTGTGCGATAAACGACGTCCATAGTGACAGAGAGAGTGAGTGAGAGAGAGAGAGAGAGAGAGAGAGAGCGACAGTGCTATCGTCTTGCATACGTGCTGAGTCGTGGGGCGTTCAAGATCCCTTGCACATCAACAAAAACGAGGTCGGACCGCTACTCTAGTGGCTGCCAAGCCCTTTAGGTTCATCTCGAGTAACACGCGCTCCCATGGCGCGGACACATCAAAACACACACGAGAAAAAAAGTAAAAAAATAAAAATCAGACTCACAGCGCCTCAGAGGCGTGGCCAAACACATAGTCACAGAACGTTGTACCAACCACGCTATCAGCGAAAAAATCTAGCCCTTTGGGCTTATCTCGAATCATACTCCCAGCCGTGGCGCAGACACAACCAAAGACACACGTGAAAATCTAAAGCACAACGCCTCATTGGCGTGGCGAAACGCAACGATTCAAAAGGAATACCACGGAAGAACAACCAAGTCATGAAAACTAAACTGTTTGCAACACGGAATGTGAATCAGGGCAACAAAATCCCCTCTTGTAACTAGACATATGAATAGAATGTAATGATCCAGCTCACTTTCCTGAATCATCTCTCCAGAAAAGTGACAACAGTAACGCCTGATCCGATTTCGGCAACTTAACTATTTCTTTTCTCTACAGACAACGAAAAACCCAGTTAGCCACAATTCACAGATACCGTACTGAAATTAGTGCGCTGAACCAATAGGCAATTATATTAATTATACAATTATACACAGTCATCCACAGTGCCCTAAGGAGAAATCTCGATCTTCTTTACCCCATACAAGCTCGTACACAATAATCTACACTACCACATACCTTAAAACTATTCAATCTAATAGTAGCAAAAAATCCCATCTTTCATCTTCTTCCCTATTCTATGAAATGTTTTATGTAGCTGACACACTGAACACCGATGACTTCCTACATTTTAATGTTTCAAGTTCAACAGCATTGTGATGCTCAATTCTTTTGGTGTGCACTGGTTTACTGTAGGCGGTAAAGAATTTGTGACAACTGTTTCTGTTTGTTGAAGAGGTGAAACACTTTAAGCAAAACTTTTTGTTCACTGAAAAATTTTCGCTCTTGGGCTTACCTGTTTCTGGATCAATAATTGTATTGATTTGACGGGAGTCCAACACCAGTCGAATGGAACCATCCTTATTTTCTACTAGACTTAGAGGGCTGTTGTATGTCGTCCTTGCAAGCTCTATAACCTCATCTTCCAACATTCTCAGAATTAAAAAAAAAATAAATAAATAAAAATAAAAATAAAAAAAACCGATGTCTGTTGTTGGAAGCATGAAAAATCGACGCTTTTCTCTCACTCTAAACCGGTAGTAAAAGTTCTATAGTGTGCCAGACTTCGGCGAGAACGGCTCGGCTTTCTCTGGTAAAATATCACGCAATTCTTCTCTCTCGTTCTCTCCAACGTTTTCCGTATTCTGAATTTTCTACTCTACAGCAACGTTAATTTTTCAACTTAACAATTCTGTGCCTGTTAGATGGACGTCCAGATCAAGTCGCGTCCGTCTTGTTTCCACTTCTTCTATTCTGTTGGAAACAATTCTCTGGTATTTGGCCTTGATTGCTTGCTCCTCAAACCAAATTAGAATTAAGACTCCTTGTGTAAGACGACCTCACTTCTACCGATGCTTAGTATGGCATTCTGTTCTTTAAGGATATCCAATCCGATCGATCGCGAGATGTGACACCACCAAGCAATTGGCTTCTACTGTCTGTTCCTGATATATAAATTCGTGACGCAACTGCAGAGTGACTTGAGTGTGCTTACCCACTACAGCTTCCTTGAGACTCGTTTTATTGAGAGACAGAGTCGACACATGATCGATTACGAAAGCTTCTTTTAAATGCCGATTCCAAAATGACGGTAACGCGGCTTCCGCTGTCCACAAGGCCTTTTGGTTAAAAGCCTCCTACTGCTACCCTGATTGGGGGATCTACGTCGTTTGGTATCATCTCCTCTTTTTCATCTAACAAGAATCGTTCTGTATCTTCGTACTCTAATAAGTTAATCTTGCTCACTTAGATGCCTCGTGCAGGTAAATTTCGAGCCGAACACGCTTCTTCGACGGATATAAAATATTTTGTAGTCGAAACCTAGGTCTTCAGTTATGTGTGCGCTAATTCCCGTCTCTGTGACTCTCGTGCGTTCGATGATCTGTGAAACATGGTCCACTCGACTGTTATGGCCATGCACCTCATTGCTCCCGTCATAGATTTGCACATCGAACCTTCCAATCGTCACTCAATTATGCGACGCCTCCGCTGCTGTGAGGACGCACGCCGATTGCGTTTCGCAAGCTCGTTGTAGACAAACGTAAGTAGATCTCTGCTGCGACGATTTAACGATATTTACAGATTCACTGATATAAGAGCGAGTGCCAGTCCTACTCGTTTCCGGTTTGGTTAGTCTCTGATGTTCCTCGTCTCCCTTCTGTCTATTAGCGTCCTGTACTTACAACCATTTTCTATGGTCGTGTGAGTCCGTTATATCCATGCTCGCAACTTGTCGCTCTGCGACACGCTCGTAGTCTTGGTACAGCTGTTACAATTTTGTCTGCTGGTCTTCCAGTGTCTTAATTTCATTACGGTCTTGAGAAATCTGTTCCTGAGTTTTCAGAACTCTCGCGTTCCTGTTCCTGCGTCGCGGCAATAACTGTACGAGTTTGACAGCACATGCTATTGGCTGCCGTAGCATACTTCTTGGCCAGCTTACCATCTTTCGGTGAACCAATTGCGTCTTTCTAGCAACACGAAAGTCCGTTGCCACCTCTTTCGCTTCGCGAGCTTGCCACTTGCACATAGCTACGTCTCTTAACACATCCTTGATACTTTGTGTTAGCCTTCCTTCGAATTCTGCAACCGATCTTTATGTTTCTTTTGCTTCTTTGCTCCTTTCTTCCGATTATCTTCTCAAAAAAATCGAGAGTGGTGTCCGTCGCATTGCTACTTTCAGTACTTGCTCTCGGAGCTGGGACTACCCTTTTATCGTCAGACACTGACGGGCTTCTATTATGAACCACTACATCGACATGACTTGTGTCTTCCATAACTTCACCCACGCTTACTTCACTGTAGCGCCTGTTAGATACCTCTGACTTTCATTGTTCCATGGGAAAAACAAATGCCTCGTCTCCTGCTTCATCCCAAACTATACTCTGTTTTCGGTGCTCACAGAGCCCGCTACTTCGTTCTTTGCATTAACAACTCTCACCCTGCTCCCAGTTGTCATTCAGATGTCAACCAAGCATTTATAAACACGAACCTACAGTGAACACAAATCCTCTAAATACCTTTGCTATTCAAACTCACAAACACGCCGTTTTCAAATCCAATGCTCAAAGAACACACTTGGTGCCGAAACTGCAAAAGACAAACACACAAAACATACAGTCAATTAAACATACTACTAGTTTCGCGCCAGCAACTTAAGGTTATCGTGTCTAACTGGTTCACAATCTCTTTCTGACGTGAAATACTGAAGAGCAATCACTAACTATCTGACTGCATATCATTAGATACTACCGATAAGATGTTAGCAGGCGTTGTCAATTTGTAAGGCTTCCTGCCCTTATTACGTGCACTCAGCTCAGAAAAATTTAATGTAATTCAGGTCATCAGGATTACTAAGGTACCGAAATAAAATATCGCTCTCTTAGTTTATTACAATTCCTACAAATGAATTGCCAAAATTAGAATATAGCTAAAACTAACAAAGAAAATAAAAGGTACCAGAATGAAATTTTCACTCTGCATCGGAGTGTGTACTGATACGAAACTTCCCGTCAGATTAACCCTGCGGCGGGCGCGTGGCGGCATAGAATGCCACCAATTTTGTTTTCGTTCAATAATTACGCCAACGCGCCGAGCACACAACAGTGGTGCTAGATATGCTTCGATTGTTTAGTCACGCGCCAAACTGCATTACTGCGTCGTCATTATACCCACCATAACAGCTGTGACTCACCTGTGAAGTGGACGACTGCACCGAGACGGCACTGCGTACCGCACGCGCCCGGTAATGTGAGTACATGTAGCCGTACCACTGTCGAATGTTTTGATGATTACAAGCTTTGTTTTACAGCTCTGTGGGTAAATGATGATTTAGTTATTAACATTGATTTGGTATTAGAATTATTTTATTGGCTCCCAGGTCCACACAAAGGAAAGGACTAACACCAGAAGAAGTTGAGCGTGTTGTTCTGCTATCATCTGACGAAGAAGATTACGCAGATTTCTCTGACAGCGATGAGGAAGCAGAAATAATTGAAACTGCAGATCATTCAAGCGTATCTGAGCAGCCATACGTTTACAGGAATGAAGTGAAAGGAATGCCACATGATGACTGCCATTTTTATACTGGTAAGGACCAAGAAACTTTGTGGATAAATAATGCGTTAGCACTACTAGGGAAACCAAAACGTAAGAATATAATCAAAGTCCTACCTGGCCCGAAACGCAATGGTAGAGAAGCTAAAACTGAAATTGAAAGTGTTCTCATATTGTTTGATCCTGAGATAATTGATTATGTCGTTGCAAACACAAACAAGTACATAAATAACAAGAGATCATCTGTGAATTTCTCAAGGGCTAGAGATTGCAAAATTACTTCTGCTTCTGAAATAGCGGCTCTTTTAGGAGCACTGTTGCTCATTGCTGTACAAAAAGGAGGAAGCACAAATGTATTAGAACTGTGGGCATCAAATGGAACAGGAATGAGGGCAGCATTTAGCTACAAGCGCTTTCTGTTCTTGCTCCAGTCACTCAGGTTTGACGATACTTCTATAAGAAAAGAACGACTAGCAACTGATAAACTTGCTGCCATCCGCAATCTACACTCAGCATTTCTGAACAACTGCAGAAATAACTACAGTCCAGGGGAGTTCACAACCATAGACGAAATGCTTGTCCCATTTCGCGAACGCTGTGGTTTTGTTCAGTACATGCCCAATAAGCCCATTAAGTATGTATTGAAGTTGTATGCATTGTGCGATAGCAAGATATTTTATACTTTTAATTTTGAAGTATACTGTGCAGACAGAATCCTGGACCATATGCTGCATCTAACCAGCCAACGGATATTGTGAAGAGATTGGTTGAGCCAATCAAGGGAACTCACAGGAATGTAACTATGGACAACTACTACAGTAGTTACCCTGTAGCCCAGCATCTTTTTGAAAATGGGCAACGTTCATTGGAATATTGAAAAAGAACAAGAAGGAAATTCCTCCGGAATTTTTGCCCAACAGATCGCGAGAAGTTGGAAATTGTCTTTTCGGATTTCAAGACGACTTCTGTCTTGTTTCATGCCAAACAAAAAGCAACAAGGCTGTACTTTTCTTGTCGTCAATGCATGAAACTGCTGAAATCGACACCGCTACAGGCAAGTCTGTTGTAAATTTGGACTACAATACAACAAAAAATGGAGTCGATACTGTGGATTATATGTGTACATCCTACTCTACATAAAGGACCACAATAAGATGGCCCTTAGCATTGTTTTTTCGTTATCTGGATATTTCTGGGATAAATTCTCAGGTGTTGTTTTTTTTGCAAACAATCCAGAGAAAAGATTCAGAAGAAAAACCTAACTAACAAACCTGACCTTGGCTCTGATGGACTGCCATTTGAAAGAAAGGGCTCAGCTCTCAACTCTACCATGAGATATTCAAGGATTTCTGTCACCTCATCAATCAATTCCCGCCAGTCACGATGAGACTGTAAGAACGTGTGGGAGGTGCCATCTTTGTGGTGGTAAAAAAAGTAATAAAACTACTGTCACTTGCAATAGCTGCAAAAAATTCGTTTGCAAGCAACAATGCCACAATGTTGTCACATGTAATGATTGCAGAGCTTCTCCGGAGGAAGAAAGTGTGTGATTCTTGATATGTATTTACTGACTGCCTTATTCTTTATTATTAATACAAAGATTTTATACATATTACACGTTTTTCTAAAACTTGCTTTAACAATGGTAAACAATCGATTCATATCTGTGGTTATAATTTATTTAGAATTTGTTATTAAAGTAGCGCTCAGGAAATATCCTAGAAACGTATGTCAGATACTCTGTAACAATTTTAATTTTCCCATGCACCTTGGACATATCTATACAGAACATATTAGAAGTTGCTGTTAAGAATGATGTTATAAACATAAATAATTATTTCCACCAAAAAATTTAAAAAACTGCTTTTTATGTATTTAAATGTAGGCGGCACTGAGTGCCGCACGCGCCCGCAACAATCTTAAGCGCGCCTGCCTCAGGGTTAAAACTGTGTGCCGGACCAAAACTCGAACTCAGTTTTAATCTGCCAGGAAGTTTCAAAATAAAAAAAACCACACAAAACAAAATACACGGTGGTAGATGATGTTGATGGCCGGCAAAGTTATTAAAGGGGAGAGGGGCGGGTCAAGAAAAAACGATGCCTCCCTCAAGATAATACGAGGGCTGTCCAGAAAGTAAGTTACGATCGGTCGCGAAATGGAAACGACTATGAAAATCCGATAAAGCTTTGCAAAGATGTGTTGGGAAGTGTCTCTAGTATGACTCTAGGTAGAATTATGTTGTTCTTTTCATTCCTGAGCTCTTAGTGAGCGCGCAAAGATGTTTTAGAAAATAGTGTCTCCCGCCAAGTAGGAGGGCCTGGTGAGAATTTTCCCCTGAAGCTATGCAACCAACATTACATAACTGTCGTGTGGTTTTTTCTTCAAGACAATTCTCAGCCTCATTCTGCAGGGTAATGAAGAGGTTCCTCCATCGTTTCAATAGGAAATGTTTGGTTACTCACAATACAGCCCGTGATTATCTCCCACAGAGTTTCATCTCTGCTCAAACGAACCGCTGGCTATGAAGACAACATTTTGGCACAAACAACGAGCTTTAGGCCAGCGTAGAGAATTGGCGGAAAGCACTGGCGGCTGCCTTCTATGATGAGGGTATTGGAAAGTTGGTACAATGCTACGACGAATGTCTGAGTAAGAACGGCGACTATGTAGAGAAGTAGCTGAAAGGTGTAGCTAACTGTTACAAATGAAACATTTCTGTTTTTCACTGTGATTTTCATTTCGCGATCAATCGTAACTTACTTTCTGGACAGCCCTCGTAGCAGCGACACTTTGTAACTATATGTGACGTACTGGTAGAGATTTTGAACCGCTAGCTGAACGTCAGTACGACATAGGATGGTTGAAATACGGGTCTGCAGGTCAGATAAATTCGCTGCAGTGGAGACTAAGTCCTCTGACAAAGAAAAGCTCGGGCTGCCGATGTGCTCACCACTGAAATGATGCGTAGGCTGGTCGTAGGAGTACAACTGCAAAAGCAGCGACCGGCGTAATATCGCGCCGATATGTGCAGAGAATCACAGCTGGCGCGCCGAAGAAACCAAGACTGTCCTCTGTGGCATCTCTCCGACAATTTGCCAAGCGTACAGCGCACCCAGGCCGAACTGAGGTATTTTTCGAATGAGAAAGTTTGCCTGCAAAATCTATTCTCTCCGACGTTAAAAACGTGGCGCCAGAGAAACTGTCGTGCATTCCACGCCTGGGGCGGACAATACCCTCCCTTCTAGAGCAATCAGAAAGCTAAGCAGCATTCTGTCGGCCGCAAAACCTAGATGGATGATACGCCGTTGGCCATTGTCCTACTGAAGAACGGGCTACCCTCGTGGGCCAACTTTATGGTGAGAAGCCACTGCCTGCGCTCACAAGCATAGGGGTCACACTTTTGTAGAAGTCCAGATGCTTTCCTAAAAGAGCCTGTGACTGTTTCTTTGGCTTCTGCCACCCTGGCCACGTCTCCCTGCCGTTCTCGCCGACACAGAAAAGAAATCTAGTGTCACAACTATTATAGATAGCGGCAAACGCATTCTGTCTTTCCCTCACATACGTACAATTGCTCGTCCTGATGGCTCGCTATGTAGCTAAGAAGCCTACAATGCCCTACGTACTTAACAAGGGGTGAAAAATCGCTTGCCCAACGGGACACCACCTTTCAAGGGAGTGGGAGCCAGAAGGGAATACGAGGAATGCCAGCATTTGGACGGATGTCGTCTGAGGTCCCAACGGGTCTTGGAGTGAATTTTCCATCCATACTGGGCGCTCACGTCAGTGTGTGTGCGCCTGAGCATACGATTTTCTCTTGACGATTGACTTATTTATTTTTCCTTGCGGTTGTTCCTGGCTTGGAAACAAACATGTAAGCATGCGATTTTGAGAACTTCGTAGTGTCCGACCAATTCAGATTGTTTATTCGAAACGATTGGTTTCGCGGGAGCGTCGGTTGACTTCTTCTAGTAGATAAAAGTGCCTTGTTCGTTCTGTAGCAGTGTGGCCTATTGCATTCCCACCCTACTTGTCCTACAAACTTCGTGTTTTGGCGATCACGAATGAAGACTTTGGCTAACTGCCCCCCACTTTTCGGTGTTCGTTCAGCGGTGTTCATGGAATTTTAATGAGCCTCTGTATTCTCTGGCGTATTCTTTGATTATTGTTATGGTCTGCTTTAGTATCTTACAGTGCGTTAAGTGAGTACGTGATTGCGATGCCGTCAGATAGTTGGTGCACATTTAGTGTGTTCCGCTATCACGAGTATGGCGAACAGCTCGCTTGTTTTGGCCAACAACCGACATGTCGCAATTTGAATGCGACACCCGATGCAGGATCCCTCTGCAGAGAAGTTGTATTACTCTGAAAATTATGTGTTTTTACAGTATTATCTGTATCTACTGTTTTCTTACGGGTTGTCATACACTGGAGAGCCAGTATAATTTTAAAATCTCAAATTCACCCTGAGTAAATTCTAATGGTTACATGTTTAAAACCGTGTAGAGTAACTAGAAAATTAGAACTGTTGCTCTATTTGTAATTTAAGAGTGGCACGCACTGAGTCTTTGGGAGGTTTTGGTTGTTTCTGATCTAGTTTGATTCAGATAGGCGACCTCTGGTTCGAATTTGCTTTAAAATTTGTGCAACCAGTCTGTTTAGATTATAAACGCCTTAACGTCCCTAGTGTCTAAAAGCATTACATGGCTCAATTTGATCTTGCTGTAATTTACTGTATAACCGATCAGCTTGTGTGGCGACTGCAACTTTACAGCTTAGCGTCTCTTTTAAAATTTAAGTGGCCACTTTGCCATACACTTTGAAATATTGCCACTTGAAGTTTGTAGCCGACCTCTTCTCAAGAGTTTGGCATACCTCTCACTGTACCTTAAAAAAAATTGATTAACAATTTATGACCTTGAAATTATAGTCGTAACGGCGAGTTCAGTTTTAAATCTAAGGGTAAATGTTTAGCGGCCCATGGTGCCATATCTTTTTTTAAAAAGTTTCTATATTGCTGTTGCCTTTTAAAACGGTTTTTGCATTTTTCTAATCAGTCGATCACAGAATCGAATTTAAGCGTAAATCTGAATCTATCACTTGGTTATAATTTATTGGGGGTCTGTGCCGTACGTTTCCAAGTATTATTCCTTGGAACCACAAGCTGGCTTGCGTCAGAGATTTTGCACTACTCTATTATTTTAATTTTTTTTTTAAATAGCCTAAGCGGGCGGAAACTTCGTTATTTAAAATGGTCCTGGTACGGATTGCTTGGAGTCTGGAATGACCGTCTCTAGATAATTGAATGGCCTTAAGCCGATCCCTGTAAGCTGCAGAGGCTACCTTATGCCAAAAAAGATTGAGTAACATTGCAGAGTGTCCGCAACAATTTTTTTATTTTTGATATCGGACCTTAATGAAGAGCCATCACTTCTTCAATTCCTCTCTGGGAAAAGCGAAAGAAAACAAACAGCACCTTGTTCTTTATGTCCTTGTTTATATGCATATAATGGATAAATGAGGTGGAAACAGTTTGTTGTTCAAATTCCCTGCTGCAAGAATGAATTAAAAATTAAATAAATAAACGAACGTTTTCCGAGGACATCATTATATTCATTGAAGTCGGTTTCAACAGAAAAAGTATATATTGTTATTTACAAGTTACATTTCATGACCGCCCGAATGTTTACTACAGTATCATGAAGTAAATAGGTCAACAGTCATGGGAGGTGTTTCCTAACGTCTGTCTGAGCGTTTATTACAGTGCCATGTATAAACATGAAGTAAATTAGTCCAGAACAACATATTGTGTAATAATTAGAAGTAAATCGGTATGCTGCATGTATATTAGAGAAATATTCAGCCTACAAAAATCAGAACATTTACTAGATCATTGTGAAAAATCTGAACTAATTGATCAAGAACTTGGCGATATAGATGAAAGAAGAAAATATAAAAATGCAGTAAATGAAGCAGGCAAAAAAATGCAAACGTCTCAAAAATGAGTTCAAAAGGAAGTGCAAAATGGTTAAGCAGGAATGGCTACAGGACAAATGTAAGGATGTAGGGGCTTATCTGACTAGGGGTAAGATAGATACTGCCTAAAGGAAAATTAAAGAGACCTTTGGAGAAAATAGAACCACTTGTATGAATTTCAAGAGCTCACATTGAAACTCAGTTCTAAGCAAAGAAGGGGAAACAGAAAGGTGGAAGGAGTATATAAGGGTCTATACAAGGGCGAGGTACCTGAGGGCAATATTATGGAAATGGAACAGGATGTAGATAAAGATGAAATGGGAGATATGATACTGCGTGAAGAGTTTGACAGAGCACTGAAAGACCTGAGTCGAAACAAGGCCCCGGGAGTAGACAACATTCCATTAGAACTATTGACAGCCTTGGGAGAGCCAGTCCCGACAAAACTCTACCATCTAGTGAGCAAGATGCATGAGACAGGCGACATACCCTCAGACTTCAAGAAGAATATAAGAATTCCAATCCCAAAGAAAGCAGGTGTTGACAGATGTGAAAATTACCGAACTGTCAGTTTAATAAGTCACAGCTGGAAAATACTAACACGAATTCTTTACAGACGAACGGAAAAACTGGTAGAAGCCGACCTCGGGGAAGATCAGTTTGGATTTCGCAGAAATGTCGGAACACGTGAGGCAATGTTGACCTTAGAAGAAAGATTAAGGAAAGGCAGGGGTAAAATACAGGGATCGAAAGGCTATTTCCAATTTGTACAGAAACCAGATGGCAGTTGTAAGAGTTGAGAGGCATGAAAGGGAAGCAGTGGTTGGGAAGAGAGTGAGACAGGGCTGTAGCCTCTCCCCGATGTTATTCAATCTGTACATCGAGCAAGCAGCAAAGGGAACAAAAGAAAAATTCGGAGTAGGTATTAAAATCCATGGAGAAGAAATAAAAACTTTGAGATTCGACGATGACATTAAAATTCTGTCAGAGACAGCAAAGAACTTGGAAGAGCAGTTGAACGGAATGAATAGTGTCTTGAAAGGAGGATATAAGATGAACATCAACAAATGCAAAACGAGGATAATGGTATGTAGTCGAATTAAATCGGGTGATGCTGAGGGAATTAGATTAGGAAATGCGACACTTAAAGTAGTAAAGGAGTTTTGCTGTATAGGGACCAAAATAATTGATGATGGTCGAAGTAGAGAAGATATAAAATGTAAACTGGCAATGGCAAGGAAAGCGTTTCTGAAGAATATAAATTTGTTAACATAGAGTATAGATTTAACTGTCAGGAAGTCGTTTCTGAAAGTATTTCTATGGAGAAATGGAAGTGAAACGTGGACTATAAATAGTTTGGACAAGAAGAGAATATAAGCTTTCGAAATGTAGTGCTACAGAAGAATGCTGAAGATTATATGGGTAGTTCAAATAATTAATGAGGAGGTATTGAAGAGAATTGGGGAGAAGAGGAGTTTGTGGCACAACTTGACAAGAAGAAGGGATCGGTTGGTAGGACATGTTCTGAGGCATCGAGTGATCACAAATTTAGCATTGGAGAGTAGCGTGGAGGGTAAAAATCGTAGAGGGAGGCCACGATATGAATAAGCAGCTTCAGACGGATGTAGGTTGCAGTAAGTACTGGAAGATGAAGAAGCTTGCACAGGATAGGGCAGCCCGGGAGCTGCATCAAACCAGTCTCCGGATTGAAGACCACAACTATATATATATATATATATATATATATATATATATATATATATATATATATATATATATATATATATATTCCTGGAAATTGAAATAAGAACACCGTGAATTCATTGTCCCAGGAAGGGGAAACTTTATTGACACATTCCTGGGGTCAGATACATCACATGATCACACTGACAGAACCACAGGCACATAGACTCAGGCAACAGAGCATTCACAATGTCGGCACTAGTACAGTGTATATCCACCTTTCGCAGCAATGCAGGCTGCTATTCTCCCATGGAGACGATCGTAGAGACGCTGGATGTAGTCCCGTGGAACGGCTTGCCATGCCATTTCCACCTGGCGCCTCAGTTGGACCAGCGTTCGTGCTGGACGTGCAGACCGCGTGAGACGACGCTTCATCCAGTCCCAAACATGCTCAATAGGGGACAGATCCGGAGATCTTGCTGGCCAGGGTAGTTGACTTACACCTTCTAGAGCACGTTGGGTGGCACGGGATACATGCGGACGTGCATTGTCCTGTTGGAACAGCAAGTTCCCTTGCCGGTCTAGGAATGGTAGAACGATGGGTTCGATGACGGTTTGGATGTACCGTGCACTATTCAGTGTCCCCTCGACGATCACCAGTGGTGTACGGCCAGTGTAGGAGATCGCTCCCCACACCATGATGCCGGGTGTTGGCCCTGTGTGCCTCGGTCGTATGCAGTCCTGATTGTGGCGCTCACCTGCACGGCGCCAAACACGCATACGACCATCATTGGCACCAAGGCAGAAGCGGCTCTCATCGCTGAAGACGACACGTCTCCATTCGTCCCTCCATTCACGCCTGCCGCGACACCACTGGAGGCGGGCTGCACGATGTTGGGGCGTGAGCGGAAGACGGCCTAACGGTGTGCGGGACCGTAGCCCAGCTTCATGGAGACGGTTGCGAATGGTCCTCGCCGATACCCCAGGAGCAACAGTGTCCCTAATTTGCTGGGAAGTGGTGGTGCGGTCCCCTACGGCACTGCGTAGGATCCTACGGTCTTGGCGTGCATCCGTGTGTCGCTGCGGTCCGGTCCCAGGTCGACGGGCACGTGCACCTTCCGCCGACCACTGGCGACAACATCGATGTACTGTGGAGACCTCACGCCCCACGTGTTGAGCAATTCGGCGGTACGTCCACCCGGCCTCCCGCATGCCCACTATACGCCCTCGCTCAAAGTCCGTCAACTGCACATACGGTTCACGTCCACGCTGTCGCGGCATGCTACCAGTGTTAAAGACTGCGATGGAGCTCCGTATGCCACGGCAAACTGGCTGACACTGACGGCGGCGGTGCACAAATGCTGCGCAGCTAGCGCCATTCGACGGCCAACACCGCGGTTCCTGGTGTGTCCGCTGTGCCGTGCGTGTGATCATTGCTTGTACAGCCCTCTCGCAGTGTCCGGAGCAAGTATGGTGGTTCTGACACACCGGTGTCAATGTGTTCTTTTTTCCATTTCCAGGAGTATATATATATATATATATATATATATATATATATATATATATATATATATATATATATATATAATAAACATTAGGACAGAGACTAATTAATAAATAAATAATTAGAGCAATCAATAAAAATTTGAAGTAAATCGGTCGAGATTTTTCCTAATAACATTACGATAAACGTATATTTATACATATATTTATTAGATATCTATAGCTTATGTCCATCCAGGCGCTTATTAGAGGACGGTGTAATAAGCAAAAGTAAATCAGTCAATAACTTTCCTAGATTCTTGGTAGCAACAGTTCTCTTTTATATATTACAATAAATGTATACATCATTTATATTAGAACATTATTACACAGCTTATGTCTGTGCGAACATTTATTAGAGCAACGTGTAAATATCTGAAACAGATCATGTAAATATTTGAAATAAATCGGTGAGGAACTTCTCACAACCTATGCTAACAATCTTTCTTTGTTGTAAGTGTATTTATGTATTGTATATATCACAAATATGCATCCTGTGTTCGCTTTAATGTTTATTAGACTTCCTTAAAAAAACTGTGTGAATCAATCAACAAATTATCGATATTTTACTAACAGCGCTTCTCTTTTATGTTACATATATACACAAGGTGTTCATGAAGTCCGGGAACACCTTCAATTATTTATTGCACTAGAACTAAACATTGTACAGATGTCCAAATACTGCATTTTGAAGAGAAACGATCTGCCTACTTAGGCAGATCACTAAGGCACCATCTTGAGACGTACAGGGTATCTTCGGCTGAACTACTGCCTCTCCTGTGAAAACCTTTCCATCTCAGAGTAACAATTCCATTCTACGTTCTCAATTATTTGTGGGATGTCTTCCAATTTCTGTCTTCCTCTAAATTTTGAGCGTCTACAGCTCTCTATAGTACCAATGAAGTTGTTCCCTTAGGTCTTAACAAATGTTCCATCATTCTGTACCCTCTTCTTGTCAGTGTTGTCCATAGATTCCTTTCTTCGCCAAGTCTGCAGGAAATCTCTTTCTTATCGTATCAGTCCGCAATTTTCAACACGCTTCTGTACCTCCTCATCTTGAATGATTCGATATTGTTCCCGTTTCCCCACAGTCCGTGTTTCATTACCATACATTGCTCTGGTCCAAATGTACGGTCTCAAATTTATTTCTCAAATTATGGCTGCGTTTGATACCAGTAGACTTCTGTTGACGATGAATACCCTTTCTACCAGTGCTTGCCAGCTTTTTACGTGTTCCTTGCCCCGCCCATCATCAGATATTTTGCTGCTTAGGTAGTAGAATTCCGTAACTTCGTCTACTTCATGATTCCCAATGCCGATATGAGTTCTCGTTCCCATTTCTGTTACTTCTCCTTACTTTCGTCTTTCTTGGATTTACTCTCAGTAAATATTCTGTACCCATTACATTCGTCTTTCTTCGATTTACTCTCAGTAAATATTCTGTACTCATTAGACTGTTGATTCTATCCAACACATCCTATAATTCCACTTCACTTTCACTTACGGTAGAAATGTCATCAGCAGAGTTATCACTGATATCCTTTTAATCCCACAGTTGGACCATTCTTTCATTTACCTCATTGCTTCTTCGGTACATAGATTGAACACCACGGGCGAAAGATTACATCCCTATCCTTCATCCTTTTTTCATCCGAGGACTTACTTCTTGGTCATCCGGTCTAAGTATTCCTTCCAGGTTCTTGTTCATATTGTACGTTAACCGTATTTCCCTATAACGTACCCTGTTTTTCTCAGAATTTCGGACATCGTGAAACAGTTTACATTTCCTGAACAACAAATCCTATGAACGTGTCTTTATTTTTCTTCATTCTTGCTTCCATTATCAGTCGTACGTCACAGCTGCCACACTGGCGCCTATACCTAGCCTAAACCCAAATTGATCGCCATCTAACAGATCCTAAATTTTCTTTTCCATTCCTCTGTGTATTTTTCTCGTCAGCTGCTTGGATGCGTGAGCTGACAATCTGATAGTCCGATACTTCTCGTACTTGTCGGCTCTTGCTAACTTCGGAATTGTGTGGATGATATTTTTCCGAAAATCTGATTGCATATCGCCAGTATTACACATTCTACACGCGAACGTTGTTTCTTTGTGGCTACTTTTTTCCCTCAAAGATTTTAAAAACGATCCACCCTTCTGTCTTATTTCATCTCACGTATTCCAAACCCCTTTTAAAATCTGGTACTTATACTGGATCACCTATCTCTTTCCTGATAACTTTTGTTTCTTGTTCTATCACGTAATCAGACAAGTCCTCCTTTTCAGAGACCTTCAATGTACTCTTTCCATCTATATAACAGTGAAATTCCCATTCTACTTTTAATCTTACGACCCTTGCTTTTAATTTCACCTAAGATTGTTCCACGTTTCTATATTCTTAGTCAGTCCTTGCGATAATCTTGTCTTTTTTGATGTCTTAACATTTTTCATGGAGCCATTTCGCCTTAGCTTCTCTATATTTCGTGTTTGTTTTGCTCTTAAGTGATTTGTGTTTTGTACACTTGAATTTCCTTGAACGTTTTTATACTTCCTTCCTTAATCGATTAAATGATATGATTCTCCGGTTATCCATCGTTCCTTCGCCGTTGCCCTCCTTGTACCTACTTTTTTTTTTCTTTCCAGCTTCTCAACTTCTGTAATTGCGCTATTCGGAGATGGTCATTCCTCTTTAACTGAAGAATATTCATTATTTCAGCAACTGTAGCTTCAGAGTAGTTCAAACTTATCTCTTCATTACTTAATATTTCCATACCCCAATTCCTTCTACATTGATTCTTCCAGAGTATTCTCTTAAACATCAGGCTACTCTTCATCGTTACTAAATTCTGATCTGAGTCTACATCTGCTCCTCGGTATGGCTTACAATCCAGTATCTGATTTCGGACTATGATGTAATCCGACTAAAATTTTTTTGTCGTCCCCACCTTTTCCAGTTATACATCCTCCTTTTGTGATTCTTGAACAAAGTATTCGGTACTGCTAACTGATATTTATTGCAGAACTCACTTAGTCTTTTTCCTCTCTCGTTCTTAGTACCCAGATCATGTTCTCCCATAACCCTTTCTTCTACTTCCTCCGCTACAATGGCATTCCAGTTCCCCATAGTTATTAGAGTTTGATCTCCCTTTACTTAACTAACTACCCGTTCAATATTCTCATATACCTTATCTATCGCTTTATCTTATGCTTGCGACGTCAGCATTTATTCTTGAATTATTGTTGTCAGAGTTGGTCTGTTGTCTAATCTGAAGAGAAGAACCATATCAATGAACTGTTCACAGTAACTCTCTCTCTGCTCTATCGTTCTACTCATAACGAATCCTACTGCTGTTCCATTTTCTGCTGATGTTGATATTACCCTATACTGACTGACCAGAAGTCCTTGTCAGATTTTCTAACTTTTCTACCACGTGCAAACTACGTTTGGCAGTCCCCTCCTGGAGATCAGAATTGGTGATACATTTTGTGTGTCTTTAATGCAGTGGTTTCCATTCCCTTTTGCGTCCTCCTACTGTTGATCATTGTTGATTCTTCATCATTTTAGGAGCACTTCTCCAGCCAACGGGCAAGAGAGTGTCCTGAGTCTCTGGCCTCTCGTTCGCCCTCTTTCACACGGCCGTTGACAGAACTTCTTATGCCCGAAGTCATTGGCTGACATAACTAATGAATTTTGTTCAAAGTTCAATGAGTGGCAAAGTTCGAATGGGACTGACGGCTTTTCGTCAATAGTCAAAGGCGCTACCGCTAAACCTCGTGTGGTTCTGTATCCGCAACACTGCACGTTGAAAGCAATATCACGACACTTTGTCGAGAATGGCATAAACAGCGATTGAAACACCGAGGGCTGTTCAATAAAGAATTATCATAATTATTATGGTCATAATTTCTCGCGCTTAAAATTAATCTTATGATATTCTGTTAGGTTAATGTGCAACAAACATGTCGCAGTGGTTTCATTGTTGGGACTCCTGGTTCCCGCCTGTGAGAGGCAGGCAAGGTCAGACATGTTCTCTATCGCATACCGCTGCAGTGGAGGTAACACGCGAGGAACAACTTGCAGCCTTCAAATTCTGCTTTCGTCTCAACAAACCGTCAGCTGAGGCCTATACAATGTTACAGGAGTCCGATGGAGAGTCTGTTCTTCCCTACGGCACAGCGCGAAGGTGGTTTAAAATGTTTAAAGAGGAAAGAAAATCAATTTCAAGGGAAGGTGGTCCCGGTGCTCCAGTTACTGCAGTTACGAAAGCAAACATCAACACTGCTGCTGTCGTTGTCAGAGAGGATCGGAATTACCTTAAGATCACTTTCTGAAATACTGAACATTTCATTGGGTACCACAGACACGTTGATGACAGAAAAATTACACATGACTCGTGTTTGTGTGTGATGTCTTCCAAGACTGTCGATTCCCGAACTAAACGACATTAGGGTGCAGGTCTGCGTGGAGTTAAAGTTGATATTAGAGGAGAATCCGGAGTTTCTTTCAAATGTAATCACTCCTGAGCAAACTTCAAAGCTCAGTGAGGAAATCTCCATTATCACCAACACCCCAAACAATAAAAGTGGTTGTTTCTGCTGGGAAAGTTACGGTCATCTCAATCTTTGATATTCATGGAATGCTTTATCAGCATGTTGTACCTGTACACACATCAGTAACTGGAAAATATTACAGGGACGTCCTGAAAACATTGCAAGTCCATATCAGATGCAAGAGACCACATTTCCGTAAAGCACGCTGGACTGTGCACCACGATAATGCGCGGCCGCATATTGCCAATGTTGTTACTGAATATCTTGCAAAAATCAACGTGAAGTGCATCATCTCTCACCCTCCCTATAGTCCGGATTTATCGTCTTGTGACTTTATTTTATTCCCTAACATGAAGAAACGCCTTCGTGGAATGCATTATCAATCACCAGAAGCAGTGGTGAGGGTTGCGGAGGCGATTTTAAAGGGCCACTCAAAAAATGGTTTCCAACATGTATTTGGCAGAAACGCTGGGACATGTGCATCGCATTCATGGGAGACTACTTTGAGAAGGATCATCAAAATTATGAGTAAATGTATGTTGTCAAAAAAAATTATGATCAATCTTTATTGAACAGCCCTTGCATAATAACAATTATTAAATGGTTAGGTTGGAAAAGTAGACGAATTCCTAATATTGACGATGACTGCCACTTTTAGCCGCAAGGGGATTATCATCGCAGAAATCTGCAGATGCTCCTATGGGCATCTGCATAGTCGCGGGCTTTTATTCTCAAATATTACTGCCGATATCTGTGTCTACGCAGTGGCGAATGGTACGGTAAACTACTATCCGATAATTTGCATGCATTTTATCACAATATGCATTCAACAAGACAGTGCACCATCTTATCCCTGTCTCCGGGAGCATTGTTGGACGACTATTTCATGGACATCACGTTGATTGTGTGAACCGGAGCCTGAAACCTAACTTCATTTCCTCTGTGCGATACGTGCTCTAGTTACACCAAACAGCGTGTAATATCTTTCACTTGTGGTCGGCGACATAGTGGTCAAGGACGAGAATAAATCACCAATTATTTCTTCGTTCCTCGCCATGATGCGTAGATTTTGAAATCGCCAAATCCTCATCTGAGAGTTGTTCAGAAGTTTCAAAAGTATTCCGGAACCCAACAGGACGCTATAAAACTATGGTCCGAAGATGTTACTGAAATAGTGAATATATGAAATAAAAATTGAAAGGTCTCTGTTGGATTCCTTTCATGTTAATTTCTTAAATCTGTTGTCATTTACGGCATAAATTCCTCTTCTAAATTTACTGTGGTGTTTCTGACTATCTGGGAGGAGACTGAGCAGTGAAACGATCTGTAACACTACTACACTTTAAAACACAGTTTATATGTAATTCATGTCACATAGTCTTTTATATACTGTATATGATAAGATACTGTCATCCCCCTTCCCTTCTGTGTGAGAGGATGAATGAGCAAATGTATTTCTAGTTGCATGCTGGATGGTAGCAGACAAGCCTGTCTGCTAGAGAACAGTAGGACCAACCTCAGAACAGGTAGCTACGCTTTCTAAAAGCAAAGAGATTTCTATCCTTAGTATGGTCCTGTCCGTCCCTTGTCATGTTGGTATAGGAAGCTGACTCTCTGGTCACTTCCGTTTCGCATACGGAAGCACACTTGGTAGGAGCCCAGGTCAGTCTGTACCCGGCGAGCGTCTGAAGTGGTAAGATCTCCGGCTAAGCGCATGTCTGCTAAGTCCATAGGACAATGGATTTCTTAAATTCAGCCTAACTGAAAATTTAATCACCTTTAGTTCAGGTTTAGCTCTAAAATATCTAATGTTATCTTAAATTGCAACGCAGTGCATTTCGAGTGAGAAGTTCAGAATATCTTCCAGTAATTGCTTTGTTACTACTTTGTGAGTAAAGTGGAACCACGTGTTGATCACTAACTCTAACTAATATCATAAATCTTAAATGCAAATGTGCGTGAGATCATAACGTCTCGTCTTGACAATATTTTTCAATATAGCAACTTTTCTTTATGTTCAACCCACGAGGGGTGTACTTTGTGAGACCAGTACCACGTGCTTATACAATTGTTTGACCCATCAGGTGAATAGTAAGACGTTAGTAACCAGTTCGAGGTTTTTCTTTTGTAAATTGCTTTTCGATCTAATTTATTTTAATTATCAAAATTATTGTGGAGTTACACTCTTTGTGTAAACCAAGTTGACCACGTGAAGCATGTGGTGAAATCATCAGAGTAGCCGTCAGCTATTCATTTCGGGAAGATTTCACAGAGAGTTAGTATGCATTTAGTATACCAGTGTGTGGTAATTACATGACGGACAGGATTGCGCTACGAACGTAACCTCTTTGCGCGAAAATTGAATCGGTTGGTAGTGGTTAATTTCCTCTTGCATATGTTTCAACGTTCTTCGTGTGTTATTTTATGAATGCAGTGTTGTATGCAGTCTCCCAATCTTGGCTCCATATTTGATGTGTTCTGTAAGATTACAAACTCACATTTTCACAATCCTAAATAAGGCACCAGTTTAGTAATGAATCAAGTTTAATATGCTGAAATTTCAATGATCAATGTTAAAATAAATTTCCAAATATAAATTGATTTATTTCTTTTTATTTAAATTCTCTTTTTTATATTTGTATCACCGGTTGTCGTATGACTATTAAAATATTATAATTAATGTTAGTCTGGTTGGGAATTTGGTAAGCTAGACTGGATACCTGGTGAAACAGTTGCTCAGTAATGCAAGGTTAACTTCCCCAGACAGCTCACAGCTTTTAACCCGCTTTTATTGTCTATCAGCACCGCTTTCAGAAGAAATTAAAGCAACAACATTACAAAATGATTAACCGAATGCCAATGAAGCTCCACGAAAATACAGAAATTTATTGATAATTGAAGGAAACAGTTCTATCATTATCTCTATCAAGTCCACGGATTTAACGAAGTGAAAGTGTTGTCGAATACTGCAGACTGAAAAATCACCATCTATTAGGTACTTTCGGTGACCTCTTCGGATATTACGATCGTCAAGTCTTGGAAGTATAGTTGGCCCCCTAAAGGTAACTATTTTAATGACTGAAACTCAGAGTTACGCATCTCTCTTCTGAAAAATCGTCTAACTTGATGACAAAATATGACGCTGCCTTTGTATCTCCGAGGCAACGGCCTTGCCGCCGTGGATACACCGGTTCCCGTGAGATCACCGAAGTTAAGCGCCGTCGGGTGTGGCCGGCACTTGGTAGGTGACCATCCAGCCGCCATGCGCTGTTGCCATTTTTCGGGGTGCATTCAGCCTCGTGATGCCAATTGAGGAGCTACTCGACCGAATAGTAGGGGCTCCGGTCCAAGAAAACCATCATAACAACCGGGAGAAGGGTGTGCTGACCACACATCTCTCCTATCCGCATCCTCAACTGAGGATGACACGGCGGTCGGATGGTCCCGATGGGCCACTTGTGGCCTGAAGACGGAGTGCTTTGTATCTCTGAGCAGTTTTCGAAGCAAGGAAAAACAAGCCAAACGAGTAGTAAGTTGACTCACACACAGATATGGCTTCATATGATTGCTCGGATGGAATTCTCAGAAGGCTTAAATCAGGGAGGAAGCTACAATTTATTTCTGCTGAACTGCTCCTGATTACGAATTGAAGATCTGGCAGTTCTTATAGGATAGCACTCAGTGAGTTCTCGTAGTGAAAGAAGACAAGACGCATGCAAACCAGAAATCAGTCCCTTGCCCGAATAGCAGACTCACGCCCATTTTTCCGCGAATCAATTCACGTCAAGGATCAATGTGAGCAGAGCTATCACCGGCTGCGTAGCGACCCACTTCACGTGTTGCTTAGCCCCGAGTAAACAGCCTTTTCTTTCCTGCTGCTTAAGAGAAGCTTATATTACTGATCTCTTGCTACGTGTATCGACATCCTTAACGTATCTACTCGCAGTAGATGCATGGAAGCATTTACATCTGCAAGGCACGCAGGTTATTTGATCTACGACATGTAGCTTATTTCACACAAAAAAGGGACATAAAAGAAAAATAAACTGTACATGAAACAGAGGAAAATAATTTTAAATATTCCCAATCACTCACTGTTTGAATAAGGATTCATTTCAATTTAGTGTGCATATTTGACCATGTACCGAAATAAGGCTTCTTTCCTACAATAGCAATCAATGCAGTACTAAGGAATTAGTGTGGGCCACAGAACTCATTGAAAATATTCTGTAGGCCAGTGTTCCATTATACTGCTCACGGCGTTAATACTGAAGAGACTTGAGTGGGATGCCTCAGAAGCTAAACTGCATGAGACCAGTAATGAACTTACTGCGTGCAGGGTAGAAATGTCTGTGAATCTACCAGTAGCTAGAAACGATAGTGTCGTACAGAGGTCTTACAACTGCTGTCCTCAAGTTCAAAATCACAAAAACTATATTTAAACTAATCGGAAAATTATGTCAGAACGTTCTTTATTAACCAAGAAGGGCCCAGTTCGTTCATTAATTCCACAAGTTGTACTGTCAGAATTTCATACTCTATTGCTAAGTAGTAATTGTACATCACAAATCAAAATTTTGGCAGGTTTAAACTTCCACACTAATCTGAACGGAGCTTTCATGTAATATAGGTACTTTATCACCCGTTCGAGTACTGAATTACTGAAAATCCGAGCACCAACTCTGAGGTAGTCAAACTGACTGTACAAAGAGACCAAGTACCTTCAGAAACGGGTGCGCCCGCTCGTGTAGCTTCATGTGACGAGCAAATGAAACATTGTGAAGGAAGTACGCTTTCTTTTAATTTCCGCGTGGAGGAATACCATAAACCGTACCGAATATAAATAAAAAACACGAAAACTCGAATTTGAGATAGTTTTGAAAATAATTTTGATGACAATAAATTAAAAATAAAAGATTGATGAGCCAAAAATAAATAATGAAGTAGAGTATAACCAAATTTCGTAACTTAGAACATTATACGTGTAGAAATTTTCAATATACCATTGACTTATTACTTAATGTTTACGACAAAATGGGCCACTTCGTTACGATTCCCGTTCTTCCCTTGTTTTTCTCAATCACAGAAAATTAAGTTTATATGTATACTTCCTGTTATTCAACACACACTATCTTAGGCTTGATCATACTATCGCATTTACTGTTTCCGGGGCCACTCTGAGACCTAGCGGTATTCTCGTTTAGTTCCCGTGTTCACGACGCACAAAGTTAGCTTCATGGAAGAAAATTTGGCTTGAACTCATTTAGGACAGCGGTCTCGAATAGGAACTTGGAACTCGTGGGACGATATGTAATGCCAGGTATAATCCGCGGCTTACACTCACGCCAGCAGGCAAGCTGACAGTAATAAACACTGGCTCTTATTCGGAGGGTAATTTATGTCCTCTTTGTTTGGAAGAGAAGACGTACGAGACTACTGCGGGGATACGTCAGGTAATTGCAGAACTTTTCTTCCGCAAAGTTGCCGCGAAGACTGGGAAACAAAGCCCCCAGAGCATACAGCAAGCCGTCCAAGATTTATTGGGATTTCCGAGTCGCCGCGGAGATGAAAAACACCACGGAAAACGCACAGATTCTGATCGTCGAAGAATACAAAAAGTCTTTCTTTTTAGAAGAAAGAGTGCAACGGAAGCTACTCACAGCTGCGGCAACGGCCCATCGTCAGGTTCTTTGACCTACTGTCCCACCTTTGATCGGCCCATGGCTGAAAGGTAATCCTGTTACGCAAAGCGCGATGCAACTTCAAAACATTCACGTAGAATTTTTGCGTGTGTATGTGTGAGGTGGAGTGTGAGTGAGAGTGAGTGAGTGTGTGTGTGTGTGTGTGTGTGTGTGTGTGTGTGTGTGTGTGTGTGTTTGAGTGTTTGTGTGTGTGAAATACATTTATGTAAAACTTCTTGCAAGATTTAAAACTCTGCGCAACGATATGCTGTGTATTCACCGGACGATGACACCCTACAACTAACAGTCGTCTTATACAGACCCCTCTTGTTATTGCAACTGCTCTACATATAATTTGTCTGTAGCTCTACGTGTATTCTTCTACTGACCTCGATGTATCCGTAGCAATTTCCTTTGCTTCGCAACACTGTGTGTGAGAGGAAATAGTTTTGTTTTCCAAACCAAGATATTCACTAACGTTTCTTAAAAACGTAGTTCCGCACTTTCTAAATTCCGCCAATGGTATGCTTTCCGTTTAATTTCCATAACCAAACAAAAGTCAGTCTTTGTCACTAAGTAACAATACTTCACCGTCAGATCTGATATCTACAAACCTCGCTATATCAGCTATACTGCTCCTTTTCCTTCCCCTGGACTACGGTCCTGTATTCCCGGCATTGTTTCTTACGCGGTTCCATCCATGCTTCAGTCTGCATTTCACTTGTTTTAATTTGTGGAATTAATTGGAAACCTGAAGTTTCCTCTTCAACAGAATGCATTTCTGGATACTATCTTTTGTTATCTCCACATCTTGAAGGTCTTTTCTACACTGATGAATTACTCCGCTTTGACTTACTTGTTGAAAAAGCGGGAAATCTGTTTACTCGAACCAGTAGAATTGTCCCGAGCAATATAACCATAAAAACGAATCCACGTTTTATTAATTCTGTGACGTCTACAAGGTGGCTGCAACTAAGCTTTCTCTGCTTGAGAGGGCTCCGATGAAAAAGAGCAACCGTAGGACTACGAAACATTCTGGAAACATTTGTAAGGACAGGCGAAAGAGAAATAAGGAATAACGCATTGAAAGAAACACAATTTAATTTCCATTTGAAGACGTAATATTTATGAGTTACGTACCACGCTATTGTTCCAGGTTACAAATGTTGCTCAGTGTGACAACCATCTCAATCCAGGATTCACAAGTGTTCGCAGCAGTTTTCGAATGGTGGACCATGGAATGTTCAGCTGTCCTGACACAGCTCGTACACTGTTAGGAGATCGCAGGTTGCGTCCAGAAATCTCAACCACGGCAATAGTAACTTCTTCAACAGGTTGTGGCGCAATTAGGCGTCGAAATCCCAGACGAGCAACTACCAAATCACCAGTTAATTCGAACTCCCGAATCATGTTCTTCAGCCCCGGTGCGGAAACAGGACCTCTACTTCCGCGTCAATACTTGGGAAGAGCAGCAGCACTACAGCTCATGTTTTGGTAAAACAGCTTTACAAGTAAAACCCTGTTCACCTTGTGCAGACCAACGTTTCTCTATTGGACACTGATGTTTGAGTTTCAACCATGTGTCACCGCTGCAGCACCAGTGCGTAACGGCGAGCCATGACACTAACACAACCAGCAACACGAGTTGTGCAGCGCACAGTGTGACCATCGTTCCCATGAAACTGGGAACCCACACGGTAAACAGCATTTCTTCTACATTGCCTCTAATAACGACAGATAAATTACAGCCACTCTGTACTTGTGTACAGAATTCGTGGTTTTGTCTCGTCGGAATCACCAGTTTCTTTGATTGAAAACAAATAAATGGAAATGATCGGATGGCATTGTTGGCCGGGAGGCCCGATTCGTGGGAGTTCGGCCGCCGTATTGCAAGTCCTTCTTAGTTGACGCCATATCGTCGACTTGCGAGGCAAATCTAATGAAGGACACACAACACACAGTCCCCTGCTGGGAATCAAACCCGGCCCCTCTGCGTTGTAGGCGGTAACGCTACCGCTACGCTACGGAGGCAGACTTGACTGAAAACAATCCTCCTCCTACGAATGGTTTCTATGCGTCTTTTTCTGTATAGCGTTCATGGTAATGTCTTCTAAATTCACATTTTTCTCTGACTTTACCTACGATTTTCTCGCGATTCTCTCCATTATTTCAAATTTGTACACTTTATAATTGAGGTAAAAAGGGCGGTTATGAACTGGCTGAAAAGCGTGTAAGAGTTTTGCAGGGTAGATTGTGCTGAGAGATAAATTTGAAGAAAAAAATTCTATACGTTGCATCTTTTCCGAGTTAATTATAATTTAAGTTAGCTAATCGGGTCGTTGCACGGGCCAATTCAAGAGGCCCGCCATGGACGGTGGCACCAAACGTTTTCTTAATTTGGTTTCCTAAAATCGACCAAGAGAGTTAAAGAAAAACTGGACAGGGGACGATAGTAAGGCCTGAGGCCCTGTCAAAGCGTGAGCAGTCTCTACCTTATGAGATCAACTGACAGTAACTGTATCTGGCAAGGTGCTCGATTTTGCGCTAACTTTAATAATAAACAATTTGGAGACGGCGCAACGTGTCGAATTTTTTTCTTAACAATTATTTCTCAGCACAACCTCCAATGCAACACCGTTATAAGCTATTCAGGATGTTTCTGACAACTCTCTACGTGACTTTGTATAGCTATAGGTCGTCGCTGGTGCTGAGTTATATACAAAGAGAGCGAAGTTCTTGATGGTAGCTAATAGTCTTTAATACTTACACACTTATACAAGTCACTGAATATTAGTTATGTTCTCTAGAGTCCTACTTCGTCGATGTGTTGTCCTCACTGAAGACTTTCTTACTAATCTTCGTAAGCCTCTAGATGCACTGCATTTCGGGCGAAGTTCCGAACTGCGGATGCTTAAAAAGACATACCGACCAAAGAGAGTCGTGGCAATTTAGCGTCCTCCGGTGGCGTGCTAGAGTAGCGCCCACCATCGGAGACCGCGAGAGATGTAAAGGCCGGTTCGCCGGGCAGCGCACAGGTGGAAAGTGCCGTCTCTGGCATAGCTGTCAGAGGCACAATGTGCGCCAGGCGTGTTTTACGAAGATACCTTCGATATTATAGTTACTGTCCAGAAAAATCGTACCTTGACGTTTACGTTAATGGATACTGATTTCTTCTTGTAGCTCTGTTAGCCGGTTGCTGCTTCCGTTTTCCATACCGAAAACGTTTGATTTCATCAAGTCTCTCAGGTATTTATATTTCTCATTCCTTTGATTTCTGATTCTTCTATTTGTACTGTTCTATTTGGTAAGTTGATGTTAGTTATAAATTCCGATTTTTCGAAGGATATCTGGAATATCATTGTAGATGTCACTTTCCGTAGTAATTTAACATTGATAATAATCGGTCATATTTTTATACTAAAAAAAACCTATCCACCACAGAGTACACCTAAGAGGCCTCTGCCCCACAGATCAAGTTACTGCCAGTAGTTGGCACTTCGAGTAGTAGTTCCAAACTACATTCCCAATTATTTGTTGCATGTATTCCAACTCTGTCTTCCTCTACAGTTTCGTCCTACACAGATCCCTCTAGTACTGTGGAAGTAATTCCCTAATGTCTTAACAGATCTCATGTAATCGTGTCCTTTCTCCTTAACAGTGGCCGGCCGCGGTGGCCGAGCGGTTCTTGGCGCTACAGTCTGGAACCACGCGACCGCTACGGTCGCAGGTTCGAATCCTGCCTCGAGCATGGATGTGTGTGATGTCCTTAGGTTAGTTAGGTTTAAGTAGGTGTAAGTTCTATGGAACTGATGACTTCAGACGTTAAATCTCATAGTGCTCAGAGACATTTAACCATATCCTTGACAGTGTTTTCCGCATGTTCCTTTCTTCTCCGATTCTGCGCAGAACCTCCTCATCCCTTACCTCACGAGACCACCTGACTTTCAACATTCGCCTATACCACCACGTCCCAAATGATTCGATTCGCTTCTGATCCGGTTTTCCCATGATCCGTGTTTCACTACTAAACGTACGTTCTCCGAAATTTTTTCCTCAAATTAAGACATATGTTTGATACTAGTAGATTTCTCTTGACCAGGAACGCTCTTTTCGCCAGTGCTAGTCTGCATTTCATGTCCTCCTTGCTCCGTCCGTCACTGGTTATTTTGCTGCCCAGGTATCATAATTCGGTAACTTCTTCCGTTTCGTGACGATCAGTGCTGATCTTAAGTTTCTCTCTGTTATCATTTTTACTACGTCTCAGTACTTTCGACTTTCTTCGATTTACTCTCAATCCATATTCTGTGTTCATTAGACTGTTCATACCATTCAGCAGACTATGTAATTCTTCTTCATTTTCACTCAGGATAGCAATGTCATTAGCGAATGGTATCATTTATATCATTTCACCTTGAATTTTAATTTCCCTCCTGAACCTTTCTTTTATTTCGATCATTGTTTCTTCGATGTACATATTGTACAGTAGGGGCGAAAGGCTACCTCCCTGTCTTACAACCTTTTCAATCCGAGCACTACACTCTTGGTCGTCCACTCTTGGCTCTTGTACATATTCTGTACAACCCGTCTCTCCGTATTTTTACCCATGTTCTTCTCAAAGTTTCGAACATTTTGCACCGTTTTACATTGTCGAACGCTTTTTCCAGATCTACTAATCCTATGAACGTGTCTTGATTTTTCTTTAGCCTTATTTCCATTATCAACAGCAACTTCAGAATTGCCTCTTTTGTACCTTCAACTTTCCTAAAGCCAAACTGATAGTCATCTAACATCTTCAATTTTCTTTGCCATTCTGCTGAATATTATTCTTGCAAGTAGCTGTGACGTTTGGGCTGTTAAGCTGATTGTACGATAATTCTTGTACTTCTTAGGTGTTACAGTCTTCCGAATTGTGTGGACCACATTTTTCCGACAGGTGGTATGCCGTCAGACTCATACATTCTTCACACCAATTTGAGTAGTCGTTTTTTTTTTGCCACTTCCTCCAATGATTTTCGAAATTCTGATGGAACGTTATCAATCTTTGCTGTTTTTTTTTCATCTGAAGTCCTCCAAAGCTCTCTTAAATTATGATTCGAATATTTAATCCCCCGTCTTTTCAAAAACGACTCTACGTTTTTTCTTCAATCACAACAGACAGATCTTCCCCCTCACAATTACCTTCAATGCACTTTTTCCACCTATCCGCTATCTCCTCTGAATTAAACAGTGGTATTCCCGTTGCACTTCTAATGTTACCACCCTTCCTTTTAATTTCACAGAAGACTGTTTTGTCTTTCCTTTATGCTGAGTCAGTCCTTCCGTCAATGATTTCTTTTATGATTTCTTCACATTTTTCAGGCAGCCATTTCATCTTAGCTTCCCTAAATTTCCTATTTATTTCATTCCCCAATGATCTGTATTTCTGTATTCTTTAATTTCTTTGAATATTTTTATACTTCCTTCTTTCACCGATCAACTGTAGTTATTCTTCTGTTACTCATGGTTTCTTCGCAGTTACCTTTTTGTACCTTTGTTTTTCGTTCCACCTTCTGTGACTGCCCTTTTTAGAGATGTTCATTCCTCTTCAACTGTATTGCCTACTGAGTTGTTCCTTATAGCTGGGTCTATAGCCTTAGAGAACTTCAAGCGTGTCCCTACATACACTCACTTCTTAACTGTGAGATTATTTTCTGGGAATCGAATGCATAATTTTTTTTTTCAGTCACCAGTCTTATAATCGGCTTGATGCGGCCCTCCACGAATTGCTCTCTTGTGCCAACTTTCTCACCTCAGAGCAACAATTGCATCCTACTTCCTCAATTACTTACTGGATGTATTCCATTCTCTGTCTTTCTCTGCAGTTTTTACAATCCTCTACAGTTCCCTGTAGTAACATGAAAAACATTCAGTGACACCTTAACACGTGTCCTATTATCCTGCTCTTCTTTTCAGAGAATAACCGAGTGACGCATTGCAGCTGTTAGGACACTGACCTAATATTGGAGAGGACTGAGCTGCCGTGTCCCGCCATCCTGATTTAGGTTTTCCCAGACCACTGGAGCAAATGCCAGGAAGGTGCCTCATCGAGGCTGCTGCCGACAACCTGTCATATCCCCATGGGCTACTTGTTCTATCCTCTTAAATTAGGTTATGTATGCTGTTTCTGAAGAAGAGAAATTTGTTAACATCAAATATAGATTTAAGTCTCAGGAAGCCATTTCTGAAAGTATTTGTATGGAGTGTGGCCACGTATGGAAGTGAAACATGGACGATAAATAGTTTGGACAGGAAGAGAATAGAAGCTTTTGAAATGTGGTGCTACAGAAGAATGCTGAAGATTGGATGGGTAGATCACATAACTAATGAGGAGGTATTGAATAGGATTGGGGAGAAGAGAAGTTTGTGGCACAACTTGACTAAAAGAAGGGATCGGTTGGTAGGACATGTTCTGAGGCATCAAGGGATCACCAAATTAGTATTGGAGGGCAGTGTGGAGGGTAAAAATCGTAGAGGGAGACCAAGAGATCAGTACACTAAGCAGATTCAAAAGGATGTAGGTTGCAGTAGGTACTGGAAGCTGAAGAAGCTTGCACAGGATAGAGTAGCATGGAGAGCTGCATCAAACCAGTCTCAGGACTGATGACCACAACAACAACAGTGCTGTGGGTGATATTTTGGCCTACTGATTGGCATTATAGAAGATGTTTCAAAATGGACTTTACAAATTTGAAAATTCATATAAATTAATTCACAGTACCTACAGAGGTGATTGTAGTATCAATTTGTAGGGAAATACATCGAGTTTTGTCTTGCGTAGTTCGATGGTGCCGAATCGCACGGTAAGGAACGCTATCGGCAGTTGCATCAAAAATGGCTGCTTTCACTGGACCCGAGCGTGCTAGCTGTGTGTTTTGGTTTGAAGAATCGAAGTCGTCGACAACAGTTCAGCGTAATTTCCGTGCCAAGTACGCTAAAGATCCTCTTAGTAGCCTACAATTTATGAGTGGCATAAGTGTTTCGTAGTAATAGGATGCTCGGTAAGACATGGGAAATCATCATGTCGTCGAAACACATCTGACGACATCGTTGAGCGAGTGAGACAACTTTTTGTCAAATCCCTACAAATTCGACCCGGCGTGCATCTCGCGAACTGCAAATCGCACATACGATTGTTTGGAGTGTGTTGAGAAACCGTTTGCATCTGAAACAGTACATATTGACGAGCATACAAACAATAAATGACGCTGATAAAATTGCTCGCAAGAATTTCTGATACATTAAATCAGTTGCGTGAGGAACATTTGTTGGACATAATCATCTTTTCTGACGAGTCGACTTTTCACTTAGGTGGCACACACAAATGTAGAATTTGGGGTACTGAAAATCCATATCAAACATTGCAACATGTTCATGGTAGCCCTAAACTGAAATTTTTTTCTGCATAGAGCAAGGACAAAGTGTATGGCGTCATTTCTTCCGTGAGACAACAATCAACGGGATAGTGTAACTGGATATGTGACAATAATTTCTGATACCTCAGATCGATGAGGATGGCCAAGAACGAAATGTTTACTTTATGTTTACTTCACCACACTGCTGGTTGACGTCTAGGATTTTCTCACTGACCGCTTTCCAGGTATGACTTAGCCGTAATGCGCCAATTGTATGGCACCCATATTCCCTGGACCTGACACCGCTCTATTTTTTATGGAGTTCATCAAGGATATCGTGTTTGTACCTCCTGTGCCGACTTCTCTACCTGTAGTAAGAAAAATGGCTCTGAGCACTATGGGACTCAAATTCTGAGGTCATTAGTACCCTAGAACTTAGAACTAGTTAAACCTAACTAACCTAAGGACATCACACACATCCATGCCCGAGGCAGGATTCAAACCTGCGACCGTAGCGGTCTCACGGTTCCAGACTGCCGCGCCTAGAAAAGCAGGGCCAACTCGGCCGGCACCTGTAGTCCAGTCAAACAGCAGATATACCTTGCAAAAGGTGGGGTAGAAGAGTTTATTTTTTCAACTCATTCATATTGTTGGAAAGATTAGAAAACGGAGTTTTGCCAACAAAATTTCGCTTGGGAAAACTTTCTGCAGTCAAAAAACTTGGAAAATTTCGGCCTTTTTTCAGGTTTTCCAAAATATCTCAGTTTCATTTGCTCCTATCGCTTTAACGTCTATTTTCTTTTTTAAAGAGCACAAAATTCTCTACAGATTGGATTCTTGCCATTTTTTTCTACTCCCAGTATCTAAGGCGCTACAGCGCCTCAAAAAATACAATTTTTTCAAATTTTGAGCATAGTGGCAAGACACATTATTTTTTAACACTATTTTTTCAGTTTCTGTTTGTGTAGTATAACTACATTATACATCATGTTATATGTTGGAATTTACCACCTCACTTTCTGGTATACAATTTCTCTGTATGCAACATGAGGATTGCTTGGCACTCAACTATTGTGATTCTCACATAACTACCTGAAGTTCACTATGGGCCACCTCAGCCCTGGTATTGGTAAATCTATAAATATAAAAATACATCATTAAGAGACACACACACACACACACACACACACACACACACACACACACACACACACAATAAATTGTCTCAGGAAACTGAACTATTATTAGCTATAATAGGCAACCTAATTAGGTAGGTAATTATTCTTGTGAATAAAAGCCACACAGTTGATACTAAAAATAAGTAGCTTTATTACAATTGAAATGCATTGTCAGTTACTAAAAAATGTTGACAGTTCTGGGTGTGTAATACTTGGGCCAGGTTCCTCCGTGTCACCAGAAATACCTTGACTTACGGATTCAGGGTCTGTACATCCCAGATTGACCTCTTCTTTAGACAACGAGTCAGCCTCAGCGAGTTCGTTGATTTCGTCAGAGGTTTCCTCAACATCCTCCATAACATCTTCTTCACTGTCTTCATATAAAAATTTTGGCATGTTTGCACAGTTGACCCCAATACATTTCTTGCAAATTGAAGAACATTCAAACCCGCTTTTCTGCAGGAGCACGCTCCGCCACAGTTCAGCTTGCTTAGCATGAAACAATAGGAAGAAGTGCTTCAGGTGCTGGATCTTCGCTCATTATAACGGGTATTGGACCGTGGTCACTGTGATTCCAGCCCCATTTATCAGGAGGTTTCCAGTTTCCCATCCAACTTTGGACTTGTTGGAAAGTCCGCAAGGAATGATGTTGTGCAGCATCTTGTGTAGGTGGCAACCGTGCAAATTTCACTTTGCTTTTTGTGGCATACTTGGCGAATAGCTGGTACCGCAAATGGTCTAGTGTGTGGGAACTGCTGACACCTCCACTATACAATGCGATAGTAACCTGTTCTCCTGCTGTTATTATTTCTTCACGGGTAGCATGTGATTTATTGAACGTGCAAAGCGCTGAGGTTCATTTTTCGCAACAATATTTCAGCACATAATTTTTCCTTGACCAAAAAAAGTGGATGTTGTATCACATCCGCTAAAGGCGTGAGTGAACAGAATATATTAACTGTCATACTTGTAAGATGCAGTGGAAAACCACTTGTCGTCTGCATTTCCTCTTCCTGGCTTTAAGAAAAATAAGTTTTCAATACCTTGCCCCAAACCGGTCATGAGCACAAGCAGGTCAACATCTTCTCCTACAATGACAACACTTCCAAAATCTTTGGTTCTTGAAATGGCAGATGCTACAATCATAACGTCAGCTTCTTGTGCCTGGTGCACTTCAATGCTACACTCCAGAAATTCCTTTTTAAGAAGTGTGATCAAACACATCTTGTTTCATTCGTTGTACAAGAAATTGTCCTGAGGGACTTAGTTTACCATCTCTGATTCAACCACAACGTCAACCGAAGAATTTGTTTTGGACCTACGAATCCTCTCAGCACTCTATGTGCTACATTTGTCTCCCTCACATGGATACCCATCAAATACAATAGCTAATTGAAATCCAAAATGACGTTGCAGGTAAGAAACATAGCTTTGGGCTATTTTCTTATAACTGATCATTAACGTCACTCAACTGTAGAACATGTACGGCACCTGCATGCAATCTTATTAAATATTGTAACACAAATAAACTTCACGCAATCCGACGTTAATGTGTTCGTAGTTACTGTATACACTCATGGAAATTGAAATAAGAACACCGTGAATTCATTGTCGCAGGAAGGGGAAACTTTATTGACACATTCCTGGGGTCAGATACATCACATGATCACACTGACAGAACCACAGGCACATAGACACAGGCAACAGAGCATGCACGATGTCGGCACTAGTACAGTGTATATCCACCTTTCGCAGCAATGCAGGCTGCTATTCTCCCATGGAGACGATCGTAGAGATGCTGGATGTAGTCCTGTGGAACGGCTTGCCATGCCATTTCCACCTGGCGCCTCAGTTGGACCAGCGTTCGTGCTGGACGTGCAGACCGCGTGAGACGACGCTTCATCCAGTCCCAAACATGCTCAATGGGGGACAGATCCGGAGATCTTGCTGGCCAGGGTAGTTGACTTACACCTTCTAGAGCACGTTGGGTGGCACGGGATACATGCGGACGTGCATTGCCCTGTTCGAACAGCAAGTTCCCTTGCCCGTCTAGGAATGGTAGAACGATGGGTTGGATGACGGTTTGGATGTTCCGTGCACTATTCAGTGTCCCCTCGACGATCACCAGTGGTGTACGGCCAGTGTAGGAGATCGCTCCCCACACCATGATGCTGGGTGTTGGCCCTGTGTGCCTCGGTCGTATGCAGTCCTGATTGTGGCGCTCACCTGCACGGCGCCAAACACGCATACGACCATCATTGGCACCAAGGCAGAAGCGACTCTCATCGCTGAAGACGACACGTCTCCATTCGTCCCTCCATTCACGCCTGTCGCGACACCACTGGAGGCGGGCTGCACGATGTTGGGGCGTGAGCGGAAGACGGCCTAACGGTGTGCGGGACCGTAGCCCAGCTTCATGGAGACGGTTGCGAATGGTCCTCGCCGATACCCCAGGAGCAACAGTGTCCCTAATTTGCTGGGAAGTGGCGGTGCGGTCCCCTACGGCACTGCGTAGGATCCTACGGTCTTGGCGTGCATCCGTGCGTCGCTGCGGTCCGGTCCCAGGTCGACGGGCACGTGCACCTTCCGCCGACCACTGGCGACAACATCGATGTACTGTGGAGACCTCACGCCCCACGTGTTGAGCAATTCGGCGGTACGTCCACCCGGCCTCCCGCATGCCCACTATACGCCCTCGCTCAAAGTCCGTCAACTGCACATACGGTTCACGTCCACGCTGTCGCGGCATGCTACCAGTGTTAAAGACTGCGATGGAGCTCCGTATGCCACGGCAAACTGGCTGACACTGACGGCGGCGGTGCACAAATGCTGCGCAGCTAGCGCCATTCGACGGCCAACACCGCGGTTCCTGGTGTGTCCGCTGTGCCGTGCGTGTGATCATTGCTTGTACAGCCCTCTCGCAGTGTCCGGAGCAAGTATGGTGGGTCTGACACACCGGTGTCAATGTGTTCTTTTTTCCATTTCCAGGAGTGTATGATGCTGTTTGTCCTGGCCCTGCAGCAGAGTGAGATGGCAAATTCCAATGAATAACATGATGAGTAATATGTTTATACTACACAAATAGAATCTGAAATAACAGTATTCAAAAATTAGGTAATTTGCCACTTTGCTCGAAATTTGAAAAATTGGTATTTTTTGACGCGCTGTAGCGCCTGAAATACTGGGAGTAGAAAAAATTTGTAATAATCAAATTTGTAGAGAATTTTGTGCTCTTTAAAAAAGGAACTAGACGTCAAAGCGATAGGAGCAAATAAAACTGAGATATTTAGAAAAAACTGAAAAAATTCCGAAATTTTCGAAGTTTTTTGACTGCAGAAAGTTTGTTGGTAAAACTTGGTTTTCTAACCTTTCCAACAATATGAACGAGTTAAAAAAATAAAATCTTCTACCCCACCTTTTGCAAGGTACAGGCTTTTTTTCTGAGAATTTGACTGGACTACTGAACGTAAAGCAAGAATTTACGCCGCCACTGAGCAAGTTACACCTGCAACGCTACAGAGAGTTTGAGAAGAAATTGTCTTCCGATGGGCTGTGTGCAGGATAACCAAAGGAAGCCACATACAACATCTTTAGTTTACGGTAAAGAAAAACTTGATGTGTTTCCCTACAAAATAACACTAAACCAAGCTCTATACCTTCTTTCAATAAATTTATATAAATTGTTAAAGTTTTAAAGTCCTTTTTTAAACACCCTTTATTTCCTTGACAAATCCTATGTCATTGTGATATGATCCTTGGATGAATGAAGATAAACAAAAACAAGAATAGATGGTGGTATGAAATGAGTGAAAATAATGACTTTTAAGAAAATCGTTTATCAGTATTTAATTTGCCAAACTCATCGCTTTGTTGACTACAAGTAACGGTAGGCCCCCAGTGACATACTGAACTCGGAAACGATAGTCTCCAAAGAGGTGTGTCACGCAAATCGCCAGTGACGTGTGCAAGGTGCAAGGGAAGGCGCGGACGCGACGCAGCTGTTGCCGTACGGCAGACGAGAGCATTCGTGTTTGGTTACGCTCGCGCAAACAGCTGACCCGAATGGAATACATCACATAGTGTTTAGCTCGACGGCAAATATGTCGAACAAACGCCTGCATGCACGATATATTAGCAAACTATGCGTCAAACAACGTGAGTCAGCCGTTCTATTGTAATCAACACTGCTGCGGAAGGGGCGTTAGTGAAAATGGGGTGGGAAGTAGGGGCAGCGGGAAGAGAATTCGGAACACCGTGGTGACTAAATGACCAGTTGTCATTGTGGCTGCATTTGTATTCCATCAAGCCAGTAGATTATGTCCGAGTACTTCGATTTAAAATGATTATATAATTATGTAGAATTGGACCATACAGTACTTTTACGTAAATTGGAACATTACGGCAAAAGTTAAACGATGATTCATTTCATGTCTCAAAAGTAGGAGGCAGAAGGTTGTCTTCCATTCATGAAAAGCAGAGCAGATATTGAATCCGACTAGGGTCATGAAAATTGGGTATGCCACAGCGTTCTGTTCGGGGTCCGTTGTTTTCCTTCATACTGTATACGTCAATGATATACCGCTAAACACGACAGATAACTCTTTTTTTCGTTTAATATGATACAATTGTCATCACGTTTGACAAAAAACGTAGTAAATGAGGTAGCTAGTAGCCTAGTCAGTAACATCAGCCCCTGGATATCAGGAAACAAATTAAACCCTTACCTGCAACAAAACGCAGTATATACAGTTTGACACGGAAATCATGTAAAAATAAAAATTTATTGTTCCAGTGTGGTCAAAATGGCAACGAACTCGACCATTTTAATGTATTAGGCCTGCGTGTAGAAGAAAGACTTCTTCGAAGTATCACCATCAAGACCTTGTGCAGAAACTACATGTTGATGTCTTCACTGTATTGATGATGTACACTGACCCTGACACTGAAATTCAAAGGTTTCTTTACCTTGCGTTTTTCATTCTGTTATCTCCTATGCTATCATAATTTCAGGCCACTGTGTATGAGCTGAACAATAGCATTCTTATCCAGAACAGAGTATTCAAGATGATCCGTACTACCAGCAAGTTATTGTGTACACGAGTCACTCGCAGTAGTTGAAAACTTTTCTCTATTATATTTCTCCTCATAAAGCACACATTTTTGTAGTTAGTGCTGAGCGATGCTTGAGGTAGTGTAAAGAGCGTCGTCATTGAACTGTGGTGGAAAAGAATGATTTCGAGTGACGAATCACGCTAAACTCTGTGTCAATCCGATTGAGTTTGTGGAATGACTGACAAAATTACCTGGCATGATATATAGTCCAACAGAAGCAAGGAGTAGATTGTGTTACAGTACGAGGTATGTTTCATGGTTAGGGTATGTTGTCAACACATTTTGCATTATCGTGTAATTTGTACAGTAGAGGAAAAGTGCAGGGACGATCATTGTCTCTATCACCATGACAGTACATCCTGTCATGACGCAGCATACGTGAGCCAATGGTTTCTGGACAATAATAGTCCTGAAATGGAGTGGCCTCCCTACAGTTCCGTCCTGAACCCAATGGAACATCCCTGAGATGCTTTAGGGCGTCGACTTCGCTCCAGACCCAGGAATCCATCATTATAAGTTTCTCTGGTATCGACTCTTGCAGGATAATGGGCTGCCATTCCTCCACAGACACTCAGAAACCCCAATGAAAGTGTCCGCAGCAGATTTTAAACCGCTGTAAAGGTGAACGATGGTCACTCACAACGTTAATGTCCACTAAAATTTGTCTCGATACTTTTGAACAAGTAGCGTTCTTCTATTTCGTTTTGTTACTATAGTTTTAGCTTTCTTAGTAAGAATGCCTACAGTGCTGTAAATATAGGTTTGCCTTTTCTTAACATTAGCAAGAAGTAAGAATACCTACAGTGCTGTAAATATAGGTTTGCCTTTTCTTAACATTAGCAAGAAGGAAACAAAAAATAAAAAAATAAAAAAACGAAACTCTGCGCGAATAGACATGAAGATCCAAAGGTACTGACCGCCTGCCGTGTCATCCTCAGTTCATTGGTGTCACTTGGTGCGGATACGGTGGGGCATATGGTGAGCACACCGCTCTCCCGGCCGTATGTCAGTTTACGATACCGAAGCCGCTACTTCTCAGTCAAGTAGCTCTTCAGTCTGCCTCACAGGGGATGTGTACACCCAACTTGCCAACAGCACTCGGCAGACAGGAGACAGGCTGATTACCAATCCAACTGCTAGCCCAGCCCGACAGCGGTTAACTTCGGTGATCTGAAAATCAAAAGAAGGATAATGGAATATAGTCGAATTTAATAACGTGCTCCAAAGAGAATCAGATTAAGAAACGAGACATTTAAGTAGTAGATGAGTTTTGGTATTTCGTCATCAAAGATGATGGAAGTGAAATACGGACGATAAACAATTTAGATAAAAAAGAGAACAGAAGTTTTGGAAATTTGGTGTTACAGAAGAATGCTGAAGATTAGATGGGTCGATTATGTAACTATGAGGAAGTACTGAATAGAATTGGGATGGCCATAAAGCTGTGGCATAGCCTGGCCAAAAGAAGTGATCTGTTGATAGGACACATTCTGAGACATTAAGGGATCACCAATTTAGTATTGGAGAGAACTGTAGGAGATAAAGATCGTAGAAGGAGACCAATAGATGAATACAGTAAGCAGATGCAGTAAGATGTAGGTTGCAGCAGTTATTCGGATATGTAGAGACTCGCACAGGATAGAGTAGGATTGAGAGCTGCGTCAAACCAGTCCTCGAACTGAAGACAACAACAGCAACAACAGTAAGAATCATTTCAGACATTAAAATAAACCGTACAATATCTTACCTCTAAACACGAAAGCAGCCTGCAGGATGGAATTTTTCTTTTTTTTCTTTTTTTTTTTAATCTTCAGCGTCACCACTATCCTTCAGATAAATGGCTTCAGTCATCACAACGGGAGCAAATGAAACAACCAAGCCTAGAAGTAAGTTCATTCTTCGGATGTTAAAAATGATTCATCTAGTCGATCCTCATATGCTTAAGTACAAACGCTAAAATATACAGCCAAAATCTGTGTGAGCATACACAGCGGCTTCCTGAAAATAATTTCTATGAAGTCTTTTAACTGCAAGGAATTGTTAGCGGATAATGGAAACAATGGTCGACGCCTATGCCTAGAACGACTATCAAGCTGGGACCATTACTACTTAGAATGATCATCAGCACCAGTTGAAAGGGATACTGTTGTACATACTCCTGCAATGGCGATTTGATGTGACTCTAAGGCGATAATTACAGTCATCGTATCTGAGAAGCTGTCTAACAGTCTTCCCTGGTTGTTAGACTGACGGCCACTCAAATATTTCAGACGTGAGACAACAGCCAAATGAGATATTGAGATTGCCAGGGAGATACATGAATTCATCTTTATGTTTAAATTGCAGCCTGGTACTTTACAGAACTGTTTGGATTGCTAGTGTATTACTGAAAATGTAAGAGCCCTATTACTCAATGATGATTGAAGCCATCTCCCCCATAGTAAAACTGTGACACTGTCGTTTCTGTAATACCCCTTCCGCCATGTTTGAAAGATTCACCCCTAAATATGACCGGTCGGATTTATATACAACCGCAACACAATAACTGCGCTGTATTTTTCAACTTAACAACTGAGGCGATTATGTAAATCCATTGCTAGGATTTTGATTTCTATTGTATCAAAACCAAGATGGCAGTTATAAGAGTCGAGGGACATGAAAGGGAAGCAGTGGTTGGGAAGGGAGTAAGACAGGGTTGTAGCCTCTCCCCGATGTTATTCAATCTGTATATTGAGCAAGCAGTAAAGGAAACAAAAGAAAAATGAGGAGTAGGTATTAAAATCCATGGAGAAGAAATAAAAACTTTGAGGTTTGCCGATGACATTGTAATTCTGTCAGAGACAGCAAAGGACTTGGAAGAGCAATTGAACGGAATGGATGGTGTCTTGAAGGGAGGATATAAGATGAACATCAACAAAAGCAAAACGAGGATAATGGAATGTAGTCGAATTAAGTCGGGTGATGTTGAGGGTATTAGATTAGGAAATGAGACACTTAAAGTAGTAAAGGAGTTTTGCTATTTGGGGAGTAAAATAACTGATGATGGTCGAAGTAGAGAGGATATAAAATGTAGACTGGCAATGGCAAGGAAAGCGTTTCTGAAGAAGAGAAATTTGTTAACATCGAGTATAGATTTAAGTGTCAGGAAGTCATTTCTGAAAGTATTTGTATGGAGTGTAGCCATGTATGGAAGTGAAACATGGACGGTAAATAGTTTGGACAAGAAGAGAATAGAAGCTTTCGAAATGTGGTGTTACAGAAGAATGCTGAAGATTAGATGGGTAGATCACATAACTAATGAGGAGGTACTGAATAGGATTGGGGAGAAGAGGAGTTTGTGGCACAACTTGACCAGAAGAAGGGATCGGTTGGTAGGACATGATCTGAGGCATCAAGGGATCACCAATTTAGTATTGGAGGGCAGCGTGGAGGTAAAAATCGTAGGGGGAGACCAAGAGATGAATACACTAAGCAGATTCAGAAGGATGTAGGTTGCAGTAGGTACTGGGAGATGAAGAAGCTTGCACAGGATAGAGTAGCATGGAGAGCTGCATCAAACCAGTCTCAGGACTGAAGACCACAACAACAACAACAGCAAAACCAAGACTACGGTGTCTTACCGGACCCTGTGGAGAGGTCTTATTTCTCATGTCAAAGACGTACGTGTAGTATGGTGAACAGACACTGTGTTTCCCTATCCTAAACCTCTGTTCTGCAATATTTACACGCTGGATTGTCTTCGAAAGACAGGAGTCAAACCAACAGCGTACCATCTGTCGTTGTCATATTTCTGGATTCAACAAGCTGAGATATGGATGCTCACAGAGTGAAAGGGATAATGTAATGTCAAAGGTTGTATTTATTTCACAGTTCACAATAAAATAGCTATTTCAAAAATGCAGACGATCAACGGAATTTAAAATTTTATTTATCCAACTCTGCTTTTATTGCGTTATTTTCAAGTACTTTATCGGCCTCATACGTCATTCTCAAGCTCTATAGGAAATAAAACATCGAAAGCATGTAGGCATAGTCAGCAAAGTTCCAATTGTTAAGTAGCGGGTTAATTTTGTTTAGAACGACTGTTGTTGTGTTCCAGTAACTCCCTTCGTTAGATTGAACACTTGCACGAGTAGGCTCTCCTCTATTATTTACGATGTACCGTGTAGAATATTGGGAGCTACAATATTTCCTTTTATTACCTGAGAATGGCCTATGGTGCTGGAACCGGCCAATCGTGTAAAGTCAAGTATATGTATAAATGAAGTAATAACAGACGCGGTGGAACCATGTCCCCAGTCGCCAATAAAGTTACCGCTGCGGTACCCAATACGAAAGTATATTATTACTTTGAATGACATTGATAACTATTTCTACTATTTGTTCACTCCATCCGTACCTGATGACCACATCATCGTCGGGAAGTTAAAATTTACTCTTTCATCCTTTTGTTATGTATCCTATTATTAACAGCGGCGTCAGAGATAGCTACGTTCAGTATTGAGTACGTAACGAAATAGAAGTAATCGGTAAGTGAACTGTGTTTCCAACAGCCACCTGTCCTTGATCAACTGTCGATTCCTTTGGTCTCTCAACCTTGATTTGCCGCAACAGGAGGGTAACGAGAAGTGAGCCAGAGAGTGGCTTTTTATTGCCCCAGTGCTCTTTGACTCGTTCTTTATTCTCCGTGGAGAGGTTCCCCTTTGGCAGCTCCATTTCTACCGAAAGCCGTCACTGCCCGTCCGTCAGGGTACTTCCCGTAATTGGCGTTCTGCTGGGACGCAGCTGTCTCTACGTCCCCCCCCCCCCCCCCCTCCCAGTTCGGCCCTGGTGAACTGACGCCCGTGTCGGCATCGCATCGCCATCTCTCCCTTTCTCCCCATGTCTTCATTCGTATTTTTAAACCTAACCACAAAACAGCAGTGTCAAAGTCACTGTCTCCTTACAGCAACAACAATTCTGTCAGTACACGTTTGACAAGTACGAGGGCTGTTTCCAAAGTAGGGTCCGATCGGTCCCGCAACGGAAACCACAGAGGAAGTTAACTATATTTTATCTGCAACAGTTTGCAACACCTTTCAGCTACTTCTCCACATAGCCGCCGCGCCGACTTAGACATTTGTCGTAGCGTTGTACCAACGTCAGTTCTCTACGCTGGTCTTCAGTTCGCTCTCTGTGCCAAAATATTGTCTTCATAGCCAGAGCAGAGATGAACATCAGAGGGAGCCAAGTCCGGGCTGTATGGTGAAACAAACACTCCCATCAGAAACGCTGCAGGGACGTCCACATTGCCCCTGCAGTGTGCGGCTGAGAATTGCCACGAAGAAGGAGATGCGTGACGGGTGCATTATATGGCGTTCCAAGACATCAGTCGAAATCTCCCAGCGCTCACCCGTGCTTCACGGGAGTCACTACTATTCTACGCATTTTAAGTGCTCACTGTGTGCTCAGAACAGAAAAGAGCGACGTGATGCGATACACACATCTGTGCAAATTTTCATCGGATTTTGACTGTCGTTCCATTTCGCAACCTACCGGTCCTTACTTTCCGAATAGCGCTCATAGTTCGCGCAGTTTCGATGATTTTAAGCGTGTTGTTAGCTGCGGCTCTATGTGCTCCACCTCACATATTTCTTTCACTTGTTTTAGTCTCTATAACACAACGATCTGAGCCAGAAATACTTTTCTCAAACTGGTAACAGGTACAGAGGCGCCACCAGAACCAGTCTGCAAGTAATGCAGGGTGGCAAAAATAAAACTGTCCCAGAAAATACTTCATGAACGTTAAAATATGCAACCGAAATTACATCATCTTAACCGAGTAACGATGATGTAAGTTGTGTTGCGTACCTTAAAGTGCATGAATTGATTATTATTTTTAGGGTTCCGTACTTGAATTGGAAAAATGGAACCCTTTTAGGATTATTCAGTGTCCGTTCGTCCGTCCGTCAGTTCATTAGTTAGTCAAACTGTTAAAAGCTCTTTTTCTCAGAAACGGGTGGACGAAGATGAAATTTATCTCACATAGTTAGGTCTACAATCTCTTGGAAGTGTAAAAATTTTATCTTCTAGAATCTAAATCAATGCAATCAAGAAATATGGCCATACATATCACCTGTTTTCGCACTCGAAATCTCACTCGTCAAAACCTATATGGCACTTGACAAGGAGAAAGGCTTCACACTGAAAGTAAACTGAAAAATCGGAAATTGTCAGTATTGACATCGTAGGAAAAAGTATCTTTTGTTACCCGGCTGTCTCTCTGTCTATCCTTTCCTTAAGACTCCTTTTTCCTCAGGAACGAGTACACATACCACGTTAAAATTTACGTGAGATAGTAGAGTCTATGGTCACTTGGTGAAGTAAAAAAAGTTAAGCTTATCAGGCAGTGCAGTCAAAAGATACGGTCATTTACGTCACACGTTTTGATACTCACAGACTCACTCATTAAAACCTATAGGCTACTTCCCATGGACATAGGATAATGAGAGTTGGCAGGAAGCATGGTTCCACACTTCAAGTACAGCAAAAATCAGAAAATTCGTGATCTGATTTCATTCGAAAAACATATTTTTCATTTCTTATCTGACGTCAAAATTAAAATTAAAACAATCTCGAAAGTCTATCAATTCCTGGAACCGGTGTCTTGCCAATATCGGTGTCCACAACAGGCAAAAGTAGTCGAGATATACGATTCATGGAATAGATGGATTGTTTCAACTTTCAGAGCGCTAATCCTACTCGCTACTGACCAGATTTTTTCTTTTCTTTTTACTGGTACTTCGGCACCGTCCTACGATAATCCATCGTATGAATAATTTCCGGGTTCAGTTTATTTTGTTCACCTTTATTAAACAATATCAGTTACGATAAACACGTTATTTATTCGTTTGTTCCGTCGGCCTGATGGATCGACTTGCATCACTCAAGCATACAACAAATTCGACTGAAAACTTAGACTGTAAAATACATCTACGTAGTTGACTAGATGTAAATGTCTGCCATCTTGGCCGATTCATTACGAAGCGGGTAACCTTAGGTTGCTATAGGGGTACCCTCGCTCTCGTACAAAGTAAAGCTGTTCTGACCTGTTCTGACCAATTTTCAGTCGAGCTCTGTGGCGCTCATTCAAATTCCGACAATGGCTGACGCAGATTCGCACGGAATTAGCGCTGTGGGAGCGTTCCTGTGCAGAGCAAATCTGATATCCGGCTACGCCGCGACGCTCCTTCTGTCGGCGATGTGTACAGGGGGTTGTTTTCTTCGCCAAAAGCCCCTTAGCTCATTCCAGCCTGCCTATGGCGTTTAAACATTGCACCTTTTTCCACCGTGGAGCGTACACTTGCAGCACAATTAATAAACAATTCGAAGATTCACAACCCTCTTGCCTGTAGTACCTCGACGTCTGCTTACTCTACACTTCAGTAGTAACAATAAATTTGACCTAATAGATGTTCCTTATCAATTTCTGGAAAGTAACACATTTTTTCCCATGGAGCATCGTGATAGTTGTTTGCAAACGGATTTGTATAGGAACTAATTTTTAATAATATTCTCCCCTCTCTGCAGCACTGAAATTCTATTCCGACGCTTGAACGTCATGTCATTTGCGTCTCTTTCCATATCCAATTACCACCCTCCAGCCGTAATCCTTTGCCAGCTCATGATGCCGCACGACTCCGAAGACGCCAGTAACCGCACCAGTAACCGCTCTTTAGAGAGTGGCTGTTCAGAAACGAATATTAGATTAAATTTTGTCATACGAAATTACCAAAGGGCCAAAAAACGGTAGTTGTATTTCGAAGTAATAGTTAAAATTTGACAAAGAGTAGATATTTGAAATAGAGTAACGAAAAGTAGTACAAAGGGAATCAAAGGAAGATATAACAGAGCTTCGTTTTGTTTTGAATATAATTGAATATAACATATAAACCAATGTGCAGCATTGTTAGCTCTCTCGAGTCTTTGTTTCCAATGGTGCATGTCCACAGTCCTCCGTGGCAGTCGGAAGTTAGGGATTATAAACCTAATTAAATATCATTCTGATAACTGGGTGGAATGGTGGATAATAGATTATTTTGAGATATTGGGACAGAAAATAATTGGACCTTATCATACTAATATCTATGCCGATCGTTGTCAAGGCGATTCTGCTAATAAACGAGACGTGAGATATAGTGCCCGTGAAAAGACTAAATTTGTGCTGAACACTCATTGAAAGAACTCTCGTGTCCTAAGAATTAAGAAGCTTAGACATTGTAAAGGCAGAGACGTATTTATAATTTATCAGATATTGCTGGTATAGGACAATTTCATGGGAAATAATACCTTTGGTGATAGGAACGCGAAGGAACGTGGTGCGGACTGGCTGTTATTATACCGAAACGATACACACTAGGATCACTCTTTCTTCATTGATTCCTCACTGCCATCTCTCATTAATTTAAGAAGTGAATTGTGTCAATAAAACAGAATATATACGAGACTTTCTCCGTGTTTTCTAAATCCCAAAAATCAGCTAGTGCATACATAATTATATATGTGAATTTTCAAGGGTAATTGAGAAAATCTGATCAACCTGTTATAAACAGATAATAGGATTTAATGAACGCATATTGCCTACGAAGGTAACTAAATAAAATTATCTTGGAAGCAAAAATTTTTAAAAAAATACACTGGAACCCGGTTGCTATGTTATTCCCGAGTAATAAATAAAATCACTGTCTTTGGATCCGTCATGGTTGCAAGTGTATGAAACATCTTTGGAAATAGAAAACGAGATCAATTTTCAATTGCTAGTTCACACAGTTAGATTCACAACGTGATTCAGAGATGTTTTATGCCCGACCCATACGGCAGGGAATGGTTCTTAATTAGACGGGACAATAAATACACAAACTTTTGAGATCAGCTCCGCTGCGGGCATAACCAGTAACACATTAGCCCGAATGTAGCCGTGTCAGTACCAACAGGTCCCGTCTTCCTTACATTCCCGAGCACTTCATGTCCTTCCCAGAATAATTTCAATAGCCTTGTAATCCCAGACCGTGTTATCGTTCCTCAATCCTGCGACCTACCAGTCCTATGAACTACACTCCTGGAAATGGAAAAAAGAACACATTGACACCGGTGTGTCAGACCCACCATACTTGCTCCGGACACTGCGAGAGGGCTGTACAAGCAATGATCACACGCACGGCACAGCGGACACACCAGGAACCGCGGTGTTGGCCGTCGAATGGCGCTAGCTGCGCAGCATTTGTGCACCGCCGCCGTCAGTGTCAGCCAGTTTGCCGTGGCATACGGAGCTCCATCGCAGTCTTTAACACTGGTAGCATGCCGCGACAGCGTGGACGTGAACCGTATGTGCAGTTGACGGACTTTGAGCGAGGGCGTATAGTGGGCATGCGGGAGGCCGGGTGGACGTACCGCCGAATTGCTCAACACGTGGGGCGTGAGGTCTCCACAGTACATCGATGTTGTCGCCAGTGGTCGGCGGAAGGTGCACGTGCCCGTCGACCTGGGACCGGACCGCAGCGACGCACGGATGCACGCCAAGACCGTAGGATCCTACGCAGTGCCGTAGGGGACCGCACCGCCACTTCCCAGCAAATTAGGGACACTGTTGCTCCTGGGGTATCGGCGAGGACCATTCGCAACCGTCTCCATGAAGCTGGGCTACGGTCCCGCACACCGTTAGGCCGTCTTCCGCTCACGCCTTAACATCGTGCAGCCCGCCTCCAGTGGTGTCGCGGCAGGCGTGAATGGAGGGACGAATGGAGACGTGTCGTCTTCAGCGATGAGAGTTGCTTCTGCCTTGGTGCCAATGATGGTCGTATGCGTGTTTGGCGCCGTGCAGGTGAGCGCCACAATCAGGACTGCATACGACCGAGGCACACAGGGTCAACACCCGGCATCATGGTGTGGGGAGCGATCTCCTACACTGGCCGTACACCACTGGTGATCGTCGAGGGGACACTGAATAGTGCACGGTACATCCAAACCGTCATCGAACCCATCGTTCTACCATTCCTAGACGGGCAAGGGAACTTGCTGTTCCAACAGAACAATGCACGTCCGCATGTATCCCGTGCCACCCAACGTGCTCTAGAAGGTGTAAGTCAACTACCCTGGCCAGCAAGATCTCCGGATCTGTCCCCCATTGAGCATGTTTGGGACTGGATGAAGCGTCGTCTCACGCGGTCTGCACGTCCAGCACGAACGCTGGTCCAACTGAGGCGCCAGGTGGAAATGGCATGGCAAGCCGTTCCACAGGACTACATCCAGCATCTCTACGATCGTCTCCATGGGAGAATAGCAGCCTGCATTGCTGCGAAAGGTGGATATACACTGTACTAGTGCCGACATTGTGCATGCTCTGTTGCCTGTGTCTATGTGCCTGTGGTTCTGTCAGTGTGATCATGTGATGTATCTGACCCCAGGAATGTGTCAATAAAGTTTCCCCTTCCTGGGACAATGAATTCACGGTGTTCTTATTTCAATTTCCAGGAGTGTATAATGCACTGTACCTGCTGTTTTAAAAATGGAAGCTCCCCCGCCCTATCGCTGTCTAATATCAGTAATGTCCCCCTGCCATCTACATTACGTTTCTAAATCTTCAATACTCGTCTCAAATGTCTTGTCACATCATTTTAACTCCAATTCCATAACCAAATCTGTAACCTAGCCAGTGTTATCTGGAGCCCACAGTGATATCCTCAAAGGATTCAAAACTACGTTCATCGCTTACTTCTCATCCAGCTTTCGACTGTAGTTTTTCATGAGCTTTTTTCAGTGAAATTCTGGAAATGACAAAGCGGTTGTTTCCAATTCGGCCGAATGGAGAAACGAAAAAGACAATAGTAAGTTTCTCATTTGTGGCTGTACGGTCGTGAATTCCGCAATTGAGGAAGGGTCCACTCACCCTTGTACTCAAATCGTCCGTCAGACAGAAGAGCGCGCGCATACATTTGGGTAGACTCCTCTGAGCTAGGAAGAACGAGAAATGAATGTGACAGATTCCTTCGTCGTTTTCTAATTTTTTAAAGAAAATGATAATTAAATTTTTATGAGGAACTGGATAAAAGGGTTAGCAGCCCTTTTACATTCGGTTTAACAGTCTCTGGTTCAAGACCTAAAACAGAGAAAGACAAGGATTATTCCACAAAAAAACGTGCAATGACAAATTAGTGAAATGTCCAGATGGTGTTTTTCTTATAAACAGTAAATGTTATCATCAACTTAAAAATACTTTCGGGAGGACACATCTGTTTATGAATGGTCATAAACTGTGACACAGGTATTAGGGACTCACACAACCCGTTTCGCAACTTTTAAGTTGCATCTTTTGGTTTCTAGGCTGAAGAGCCAGAAAGCTGGTACACCTTCTTAATATCGTGTAGGGCTCCCAAGAGCACGCATAATTGCCGCAACACGACGTGGCATGGACTCGACTAATGTCTAAATTAGTGCTGGAGGCAATTGACATCATGAATCCTGGAGGGCTGTTCATATACCCGTGAGAGAACGAGGGGGTGGAACAGCACGTTGCAAGGCATCCCAGATGCTGAAGCCACACTGTAACAATTCTGAACGTGTGGGGTTTCGCATTGTCCTGCTGGATTTGCCCAAGTCCGTCGGAATGCACAATGGACATGAATGGTTGCAGGTAATCAGACAGGACGCATACGCAAGCGTCCCCTGACAGAGTCGTATCTAGACGCATCAGCGATCCCATATTAGAGCCGCGCGGGGTTAGCCGAGCCGTCTGATGCGCTGCAGTCATGGACTGTGCGGCTGATCCCGGCGGAGGTTCGAGTCCTCCATCGGGCATGGGTGTGTGTGTTTGTCCTTAGAAAAATTTAGGTTAAGTAGCGTGTAAGTGTAGGAACTGATGGCCTTAGCAGTTAAATCCCATAAGATTTCACACACATTTTAACAATCTTTTGATCACATATTAGAGATGGGTCGTTCACGAACTAACGGGTTCACCAAGATGAACGGAACGAGCGAGGAACGAATTTTAGGGAACGGTCTTTCATAGATCACTTCGGTCGCGGCTTTCTACTTATAGTTCCCGGGAATGTGAAACAGTCGGTTTCGTTCCCGAACGGCACGTCGGCCGGTCTCGTTGCAGCCTGGGTCCCGTTCCCGTCTGTTTCGGTCTAGGCCTCGCTCGGCGGGACTCGCCCTCCTTCGCGTGGCCACTCATCGCAGTTCCACTGCCGACTGCTCATAGTTAGTTCAGTATCGAGTTGTTGTTCGTTTCGATCGCTTCGCACGCCCATTCTAGATCCGTTTCAAATCTTTTCTGAACTCTGAACTTCTGGTTCTTTTCGTATTCTATTCAGCGTCCACGACCGGTAATTAAAATGTATTTTATGATTACGTAAATTACGTACAAATTACGTGGTATGTAATTCATACATCGTTTCAGGTAACGAAAGGGCGTATCAGCTTACTTCACTATTTCGATTAACAGCGGAAAAAATACATGTAAAAAGGCAAGATTTTTTGTTATTACACATGCAAAGGGCGTCGGCACGGCACACACGAGTAGCCATTTTCCGTCTTTTTCTTTAATCCAAGGTACAAGAGCATGTTCATTGTTATAGAAGGCAGACTGACTCACAACCAAATGAAGACTGCGCTTCGTAATCGAGTGAATGGTGTCCCATTTTGTAAAGAGAATATGATATCTCCTACAATATTGTTTCAGTGGAACAGGGTGGCGCACGAAAAATCGGCCCCGAGTACTAGACTGCTCATTCTCGCTTACCAATCGTCATCTATTGTTTCGAAGTTGTTTGCATTAGCTTATTTGTTATTTCTTCACTGCCTAATAATTACATGTTTATCTATTCTGCTCGCAGCGGTCAACAAATCGTGCGTAATTGGCGAGCAGTCTGGTCTCGGGAACGGGTATTTCGTGCGCCACCTCACTGCGATCAGCCACATAAAGCAACAGTTGGCTAGACGAGATGTTTTGCAGAATCACGAAAATTACAAGTGTGTGAGAATTCTGTTACTCCATGAGGTAGGCAAGAGCCCCCTCTTGGCGTCTTCCATCTTCAGTCACCTATCCTACTAATTTTCAATTTTTCATAAGAACCATATACCAAGTACAATCAACGGTGAACGAGTAAAAATGAACGGTTCCCAAAAAAGAGCGATCACCAGTGAACTAGTTCCCAAGGATGAACGACTGTGCCCATCTCTGTCTCATACCACTCCTACTGCACACGTCCCATGCCATTACAGAACCTCCACCAGCTTGAATAGTCCCCAGCTGACATGCAGGGTACATGGATTCATGAGATTGTCTCCATACCCGTACATGTTCATCCGCTCGATACAATTTGAAATGAGACTTGTCCGATCAGGCAACATGTTTCCAGTCGTCAACAGCCCAACGTCGATGTTGACGGGCCAAGGCGAGGCGTAAAGCTTTGTGTAGTGCAGTCATCAAGGGTACACGAGTGGACCTTCTGTTGCGAAAGCCCATATCGATGATGGTTCGTCGAGTGGTTCGCACACTGACATTTGTTGATGGCCCAACATTGATATCTGCAACAATTTGCGCCAGGGTTGCATTTCTGTCACGTTGAACGAGTCTCTTCAGTCGTCGTTGGTCCCGTTCTTGCAGGATCTTTTTCCGGCCGCAGCGAAGTCGAAGATTTGATATTTTACCGGATTCCTGGTATTCACGGTACACTCGTGAAATGGTCGTAAGGGAAAATCCTCACTTCATCGGTACCTCTGAGATGCTTTGTTCCATTGCTAGTGCGCCGACTATAACAACACGTTCAAACTCACTTAAATCTTTATAATGAACCACTGTAGCAACAGTAGCCGATCTAACAACTGCACCACTGTTTTATATAGGTGTTGCCGAGTGCAGCGTCGTATTTTACCTGCTTACATATCTCTGTGTTTGAATACGCAAGCCTATACCAGTTTGTTTGGCGCTTCAGCTTACAATGCAATGTATGTGGTACAGGGAGCTATTACAGAATGCCGCAGAGTAACAATTGGCGTAGCTAGGCAAAATTTTCAGCCTTGGCAATAGAAATGCTTGGAAACATGAGATACTTACTATATAGTTTCTTTCTTTGATCCATTTTTTCGTCATTCTTCTGTCAGATATGCTATTAAGACATTAATTTACCTAATAATAGCAATTTCTTGTAAAACATTGCTGCACTGCTAGAATATAACTGAATGAAATATTGCGGGGATAGTCGAAGAGAAAATCACAGGTCTGTTTCTAAATGCGAATCCGGGAACTGATGGTAAGGACAGTCTATGCAAGGTGCGGTGTTAGGTTGATGTGCAGATAAAAGACCGCAGAGTTCCAATGAGCCGCCGTGGCTGCCTCTTATGAACACACGAGTGCCGCGATAAGAACCGCATACAATAGTAAGTATTGTATACCAGAAGGCAGCCACAACCAAAGGAAATTTATTAAAGCTTCTCTCCGCCTCGGATCTTCTCCTTGCACAAATATGAACTGAAATAAAGACACTTTTTTTATTCAAGAGACGGTGCTCCTGTCGACAAGGTTAATGCAGTAGTATAGCATTTAACGAGGGTGAAAGTTTGTACTGCTTGTTGGCATGACCTTATGTCTAAATTTTAGTAATTTATATTGCGAGGAGCAACAATTGTGCCAGCTACATTCATACCTCACATAAGGTTCACGATAAAGGCTGTTACTTCGCTTGGAGGAGTGTCTACGTCTTCTTCCACTCATCCTTACTGCTCATGCGTAGTTGATATTCCTATAAAACGCATTGGATCCGTTCTTGCCGCTGAATGTCCATGGGGAAATGTGGTTTCAGCATGATGGTGCACCACCTTACTTCTCAGTTGTGGTTCGGAGACATTTAAACAGGCCGGCCGGAGTGGCCGAGCTGTTATAGGCGCTACAGTCTGGAACCGTGCGACCGTTACGGTCGCAGGTTCTAATCCTGCCTCGGACATGGATGTGTGTGATGTCCTTAGGTTAGTTAGGTTTAAGTAGTTCTAAGTTCTAGAGGACTGATGACCTCAGAAATTAAGTCCCATACTGCTCAGGGCCATTTGAACCATTTTGAACATTTCAACAGGCGATATGGTGAAAGATAAAAGGCTGAGGTGGTCCAACCGCGTGGCTACTGCGATCGTCAGATTTAACTCATACGGAGTACTTCTTGTGGGGTCTCACATGTTTTACTTTCACACCGCCACATATTGTCACATAAAACACTGATTTGAGTAACGAAAGAGGCCAACAGCCATTTTTTTGTCATTGTATAATATTTAACTACGCATTGTAATGATGTATTTTGACGATTTACAAGGAGAAATGAATTCAGCGCCTCTGACAGGACTAAGAAACTATAGATTAATTAAACGTGCATGTAAGAACACCGATATTAAAGACAGACTCTGAAGACATACGAATATTACAAAAAAACAAGCGCGCAACCCATCGTCCACTGCCGGACAATATCACTCTCTTTTTATCTCCTGTGTAATACGTACGCAACATTACATACGCGTCATTATAATATTTGTAATTTGTTTAAATCTATTGAGAAATATGGTTACTTTCTTGCATGTGAGACTAGTATGTGTGAAAAACACAGAGTGGTTAATGAATGGACATTTCTAGGTGATTTATAAATTTTTATGGACATGAAAAACCACTCAGGCTCTGTCATTGTTATTGACGTAAGTGTTAATTTGTTATATGTGTTTCAAATCCAAGCTCGTATTTATAGTGTCAGTTACTCTAAATCTGTGTTTGCTTTAGTTGTTGGACAACCTTAATCATTTACTTTCTATGTGCCAACCCTGTCCGACGTGTCATTGTGTCGACAGAACAGTCTATAACGACGTTAAAATATTACTTTTATTCCCCTACTTGTAATGCTCTTCAAACTCTGTTGTAAACTGGCCCTTCCGGGAATTTCTTAGCAAGCATCACTCCTCCAACCGCACATCGCTTGCACAAAGCCTCGCTGTTCCACAATCGCACGTGGCACTTTCTAAACGGGAAAGGGAGCCACGGAAGTATGTGTTGCTTCCCCTTCTCAATCTGATGCTTAATAAAAATAATAATATTTCCTTGAATCAGATGTCGTGTGGAGAACGAGAACTCCTACTGGATTTTCGTGATCCACAGGTCGTATGCACAGCTTAATTTAGGAGACTCCTGTACACACAGAGGAAGATCTACTCGCCCGAGTTCTGGCCGCTGCACTAAACACTGAAGAGCCACAAGGTGGGATGGAGAGAGTGAACTAGAACATACTTCGTAGATTCAATGTCTGTAACAACGTTGGTGGTCGCACCATAGATCCGCTGTTGTAATGTATTAGTACAGTTCTGTACTTACAATATGCTGCGTTCTTGTTTAGGATAATGAAAACTCTCAATGTTAATTATTCACGGCTGTTTTCTTCGGAAACCGCTTTTGAAACGAAGTTTTGATTTCGGACTATCTCGATCACAAATGTAACTATATACACTCATGCTCATAAATTAAGGGTATTTGCAGAATGTGGCGCCACAAAACGTTGCACTACACAAAACTGGCGCTGGTAGCATAGGCACGTAGGGAACACACAGAACACAGATCTGTAAGTCCACGGTATTGGTGATGAGTTGAGAGAACCGTCCCGAAACACATGTGCTACAAAACGCCACTGTTTCCTGCGCATGTACCCCAACACCAATATGGAATATGATGACCGTGCACACGTACACAGGCCGCACAACTGGTTGGCATACTCTGGATTATGTGATCGAGCAGCTGCTGGGGTATAGACTCCCATTCTTGCACAAGTGCCTGTCGGAGCTCCTGAAGTGTCGTAGCGGTTTGAAGACGTGCAGTGATATGTCGACCGAGAGCATCCCAGATGTGCTTGATGGGGTTTAGGTCTGGAGAACAGGCAGGCCACTCCATTCGCCTGATATTGTCTATTTCAAGGTACTCCTTTACGGTGGCAGCTCGGTGGGGCCGTGCGGTATCATCCATCAGGAGGACATACTGGTGCAAAATGACGTCCCGATACACCTGCCCTGTTACAGTTCCTCTGTCAAAGACATGCAGGGGTGTACGTGCACCAATCATAAGCCCACCCCACACAATCAAACAGCGACCTCCATACAGGTCCCTTTCAAGGACATTAAGGGGTTTGTATCTGGTTCCTAGTTCACGCCAGATGAAAACTTGGACTCGTCCGTGAACATAACCTGAGACAACTGTTCCAGTGACCATGTATTGTGTTCCTGACACCATGCTTTAAGGGCTCTTATGTGACCAGTGGTCAGTGGAATGCAACTTGCAGGTCTCCGGGCGAATAAACCACGCCTGTTCAGTCGTCAGTAGACTGTGTGTCTGGAGGCAACTGTTCCAGTGGCTGCGGTAAGGTCCCCAGCAAGGCTACCAGCAGTACTCCGTGGCCGTCTGCGGGCACTGATGGTGAGATATCGGTATTGTACACTGTAGACGTCCCGTACTGTAGCACCTGGATACGTTTCCTGTTTGCTGGAATCGTTGCCATAATTTTGAGATCCTGCTTTGTGGCACATGGAGGGCCCGTGCTATGACCTGCTGCGTTTTACCAGCCTCCAGTCGCCCTAGTATTCTACCCATCATAACGTCATCAGTATGTATTCTTCGAGCAGGTTTCAACACAGTCACCATTAGCACGTCTGAAAACGTCTGCACACTTACTGGCTGCACCATACTCTGACATACACCAACACACCTCTGCGTATGTACACTGTTGCCAGCGCCACCGTGCGCCTCTCAGGTCAAATGCACCGCATGGTCATACCCCGAGGTGATTTAAACCCGAAAACTGCCAATCAGAGCGTTGTTTCACCATGTATCAGAATTATCCTTAATTGATAAGCATGAATGTAGTTCCAGAGACCTTTTCAAGTCTGTGACTTCTATTCTATATTCAGACTGAAGCAAGGAATGGAAACCTGTATCAGGCCTGAGATTCGAACGGTGCAGACCCGCCAACCACTATGCCACCCTGGCACAATGGCTTTACACAACTGCATGGATTATCTTTGGACGCCTACCCCCTCAGTCCAAATTATCATTTAGCCCGAACCGACGAACAGCACTACAGACGCTCTCTAATTGTAGTGAAATATCAAAATGGTTCAAATGGCTCCGAGCACTATGGGACTTAACTGCCGAGGTCATCAGTCCCCTAGAACTTAGAACTACTTAAACCTAACTAACCTAAGGACATCACACACATCCATGCCCTAGGCAGGATTCGAACCTGCAACCGTAGCTGTCCCGCGGTTCGACACTGTAGCGCCTAGAGCCGCTCGGCCTGCCCGAAATATCGCCTCAACTTCGAACGTAATGGGTAGATCCTTTATGACACTCATTCATAGGTGCCGGAATCAAATTAAACTACACTCCTGGAAATGGAAAAAAGAACACATTGACACCGGTGTGTCAGACCCACCATACTTGCTCCGGACACTGCGAGAGGGCTGTACAAGCAATGATCACACGCACGGCACAGCGGACACACCAGGAACCGCGGTGTTGGCCGTCGAATGGCGCTAGCTGCGCAGCATTTGTGCACCGCCGCCGTCAGTGTCAGCCAGTTTGCCGTGGCATACGGAGCTCCATCGCAGTCTTTAACACTGGTAGCATGCCGCGACAGCGTGGACGTGAACCGTATGTGCAGTTGACGGACTTTGAGCGAGGGCGTATAGTGGGCATGCGGGAGGCCGGGTGGACGTACCGCCGAATTGCTCAACACGTGGGGCGTGAGGTCTCCACAGTACATCGATGTTGTCGCCAGTGGTCGGCGGAAGGTGCACGTGCCCGTCGACCTGGGACCGGACCGCAGCGACGCACGGATGCACGCCAAGACCGTAGGATCCTACGCAGTGCCGTAGGGGACCGCACCGCCACTTCCCAGCAAATTAGGGACACTGTTGCTCCTGGGGTATCGGCGAGGACCATTCGCAACCGTCTCCATGAAGCTGGGCTACGGTCCCGCACACCGTTAGGCCGTCTTCCGCTCACGCCCCAACATCGTGCAGCCCGCCTCCAGTGGTGTCGCGGCAGGCGTGAATGGAGGGACGAATGGAGACGTGTCGTCTTCAGCGATGAGAGTCGCTTCTGCCTTGGTGCCAATGATGGTCGTATGCGTGTTTGGCGCCGTGCAGGTGAGCGCCACAATCAGGACTGCATACGACCGAGGCACACAGGGCCAACACCCGGCATCATGGTGTGGGGAGCGATCTCCTACACTAGCCGTACACCACTGGTGATCGTCGAGGGGACACTGAATAGTGCACGGTACATCCAAACCGTCATCGAACCCATCGTTCTACCATTCCTAGACCGGCAAGGGAACTTGCTGTTCCAACAGGACAATGCACGTCCGCATGTATCCCGTGCCACCCAACGTGCTCTAGAAGGTGTAAGTCAACTACCCTGGCCAGCAAGATCTCCGGATCTGTCCCCCATTGAGCATGTTTGGGACTGGATGAAGCGTCGTCTCACGCGGTCTGCACGTCCAGCACGAACGCTGGTCCAACTGAGGTGCCAGGTGGAAATGGCATGGCAAGCCGTTCCACAGGACTACATCCAGCATCTCTACGATCGTCTCCATGGGAGAATAGCAGCCTGCATTGCTGCGAAAGGTGGATATACACTGTACTAGTGCCGACATTGTGCATGCTCTGTTGCCTGTGTCTATGTGCCTGTGGCTCTGTCAGTGTGATCATGTGGTGTATGTGACCCCAGGAATGTGTCAATAAAGTTTCCCCTTCCCGGGACAATGAATTCCCGGTGTTCTTATTTCAATTTCCAGGAGTGTATATATGTTCCAGAGACGTATATGATGTATACATGCGGACAAGGCTAGGATTCTAGCACAGCTGTTCTGGTCACTGGCAGATGCGCTAACCAATATGCTACCCTGGCACAGTGGCTTTCCCAGCTGCTTGGACTGCCCAAGCACATCTCTCTCCTCAGTCCAATTTCCATTCTCGTCTCAGCGCACTTAGAGAGCCTCTGCGATGGTGATCGAGTTTAGTGGAATACCAAGTGGGCGGGGTCGTGGATGGGCATTTTTACTGAGGAGGGAGGCGTGCTAAGGTGGTCCGTGCTGTTGTACGAAGCTGTTGTACGGAGCTACTCTGCCAGGGTGTCGTGGTGGTTAGAGCATCTGCCTCTTGAGCAGGAGACTCACATTCGAGTCCCAGGCTTGGTACAAATTTTCATTTCCCGCTTCAGTCTGCATATACGAGGGGCGCTTGAAAAGTCAATGCAAAAATAAAAACTACTTACGTGTTTGGGGTAAAGCTTTTTTATTTTTCGACATAGTATGCTCTTAGACTTACACACTTCGTTCATCGCTGTTCTAATTTGTTGATCCCTTCCGAATAATAGGAATTGCCCAAGTTTGAGAAATAGCTACTAGTTCCTGCAATCACCTCCTCGTTTGAATAAAATCTTTGTCGTGCTAGCGATTTATTCAAATTGGCGAATAAATAGTAGTCCGAGGTAGGCAAGTCTTGAGAATAGGGAGGATGTGAAAAGAGTTGGAATCCTATTTCCAATAATTTTGCGACCACAACTTGGTTCAAATGGCACTGAGCACTATGGGACTCAACTGCTGAGGTCATTAGTCCCCCAGAACTTAGAACTAGTTAAACCTAACTAACCTAAGGACATCACACACATCCATGCCCGAGGCAGGATTCGAACCTGCGACCGTAGCGGTCTCGCGGTTCCAGACTGCAGCGCCAGAACCGCGCGGCCATTTCGGCCGGCGCGACCACAACTGCTGAGGTGTGTGCTGGTGCACTGTCGCTATGGAAAAGGAGTTTTTTGCGGTCCGATTGCCAGAGTTTTTCTTGCAGCTCGGTTTTCAAACGGTCCAATAACGATGAATAATATGCACATGTAATAGTTTTATCCTTTTCCAGACAGTCTATGAGGATTATCCCTTCCGAATCCCAAAATACAGTCGCCCCAACCTTTCCAGCCGAAGGAATGGTCTTCGCCTTTTTTGGTGCAGATTCTCCCTTGGCAACCCACTGTTTAGATTATTGTTTGATATCAGGAGTGTAGTATCCATGTCCCATACACACTGACGAAACGACGCTTAAAGCCCTGCAGATTCTTCCTGAACAGCTGCAAACCATCCTTGCAACACTTCACGCGATTTCGTGTTTGGTCAAGCGTGAGCAATCGCGGAACCCATCTTGCAGATAGCTTTCTCATGTCCAAATTTTTGTGCAAAATATTATGTACCCGTTCATTCGAGATGCCCACAGCCTAGCAATCACACGCACCTTGACTCTTCTGTCATCCATCACCATACCATGCATTTTATCAACGATTTCTGGAGTCGTAACCTCCACGGGGCGTCCAGAACGTTCAGCATCACTTGTGCCCATATGGCCACTGCCAAAAATTTTCAAACCACATATAAACTGTTCTAATCGAAGGTGCAGAATCACCGTAATATTTTTCAAGCTTCTCTTTAGTCTCCTGAGGCGTTTTGCCTTTCATAAAGTAATGTTTAATCAGCACACGAATTTCTTTTTCGTCCATTTTTTGACAATGACTCGAATCCTTGACTCACACGAATGACAAACACAAAGAAATAGACCAATATGGCTGAAACTTGGTGTGCATCCTTTCCAAAGATCTACTAACGAAACATGACCACGATACGCACCGCTGGTGCCATCTCTCGCACTTTGCACGGACTTTTCAGACGCCCCTCGTATATCTCGATAGTTTATGTAAATATTTTTTGACGTTTATGTTCCTAAATAATACTACGTTAAAGAATTTTTGTTCGGAAAAATTGAAGCAACGTTCGATTTGGATTATATCGATTGTGTATGAAGTTAATTATTCGTAACTCTTTTCTCTCAAATTCTCCGAATTACCAGAATGGCCACTTCATCAAAGACAGCGCCGGAGTAATCTGGTCGTAAGGGCAGCACCGCCCCAAATTCTGCTCTCCACCCAGCGAGTATTAACCCCTAATTTAGCGCGAGATGTTGCGGCGGCACGCACGTTCTTTCCGGCTGGCGAAGCGTTTCCGTGAGACGCGGCGGTGCGTTGTTTTACGACTGCCACTCGGCGCTCGCAGCGTGGGCCCACCCGCCCCGCCGCAGAGACAAACTGGCTGCCTGGCGCGCCACCGCAGCCACAGCACAGCACACCACGTCACACCGAGCCGCGCCCTCCCACGCCGCCTGCCGGGCTGGCAGCCCGCACCGCACGGCAGCGCGCCACTGCAGTGCCAGGCACCGGCGGCTCCACTTTTAATGACTCCAATTTGCCGCGCAGCCACTTTTACGAGTATTCCAGACAGGCGACCAGTTTACGTTACGACTGTAGCGGGCCGTGACTGGCGTTCTAGGCGCAGGCGCAGACGCAGACGTCTAGCCGCAGGCTGGTCCCCCGGCTTAACCGCGGGGATTCCCCGCCGGGGTAAGGCCCGCGTTACGTTTACTAGCGGTCCGCGACGACTAACGAGGCACCCTTTCGCGCTTCTATATTCCCGGCTTTGCTACCCTGCATTTAGGGCGAGCTAAGACGCTGAGATTTTCTAGTCCTGCGATTATTTCATCCCTATCGAGCAGCTTGTACATTAGTACGAACTCCATTTATTTTACATCTACAGGATAATTTTTCTAAATGGGGGCAAATTAAATGGAACGATCACTGATAAGATAAGGAGCAAGAAAGGTCAATGATGCTCTTCCCTATAAAGCAGCTGGGTAATGTAGTCAGCTGGTTTTAATCAAACTTTTTGTATTTACCAACAAATATGTCGTGCCATCCCGTTTGAACCCTCAGTGAAACCATTAGAGGATACTTGTAGATCTGATACTTTTTTTACCTTTTACTGGGAGTGAATCCTCAAAAATTTCAAGAATTTTAGGGTGAAATGACATCAAAAGTGTATTCTTGGCACCAGCTAAGACTAGACGTCTCCATGGATACAGTAAAGGATGACGTGGAACTGAGGTAACCCTGATGTGAGATGGTTCACGTCAGGCCAATCAATACTGTTGTTAATGAAAACTGTTGTACTTACCAACAAATATGTCGTGCTATTCCGTTTGAACCGCAGTGAAACCGTTAGAGAATGCTTGTAGATCTGTTACTTTTTTTAACCTTTTACTGGGAGTAATTCATCGAATATTTAAAGAATTTTAAGATTAAATGACATCAAAAGTGTATTCTTGCCACCAGCTAAGCCTGGACGTCTCGATGGATACAGTAAAGGATAACCTGGGACTGAGGAAACTCGGATGTTGGATAGCTTACATTAGGCATCCCACCCATAATATTCAGGACCGATGTGTAGAACACCATCGTCAGACTCGCTTGCTCCAGCCAGAGAAATCCGCAGTTGCAGAACACTGTCTTAACGAGGGACATAATATGATCTATAACGTCACACAAATAATTGCTTCTGCTTCCCGCTACTGGGAATGTGTTCTAAAGGAATCTATTGCGATCCTACTATCTCATATTATTAGTAAGGATGAGGGTTCCCTTTTAAGTAAGACGTAGAATCCGATTTTATCTGATATTAAACAACAATGGTCTTAATTTCGACCAGTGGATTCTCTTAGTGTTGTGATAGCGATATATAGTTTTGTCCATTTCTTTCACCGGTGCACTACTTATTCAAAGCGCTGCTGCTCATACAGGCGCAGTTCGCCCGCCCAAGTGCATAAATTCCAGCGAGATTATGGATCAGCATGCTTCCCTGACGACGGCGGCCAGTTGGTACATTGGAATACTGCGTCAAGATTACTACATTATCCGCTTTATACCAGGGAAGAGTATCATCAGTCATTACGCTTGGAAAGTTTACTTAATCACAGCAACAAAGGTTGAAGGCGGAGTTAAAAGGTGATGAATAACTTAGAATATCAGCACCAGGTAGCTGGCCCGATAAAATGGGTTAATCCAGACAATATGTGGAATATCCTCGACAAAACGTCTCACTAAAAATATTCCATACTACGCTTGCAATCCTTACTACCTACGGGTTTGACAGTAGTTGTGTCGATGCTTCGTCGCACAGGTCACCACGGCGCTGGGATTTCTATCCTATTCACGTATGAGGCTACCTTCACGAGAGGCAGTATTTTCAAGACGATTACCTGTGGGCTGCGGAGAATCTCTATCGTATGATTGCAGTGAAGATTCAACATTGGATCGGCCTCAATGAGTGTCCGGCAGTCATTAGCAACTGCTTCTTTAGTTTGGAGCTAAGATACTACAGTGGCTGTCACGAAAAAAGGCACTCATCTCATCGTCCTACAGCATCGCCACTTAGTGATAATTTCAGATGTTAGTAAAAATGTCGAAAAAATATGAGCCATCTCTCTTTGTAGCATAGAATATGACGGAGTACTTTTTAAAAGAAAATTCTTGCCAATAGCACGAAAAAAAGAAACACTTTTGTTGTGGTCTTCAGTCCTGAGACTGGTTTGATGCAGCTCTCCATGCTAATCTATCCTGTGCAAGCTTCTTCAACTCCCAGAACCTACTGCAACCTACATCCTTCTGAATCTGCTTGGTGTATTCATCTCTTGGTCTCCCTCTAAGATTTTTACCCCCCACGCTGCCCTTCAGTACTAAATTGGTGATCCCTTGATGCCTCACAACATGTCCTACCAACCGATCCCTTCTTCTAGTCAAGTTGTACCACAAACTTCTCTTCGCCCCAATCCTATTCAATACCTCCTCATTAGTTATGTGATCTACCCATCTAATCTTCAGCATTCTTCTGTAGCATCACATTTCGAAAGCTTCTATTCTCTTCTTATCTAAACTATTTATCGCCCATGTTTCACTTCCATACATGGCTACACTCACTACAAATTCTTTCAGAAACGACTTCCTGACACTTAGATCTATACTCGATGTTAACAAATTTCTCTTCTTCAGAAATGCTTTCCTTTCCATTGCCAGTCTACATTTTATATCCTCTCTACTTCGACCACCATCAGTTATTTTGCTCCCCAAATAGCAAAACTTCTTTACTACTTTAAGTGTCTCATTTCCTAATCTAATTCCCTCAGCATCACCCAACCTAATTCGACTACATTCCATTATCCTCGATTTGCTTTTGTTGATATTCATCTTATATCCTACTTTCAAGACACTAAGCATTCCGTTCAACTGCTTTTTCAAGTCCTTTGCTGTCTCTGACAGAATTACAATTCGCCGATGGGCGAACCTCAAAGTTTTTATTTCTTCTCCATGGATTTTAACATCTAGTCCGAATTTTTCTTTTGTTTCCTTCATTGCTTGCTCAATATACAGATTTAATAACATCGGGGAGACGCTACAACCCTGTCTCACTCCCTTCCAACCACTGCTACCCTTTCATGTCCTTCGTCTCTTATAACTACCATCTGGTTTCTGTACAAATTGTAAATAGCCTTTCGCTCCCTGTATTTTACCCCTGCCGCCTTCAGAATTTGAAAGAGAGTATTCCAGTCAACATTGTCAAACGCTTTCTCTAAGTCTACAAATGCTAGAAACGAAGGTTTGCCTTTCCTTAATCTAACTTCTAAGATAAGTCGTAGGGTCAGTATTGCCTCACGTGTTCCAACATTTCTACGGAATCCAAACTGATCTTCCCCGAGGTCAGCTTCTACTAGTTTTTCCATTCGTCTGTAAATAATTCGCGTTAGTATTTTGCAGCCGTGACTTCTTAAATTGATAGTTCGGTAATTTCCCAATTTGTCAACACCTGCTTTCTTTGGGATTGGAATTATTATATTCTTTTTGAAGTCTGAGGATATTTCGCATGTCTCATACATCTTGCTCACCAGATGGAAGAGTTTTGTCAGGATTGGCCCTCCCAAGGCTGTCAGTAGTTCTAAAGGAATGTTGTCTACTCTCGGGGCATTGTGCTCCGTCAAATTCTTCACGCAGTATCATATCTCCCATTTCATCTTCATCTACATCCTCTTCCATTTCTATAATATTGCCCTCAAGTACATCGCCGTCGTATAGACCCTCTATACACTCCTGCCACCTTTCTGCTTTCCATTCTTTGCTTAGAACTGGGTTTCCATCTGAGCTCTTGATATTCATGCAAGTGGTTCTCTTTTCTCCAAAGGTCTGTTTAATTTTCCTGTAGGCAGTATCTATCTTACCCCTAGTGAGATGAGCCTCTACATCCTTACATTTGTCTTATAGCCATCCCTGCTTAGCCATTTTGCACTTCCTGTAGATCTCATTTTTGAGACGTTTGTATTCCTTTTTGCCTGCTTCATTTACTGAATTTTTGTGTTTTCTCCTTTCATCTATTAAATTCAATATCTCTTCTTTTACCCAAGGATTTCTACTAGCCCTCGTCTTTTTACCTACTTGATCCTCTGCTGCCTTCACTACTTCATCCCTCAAAGCTACCCATTCTTCTTTTACTGTCTTTCTTTCCCCCATTCCTGTCAATTGTTCCCTTATGCTCTCCCTGAAACTCTGTACAACCTCTGGTTTAGTCAGTTTATTCAGGTCCTATTTTCTTAAATTCCCACCTTTTTGCAGTTTCTTTCGTTTTAATCTACAGTTCTACAGCTCATAACCAATTTATTGTGGTCAGAGTCCCCATCTGACATTGTAAAAGTCTTACAATTTCAGACCTGGTTCCTAAATCTCTGTCTTACCATTATATAATCTATCTGAAACCTGTCAGTCTTCCACGTACACAACCTTCTTATATGATTCTTGAACCAAGTGTCAGCTGTGATTAAGTTGTGCTCTGTGCAAAATTCTACCAGACGGCTTTCTCTTTCATTTCTTACCCCCAATCCATATTCACCTACTACGTTTTCTTCTATCCATTATCCTACTACCGATTTCCAGTCACCCATGACTATTAAATTTTCGTCTCCCTTCACTATGTGAATAATTTCTTTTATTTCATCATACATTTCCTCAATTGCTTCGTAATCTTCAGAGCTAGTTGGCATATAAACTTGTACTACTGTAGTAGGCATGGGCTTCGTGTCTATCTTAGCCACAATAATGCGTTTACTATGTTGTTTGTGGTAGCTTACCCGCACTCCAATTTTTTTATTCATTAGTAAACCTACTCCTGCATTACCCCTATTTGTTTTTGTATTTATAACCCTGTATTCACCTGACCAAAAGTCTTGTTCCTCCTGCCACCGAACTTCACTAATTCCCACTATATCTAACTTTAGCATATCCATTTCCCTTTTTAAATTTTCTAACTTACCTGCCCGATTAAGTGATCTGATATTCCACGCTCCGATCCGTGGAATGCCAGTTTTCTTTCTCCTGATAACGACGTCCTCTTGAGTAGTCCCCGCCCGGAGATCGAAATGGGGGTCTATGTTACCTCCGGAATATTTTACCCAAGAGGACACCATCATCATGTAACCATACAGTGAAGCAGCATGCCATCGGGAAAAATTACGGCTGTAGTTTCCCCTTGCTTTCAGCCGTTCGCAGTACCAGCACAGCTAGGCCGTTTTGGTTAGTGTTACAAAGCCAGATCAGTCAATCATCCAGACTGTTGCCCCTGCAACTACTGAAAAGGCTGCTGCCCTTCTTCAGGAACCACATGCTTGTCTGGCCTCTCAACAGATACCCCTCCGTTGTGGTTGCACCTACCGTACGGCTATCTGTATCGCCGAGGCACGCAAGCCTCCCACCAACGGCAAGCTCCATGGTTCATGGGGTTGGGGAAGAAACACTAACGTTACAAAAATTTCGGAATAAAAATATTTTACGCCAACCAATGGAAGAACTATTTGAACTGAAAATAGTATATGAACATTCTCAAAGTTTATAATTGAACGTGATACATATTTTATCGTGGCAAGGTAAATGTTTTCCGAGGTAAAAAATAAAATACCTTAAAAGGTGTGAAGTTGTTCCGCCGGTGTAATGTTGTCGCCGATGAATCTGCGTTCTGTTGGACCTTGTAGAACCTCCAGCAAGAAAGTTAAGGAAACAATGAAATTAACTTTTGTAACGTGTGAGAATCATTACTGTCTAGCGTCATCTATGAACGCGTTTAATTTTCGAGATACACCGTGCCCGACAATGTGAGAGTACTACTTTGCGCCACCAGGGTGTTAGTTGCGACGGCTCGCCTTAATATAGCCGATAATACTTACAACAGCCCGAAAAATTTTATTTGCAGCTCTTCGTCACCCAAATCATTTACTCTATACAAAAGTAGCTATAGGTACAGTTAGTCCACCATTGCCGTTGAAGACAAGCAAAATATTTCATCTATTTTTCTGAAACCCAATTTTTTTGAAGTGTACTGCAAGAGTATTGTCCTCATCTTGCAGAAATTGCATTTCACACACAACTTAGTTCTTGATGCTACAATGTCTCTGCATTTCATTAACATTTCTTTCCGTCATTATATTTCTGAATCATAAACCAAGTGAGCAGAGAAGATAATGAAGGGAGGTCTCTCAGGCTGAATAATAAACTTTTTTGAACGAGGTCACTGAAATTTTCTAGCCATCGGATATTGCTCACTGTTGTACTGTGGAAGTACAGGGTGGTCCAAATAAAAGTGTTCCGGAGGAATGGATACGACTGGACGTGAATTGGTGGCAGCAGTAACGCATCAGGAAAAGACCTGCAGCTACTTCCAAGAGGATGGAGCAACTGCCCATACAACCAGCCGAACCTTGGAGCACATTTTCACTGTCTTCACACCTGACAGTTGTTAGCAGAGGTCAGTTTCGCCCCCCCCCCCCAGCTGGTCACCCAGGCCACCTGATTTGTCAGTGTGTGATTACTTTGCGTGGGGAGCCCTCATGTCTAAGGTGTACAGCAATAATCCTCACAGTCCTCAGGAACTGAAGCAGAACATTTCGGATGAGACTACAGCAGCTCCAGCGGTCCAGCTTCTATCCGCCTTCAGCAGCTTGCTGACCAGAGCCCAGAAAAGCCAAGAGCTGAGTGGTGGTCACTGTCAACATCTGCTATACTCAGATTTTCCCCCGCCTTTTAGAGTTCTACACACTAACTCTCTGTTCAAATCGTCAATATCCGTAATTGTGATTTTCATTTATATCCATTTCTTGGAGAGGGTCGATTCGGAAATACGACAAATTTTGTTATTTTATGAATTTCCTCAAAATTTATATTATTCTTGGCTTACTCAGTGTTGGGCAGATGAGTAAAAAATTATGGAATTTCCAATGCTTTTTGCGCATTACGCTTATCGTTCGGAGTAGCACCACACGTAGGCTCTTGCTCCTGCATTTCGCTCACTACCAAACACTGGAATCTGAAAACTCACGAGAATACCAGATAATAATACGGAACGTTAAGCTGTCGCTGGCCACTGAACTGTTGAAAATGTGCATGAGGCAATAAATCTACGACACAGGCGAATCGCAACGCTTAGCGCCGGCGGGCTGTGGGGGGCGGGTGTGATCTTGAGGGGTCTAATTTCGTGACGGCCATTCCAATACAAGCAGAACATTTGCTCTTGCATGATGTTTTCTTACGTGCGCTTTCAAACACTGAAACCTACCCAAACGCATTTCCGTTCACCTGATCTTCTCATACTCTCAGGGATCCTTTCCTGCAGTTTGTTCCCATTTACTAAAACCTCACTGTATATCTATACTCGGCAAGACACCTTGCTGCGTGTGACAGAAGATAGCTGTCGTAACACTATCACTTCCTCCCTCTTCCCTTTGCGAATGGTACGTGGGAAGAACAACTGTCGACAAATGTCGGTTAAAGCTCTAATTTCACCGATTTTTTAATTGCTGTAATTTCGCGACACATATGTGGGAGAAGTAAAGTGGTGCCCAACTCTTTTTCCAACATACGCTCTCGTAGTTTCAGCAGTAACAGTCTAAGACGATAAGCAACTGCTCTCGTGCAACGACTGTTTTTACGGAGTTTGTTGAGGATCACTGCAACGCTCTATTTCTTAGAAAAACCTGCGGCTCATCGTTGGATATTCCCTACCTGTTCTCTTAATCCTTCACGTTAAGGTTGTCAGACTGGTGAACAATATTAAAGAACCAATCGAACAAGTGCTCTATAAGCCGCATATTTCCTTTGTGAATGACTTTTCCTTAAGGTTCTTCCACGATTATCAGCATGGAATCTGCTTTTCCTACATTTTGTTTCATGTAGTCATTCCACTTTAGGTCGATCTAGTCAGTTAACTGAGGTATATACGTTTGTCACTGTTTATAGTGATTTTACACCAACAACATTATCAAGAAGTAATGTATCTCAAACAATTTACTCGTAACAGCAGCCACAGCTGTGATAAGCTTATTGACAGAAATAAGCTTTCTACAGTTTCAGTTATTTATGTCCGTTTAGGTTTAATTCTGTTCACAAAGGCATATTGTCTGTTAAGTGTTTCTCAATTAAAGTATTCAACGCATGCTACCTAATAACAGTAAACGGCGTTCTTTGCTGCTGTTTGTACTGTACCGAATATCATGGCTACAGCTGTCAACACAGCCAACCACAGACTTCAGGCCAAAGCATACACTGCTGGAAAAAATACGCCTTCAAGGACGGGGTCATTATAATAACAAACGAGGTAACAGGTAGTGTAGCATTTTGCAAATTATGAAATTCAGTATATTTTGACAGTCGCGACATGGAGGTAACCCACATTGAGGATGGGCTATTTGTGCATATATACTACGTTGCAAAGCAGCACATCGAAGTTTCTATGATTCATAGTGACAGATTACCTTATTGCACCCAGTTCTCAGAATTTTTGACAATGATTTGCATTGTATCAGGCTGTTCAATAGGCTGGCTCGCGCCGTTGTTTTGAAACAGTCCCCGATCAGGCCCGCGTAATTCTCGCTATAAAATATTGCGCACAGCAGAAAAATGATTGGATGAAGTACCTCGGGGGTTCTGGCACTTAACTGAAAAGCAATTAACGAAAGAACACGAATAGCGTCCGATTGTTCGTCTCCTCGCCTTTATAAATCACAATGTAACTTGAGTAAATAGTAAGGAGACAGGTTGGTGATTGGATTAGAGACGGACTCGATCAAATATGTAGATATAACTAATACTTATGCAGCCAATATTAAAGGATCACACAACTTACATCTACTCAGTTTGAGTTACCAGGAACAAAGACAAGTTAACAAGCATATGAAAAAAGACTACAACACTTTTACCTTTTTCATTGCCCTTACATTCAGCACCTATACAGTTTCTGGAAGTATCGATGTATCACTTCGGTTGTTTGGCTAATGTGTTTCACTAGATGATTTCGTTTTCTTACAGATTAAACTGATTTCTCCCATTATGCATTATCACATTCTCGATTAAATGAGGATAAATTAGAGAAAAAAGAAATATTAAGAAGTGATTCTATAGTTCATCATTGTAGGATAACATAATAAAGAGTTCGCGTCAGATTAAACACGCATGTCGCAGGAAAGGTCTTCCAATACACAGTATAACCCCTCTTTGGCGACAACACAGGAGTGTATTGTCCCATGCAAAGATCATGAAGGTCCGAATGGTTTCCTGGGATAGACTGTCCCAAGCATTTTGCGACTTCTGTGACTTCTGTTGAATGGTTGTTGCGTGCCCTGGTAAACGACTAAGTTCTCGATTCATCATGTCCCATACGTGTTCAGTTGCAGGGAGATCTGATCACCTTTGATGGTCACCGTATTTGTTGTATGTCACGAAAAGCACGTTGCGTCGTATCAGCTGAAAGTGGTCGTGCATTCTCTTGTTGAAAAAGCACGTCGCCTTCCTGTCGAAGAAATGGCAGTAGCACGAAGATAACAGCCTGTGAAATGTAGCGGGCGCTGGTTACTTTCCCCTGCAGAAGCAGAAAATGTGATGGCAAGTTGTAACTCATGGTCACACACCATGGAGCTTGGGATGGGACCTGTGTGTCATGGGTGTAGGCACTCTGGAATAGGCGGATCACAAGGTCTAAGCCATACACTTCTACGTCCATCACTCGCAGGCAAACCCAGTCTCATCACTGAAGACAACAGAGCGCCATCAGATTCACCAATAAACTTTCACGAGACCAGAGCTGCCATCAGGTGCCAGAGGCACACTTGATCCTAATCCTGCTGAAAGAAGACGTGATCATACGTGGAGACCGTGTTACTGGTACGCCTGAAATGGTCCCAGATGACCCAGCAGATTTCGTTTCTGGATGCCTCTCGCATAATGCGTGGATCTTTACGTTCTTCTGTTCTTCTGCACTACGCAGAAGTGCAGAATATGGCCCACCACTGTTGAAAGCAACGACTTACAACCGACACCTTGTGCCCAAAAGTGCAGCAGTCCATCGGTAAGTCCATAAAGCTTCCCGCAGGCTCACATTGCGACACCCTTGAAATGGCAGAAGCTGTTGAACAGGAGTACGTATTCGTCGATGGGGCATGGTTGTACACTATAACGAATGTTGCAAAAACTGTTCATCTCTGAACGCAGGACAGTTAGTGCCAGCACGGTGAAAACAGAGGGTCCACAGACAGGCATCCTTAGCACAATCTGATCGCCGATGATGATGACAAACCAATCATTAAGACTACAGCCCTTCAGAATGTGTGGCCGGCCGATGTGGCCGAGCGGTTCTAGACGCTTAAGTCTGGAACCGCGCGACCACTACGGTCGCAGGTTCGAATCCTGCCTCGGGCATGGATGTGTGTGATGTCTTTAGGTTAGTTAGGTTTAAGTAGTTCTAAGTCTAGGGGACTCATGACATCAGATGTTAAGTCCCATAGTGCTCAGAGCCATTTTTGAACCTCAGAATGTACATATTATCCCTGGTGTCACTGATGGAGGCAGTCCTTGAGCATGTTTCATTTTTTTCCTACCAATGTATTTAGTTTAGAGATTGGACATTTTACTTGAGAATAACTACACAGCCGAAAATTCATAATATCAAAAAGTGGAGATGATAAAGAGGAAATGTATTTATTTGAAGAAGTAATGTATCTCTTCATCAATTTACAAGCAATTGATTGCGTCTACAATGGTTAGATAAAACCATGAAAACAGTATAAGCATAACACATTACCATGCGTAATGGAAACCATTGGCTTCCGCTCATCTCGAAATGGATAAATACAGGTCCTGCATTCTTTTCAAGGGATTTCTATACTATTCTTCTTGCAAAATAATGGCGAGTTTAATTAACAATGATGGATGTCGATAGTGATCATGCAGCAGTATCTCTAAAGTAGACCACAACGGACGAATAATAATTCGGTGACTGGTGGGGTGACCAGGAGAAATGTAACATTTCATCCTCGTGTACACTAAACAAGTCCTGGACGACGCGATCTGTGTGATTAGCGTTCCTGTCGTCTTCGAACACAGAATCGCCACTGGGGCACCGGGGAACAAACATTGTACCACGTGATGGAGCTGTTCAGGCAATCTGGCGACATAAACCATAGCAGTGATGCGACATTGCAGAGCAACCAAGGAATATCACCGAACATCCTTCAGGTTTCATTCTTGGGATGTAAACTCTGCTATAAGTTGGAAACAGTGTGAAAGAAGATTCATCCGACTTTCTTCGATTTCTCCATATTCCAGGATTTATGGCTTCCTGTTACTAGCATTTGCAACGCCGATGTTTGGTTTTCGTACTCCAGCTCTACCAGTAATCCCAGCTTATGGTCTGCCTTCATATCACTATGATAGTGACATGTTTGTCACCGCACTCCCTGATTACTTTCTTCTGGCCTTGTTTCTGGCACACGCTCAAATTCAACTGTTGCGCCAATAGTATCCAAATCGTCGTATGCTGGATTTTCTCCATACCGTATACGATTAGCAGCATCTTCTCTTTGCACTGTTCGAATATCATTACTGCTACGTGAACGATTAACATTTGTTAATGGAATTCTTTCCGCCATTTCAATGTCTTCCTCTGGTCCCGGATATAAAACACCTCCGTCGTATTGTATAGAGCCATGGTTGCCCGTACTTAAATACTGATTTACCCAAGACATTTTGCTGACTAAAATAAATAAATAATTACCGCCTTTTATATACATTACGTTATTGAACAGCACGTGTTGGGCTGTCACTTCAAAAGACAAGTTTTACACGCGCCAACCTTTTGCTGCCGTGGGTGCTTGCTCAGATAATTGTCCTAAAAGGACAAATTATCTCGGCGGGACAGTGACGCCGCCATCGCGACCTTGGGACCCGGGGGGCCCCTTTTTTTTTATCAGTTGCTGACCCTCGAATCATGAAACGACGCGACGCAGTCATATTTCGATTCATGAGGGTCAGCAACTGATAAAAAAAAAGGGGCCCCCCGGGTCCCAAGGTCGCGATGGCGGCGTCACTGTCCCGCCGAGATAATTTGTCCTTTTAGGACAATTATCTGAGCAAGCACCCACGCCAGCAAAAGGTTGCCCGACACGTGCTGTTCGATAATGTAATGTATATAAAAGGTGGTAATGATTTATTTATTTTAGTCAGCAATACAGCCTGTCCCATTTATCTTGACCACCCTAACTAACTGTTGGTCCGGATGCAAATTACAAAAGGTTTCAAGCAAATGTTCTTTAGCTGTCAGGGGGACATCAATCATCAATCAGCGTGATTGCTTTCGTTGTAGCTTTTTTTCAAATATATGAACAGCGGTATGACTTTTTTAAATGGCACCCAGCATTTTTTATTCGGTAATTCATTTCCTGTCCTAAAGACCTATACAAAAATGTATCACAGTGTACCATTCACTGAAACACAACGTTGTTAATTACATAGCACAACATTGACTTTGAGCCCTGGATCACAAACTCGTCCACTTGCTGGAGTCGTCAGAAAATAAGTGAAAGCCAAGTTAAAACATAACACAAAATTGAATTTGACTCTCCTGTACCATTGCCCAGGAGTAGAATATTCAAAGGTGCTCAAAGTGGTGACCCTGGACATCGATACACTGGTGCACTCGTTGAAAAAGTGAAATGGGTAAGAGAGTTCTTACCTGACTGCCTAATAACTAATGTGGAGGAGAAAGGCTGCCCTTCACTACATGCTCTACGTAAGCTGAATGGTATTGGCAGGTACCAACCAGTAACTGCGAAATTGAATACAAATCTGCTGGTGAAGTGGTACAAAGAGTACTACTTAAAACATTAAGTTGAACAGTGTGGAGTAAAGAGTGTAATGGCCCCTCACAAAAGCAGGCAAGTGTGAACTGTTCGACAATTGTGAATCATGTGAAAACTGTGAAGGTTATTTTCATTTCCTAGTATTCAGGCCTTTTTTGTAAATGCTTTAAAATTCCTGATGTGTTGTGTGATGGTGTGCATCTGTGGTATAGCTATTAGGAACTTGAAGAAGCAGTTGTTCGTTTGGTATATCTTTAAAACATAACTGTAATTTTTATATAATTCTTTAAACATAACTGTAATTTTATATAATAAAATTACATTTTATGTTACTGTAATCCAACTGTTATGTTTTCTATCAAAACCTAACCATTTCACAAATGCCTTATTTCCTTTCCTGTACAATACTTTCTCTACTAGATAAGTATTGGGGTATTTTGTTTTCTGTAATTCATGACCATAAAACGCACCAGCAATATTATTTAGTTCAAAATCTTGCAGAGTGTATGTCCTAGGATTTGTTTCTTGGACTCCAATTATCTTAAATATTTCTGTAGACCAATTTGGTTTATATCCTTTATCAAAAATGGCTTTGTTTTTACTGATTCTTACGAACTCTCCTACTTTATTCTGCTTTGATTTGTCTATGGTACGTATTTTATTATATACTGTGGATAAAAGGTGATTATCATTAACATCGCAGGGTCGCATCTTGGACTTAATGTAGGCCACATTGGCCGATGCAATAATAAGACGAATCAATTTGCTCCTCAAGACGCCGTAAATAGGCGTATAATCATTGGAAATGAAATTTCATTAGAAGAAGGTGCTGTAGAGGATTTCAAAAAAGTTTGTGAAGGAATTGCACGCAACATTCTTGTAAAATATAAAGGAGATGCTATTTTAAGACGTACTCCATTACTGTTAATTTCTAATTCTCAGCCAATTGTATGTAGTCATCCAGATTTCAACAATGTCCGTATGAGAACTATTAGGTGGAAAAAGTTTGATGAATTGAAAAATGGAATAAAAAAGCCTTATCCCTTAGCTTTCTTTTCAGTGTTGCAAATTTATAATATTCCTTATTAAATAAAAGACAAGAATTTGTACAATGTATAATTTTTATTGTCAATTATTACAACAAATAAAAATAAATTACAATTATCCTTTGTTCTGTACACGTTCAACTACTGTTTTAATGACGTAAGCAGCACCTGCGGCAGCAGCAGTTGTCGCCGCGCCAGCCGCTATCGCTATCTGCCTTGAACTTGTAACTCCAGCTGTGCTAATTGCGGCCCCGTCCGTGACACTCTCTGGCCTTGTTTCTGGCACCCGTTCAAATTCAACTGTTTCGCCACTCGTATCCAAATCGTCGTATGCTGCATTATGGCCATACCGTATACGATTAGCAGCATCCTCTCTTTGCACTGTTCGAATATCATTAGTACTACGAGAACGATTTACATTTGTTAATGGAATTCTTTCCCCCATTTCAATGTCTTCCTCAGGTCCCAGATATAAAACACCTCCATCGTATTGTATAGAGCCATGGTTGCCCGTGCTTAAATACTGATTTACCCAAGACATTTTGCTGACTAAAATAAATAAATCATTACCACCTTTTATATACATTACATTATCGAACAGCACGTGTCGGGCAACCTTTTGCTGGCGTGGGTGCTTGCTCAGATAATTGTCCTAAAAGGACAAATTATCTCGGCGGGACAGTGACGCCGCCATCGCGACCTTGGGACCCGGGGGGCCCCTTTTTTTTTATCACTTGCTGACCCTCGAATTATGAAACGACGCAACGCAGTCATGTTTCGATTCATGGTTGCCCGTACTTAAATACTGATTTACCCAAGACATTTTGCTGACTAAAATAAATAAATAATTGCCGCCTTTTATATACATTACGTTATTGAACAGCACGTGTTGGGCTGTCACTCCAAAAAGACAAGTTTCACACGCGCCAACCTTTTGCTGGCGTGGGTGCTTGCTCAGATAATTGTCCTAAAAGGACAAATTATCTCGGCGGGACAGTGACGCCGCCATCGCGACCTTGGGACCCGGGGGCCCCCTTTTTTTTCAGTTCTACGGTGACTTTTGCAACTATTGTCCTCTAATTTTTCGTCATAACCTTCTACAACGATCGTCTGTCCCTATAACTAAACACGCACTTTCGTCTGAGTTTCGACTTAGCGGAAGATGTTTTTCCGCTTTCGATATGGTGCCACATCTTCAGCCACGTTGGTTATGGAAGCATCCACCATACGAGCACCAACGATTTGCCAACGTTTGAGGTCACTTAGCTCCGTCATAGTGCACTCACAACTGTTCTGGCCAGGAGGGACAGTAGCAATGTGCTACGAACATTGCACAGGCGCAATTCGTGGTTAACTACAACAGAGAAACCTTCAGGCATATCTAACACCTGCATTTATGTTCATGCACTCTTTCTCGAGGTGTTTCCATACCTTTGTCGAATCCCTGTATTCACGTACAGATTCAGTTACCAGCCCTAGCGCCAATCATCGATCATCTCCTGGTATTTCTGCATGTCACTAGTCCTCTGCCGTTCATACCTTCTTCCAGACAACAGCGTAGTCTGGACGTAGAGAAGGAATGCGAGATTTGGCATAAGATGATCAAAATGCAGAAGACAGTGAAGGTCGAGTGCGCAATGAAACGGAGCTGTTTGTCGGCACTACTGCGATATACTACATTGCTGGACATTAAAACTCCAGGCCGCTACCAGCACTCCGCAGCCAGTCGCCCGGCGTCGCCCGGGGAGTGCTCATCAGCCGCTCCCGGCGCAGCCGCCCAGCGGCAACCGGCCGAGTGCCGAAGGGTTGAGCTCGCTCCCCTTCGACACAAAGCCGCGCAACCAGTCGCGGACTGCCGCGAAAGAGCTTCGGCTCGCAGCTCCCGGTAGCCTCCGGTTACCCAACGCCCCCAACGTGATTGTCACGTTCTTTTAGGGACTCTGAGGCAGTACCAGGGCTCCTTCACGGGACCGAGCCCGCGTGCTGCAGGCCATTCTTCTTCCGCACCTCCTTTAGGTGCCGCGCTTGCACGAACAGCGCATGTTAGCGTAAAATAGGGACCACCCACTGCAATAGGGAACAAGAGACACTTCTCTCGCCTATCGAGAAAAGCAAAATTGTCGTTTCCCCCTTCCCACCCAATAAATAATCCTAAGTGCGAGATGGCGGACGCTGCTAGCACTTCCCCTGCTGTTACCCGCAGCAAGACTGCAACACACGAGGCGCGAGGATCTACTGCACCCGCCGAAACTCGCGCCCCGCCCGCTACCGAAGGCAAGGGAGCGGCTGGCGACGCTCGACAGCTTGGCGCGAAAGCGCAAAAGCAGCTCGAGTCGCGCCGGCTAATCACCGAACTTTTCGGGGCGGACGTCTCACCCACCAAAACAATTACACTCAACATCACTTTACACTCACCTGTCGCTGGACAGTCATGTACCATTCTCCCACCGACGCCGCAGCCTCAAGAGATCGAGGCAGCGGCGGCGGATGTGGACACAGAAAACCACTACACAGAGCCCTGGCAGGTGGAGGGCCCAAAACGCAGACCCAGAAAAACACCAGCACAAACAAGCGAGCAACCAAACTCGCTAGGCAACCGAAAGGCGCTGTTGCCTACACCCACTAGCTCATCTCAGGCTAGCAACATTAACACAAAACAAAACGCAAACACAGTTGTGGTGAACAGCAACAAAGCACACAAAGCCACAGCGGTGCCCACACAACACAATACTGGTTTCCCCCCAGTCTTTATACAAAACTATGGGAACCTTAGTGCCCTTAACACTGCATTCGCGGAAAGGCACATAGACAGCACATTACATGCAAAGAACTCGGGGGATAGGGCCTCACTGTACGTTGCCACAGACAACGAATATAAAGATCGTCTGACCTTCCTCAAAGATCGGAAGATCGAACATTACACTTACAGAACGCTGGACAAAGAGAACCCAGCAGTACGTGACCAAGGGAGTGGATCCCAGTACCCCCAACGAGACAGTACAGGCGGCCCTTTGTTATCTGGGATTCGACTGTAAAAGTGCCTCCCGGATGACAGGGTTCCGTACACACGCACCGTTACCACACAACATGGTTGAGTTAGCCGACACGGCTGATTCCCGCGCCATCCTGCAGATAAAGAGCTCTCTGCGGATGGACGTACGTGTAGAACTTTACGAACCACCGAACGTCCCCCAACAATGTAACAACTGCCAGCGGTTCGGCCACTCGGCCCTCCGCTGCGGCCTGGCAACTCGCTGCCGCGGATGCGCTGGCAATCACAGATCCAACACTTGCACACAAACACAGCGAAACCAGCGACGCTGTGCCAACTGCGGTGGGCCGCATGCGGCAAACTTCAGACAGTGCAGCTCATAGAAACAGGCGCTGAAGCGTAAACAAGACAAGAGCAGGGTACTGTACGACA